>NC_081773.1:6914589-7256256 GCF_963082965.1 Carassius carassius
TACATGATACTGACCATAAACTAAACCCTAATCCTATTCCTAACCACAACCCTATAGTAAGTGCATCTAGATTATTATTATTATTATTTAGTACTTAAATGTGTAATTACACTGTGTAACCCGATTAATAAAGTGAATTTTATTTATATTTACATTTAGTCAGTTAGTGGACACTTTTATCCAAAGCATTTTATAACAATAGAAACATATTTGGGAATTTGCTCCACCTAGATTAAAATGTCATATGTTTAGGCTGACTGGAGTACTCATCTCATTAGATCATAATGAGTTGGGAAAAATGCTGAGTGCAACTTTTGATTTATTTTAGCGCTCCTATTAAATGTTAAAATGCTTGGATATATATTTCCAGGTGCTTCAATCTGTTGCAGTCTTCCTCATACTCAGATATATCTGATGCAGATTTAGATGAAAAAATTAGGGATATAGTGGCTGGAAATGACCAACTTGGACCAGAGGCAGTTCGAGCACAACTGAGGACAGAGGGAATTCGGGTTCAGAGGTGCAGAGTGCGGAGCAGTATGCATCGTGTCAACCCAAGGGCTGCAGCTCTCAGAGCAATGTCTCAGAGACTACGTAGAAGGTCCTACCGTGTCGCAGGACCTAATTCTTTATGGCATCTTGATGGAAATCACAAACTAATAAGGTAATTTTCTTTTTAAATGCAATCTTAAACATTGCATTATGCCTTAACCACTTTATTCTTCTGTTGCTTTAACAAAATGCCATTAAGTCACTAAATTTAAAATTTGTTTTTAAAAGTCTAAATTTCAGAATTAAGCAGTTGATTAACAGAAATCAGTATGGCTGCATAAAAAGGGTTGTTGAAATGGATGTAACAGTGCTCTTGTAGAACATCTAAAGCACACCCTTCATTGGATATTTTGTTGTTGTCTAATGCAGGTTTTATGCTCAACTAAGTAATTATGTATTTGTGTTAATTTAGATGGAGGATAGTAATTCATGGTGCCATTGATGGCTACAGTCGGCTTGTCACCTTTCTCCAAGCATCTAACAACAATCGCAGCAGCACTGTCATGAACTGCTTCTTGGATGCCATTTCCAAATATGGAGTCCCTTCCAGAGTAAGGACTGACCATGGGGGAGAGAACAATGCAGTGTGCTTGTTCATGAACCTGTTCAGAGGCACTGAACGAGGGAGTGCTCTTAGAGGAAGAAGTACACACAATCAGAGGATTGAAAGACTTTGGGTCGATCTGTGGCGTGGGGTGTCAAATGTGTACTATGACCTTTTCCACTTTCTTGAGAGTGAGGGCATTGTGGATGTAGATAATGAAATGCACATGTGGGCTCTGCAATATGTCTACATCCCAAGAATTAACAAAGACTTGACAAATTTTAAACACCAGTGGAACAATCATGGTTTACGAACCGAGAGACACCAGTCACCTCTACAAATCTTTGTCCGGGATTGCCTGGCACAACAGAGTCTGCCAAGTACTGCAATGCAGGAGATATTTGCAAGACCCTCAGACTCCACTGGAGGAGAGACTAATTCAGCAGAGCTTGTTGGTGGTGACAGTCATTCTGTATCTGGAGCGGTATCTCATGTGCATTGGCTTGAACGAGTTACCGTACCTCCAAACCAGTTCACTGTGACTGATGATGAGATGAAACAACTCACAGAACAAATTGATCCACTTGAAGGTCCCCGGGAAAATCTTGGAGTAAATGTACTTAAAGATGTCCTTTCTTTTGTGGAAAACCTAAGAATGTAAATTGACATTTAACAGTGTCACTGTTACTTGTTTGAAGTGTTTTACATGGCATGTGTCATATTCTGATCGGTATCTCCCCTCTACTTTCCTGACTCATTTATAGTTTATGTAAGGGCTAGTCATATCCCTGAGATAAAAAAAAAAAAAAAAAAACACTAAATCACATTAATAAACAACTTTTTATTGTAATTGTGATGTAAATTTCATTAATTTGTAGTATAATCTGAATACTTTCAGATGTGGATTCTTATCAGATATCCCAAGACAGAGCAGAACTGGAGAAAGGGACAAAACTTAGCAACCCCTACAAACATCAAAAAGCTGTAGTAGAACTGTATGATGAAATGTCCATTGTATAACTTTAGATAATCGAAGTGCACACATCCAACAGGCTGAAGGGCTTAATGTGAGTGCTCAACCACGTAAATACCTAAAACTAAGAAGAAATTTGGCACACCACAGCTCCAAAAGTATTATGTTCTCATCAAAGGTGACATTCCGAGCCTACAAGCTCTTCATTAGACAATGAACACATACATAGTTCAGGTTTTATATATAGCACAAACCTGAATGACATGATCACCCACATGATCCAAAAAAGGGCAATCAGGAAATCACCTCACATAAAGGCAATAAACAAACCTAAAAGTGAATACAACCACTAACTACAAATTCTGAACCTAAGCCTATATAAAAAAAATAGCTGTAAAGTATACATAAATTATAGAATCAAATTTACATTTGATTCTATCTTGATGTTGATTGTTTTCTTAACATCAGGCATTTTATTTAATGATTTTTGTGAGAGATAAAGTATTGTTCTTTTATGTATATTTTGCAAGTATTTTTTTTTTTTTAATATGTTGAGGTTCAGCATTTGTAGTTAATGGTTGTTTTCACTTTTATGTTTATTGCCTTTATCTGATTGCCATTCGGTTTGGGGGGCGGGGGGTCATGTGGGTGATCATGTCACTCTAGTTTGATGTATGTGATCATTGTCTGATGAAGAGCTTGTAGGCTTGAAATGTCACTTTTGGTGAGAATATAAATATTTTTCTACTCTTAGAGCAGTGGTGTGCCAATTTAGCTCTTCATGTTTCATAATAAAACTTTAAAACATGAAAATATTTAAAACTATTACATCAGTAACAGCCAACACAATTTTTCTACATCACTCCAAAAGTGGGGGATTGCAAAATACCACTTTCCATGTTTTCTCTGAAGAGTTCATAGCTGGGATGGATTGGTAGCCTCAAGACAATGCTGCAGGTATTTGCCTCTGGAAAAATTTTAGGGGCCTCATTCTCTTGAGGGTGTAAGAACTCCAATTTGGGTTCCACTGGGAACCCTAGCCTCGGAATAGCAGTAGATCCTGACACAAATCCAAGAATCTTGTCTAAGGTGAGGGGATATGCAGTTCCTTCTAGTAAAAATGAACAGGAAAAAAAAAAGTTAATGACCATTTTGCAGATACAGAATACCAGTAAAGTAGTTGTCACAGTTTATTGTACTTCATGTTCTTCCAAACCCATATAAGTATCCTCATCCCAGATAACAATAAAGTATAGTTGAATGTACTAAAAATACTTAAAAACAAGCAAGTACTTTTGTAGTAAATTCATTTTTTTGTGCTAAATAAGATTATATTTTATATAGACACTAATTAAAGGTGTATTTCTACTTGCACTTGAAAAAGTATATTAAGTAGCACTAATACTCAAATTCATTTTTAGTGCATTGAAATAAAGTATCCTATCACAAAAATATACAGAGGACTTTTATTTGTGTACTTCTAAAGTTTGATTTCATTACATTAAAAATTAGTTCAATCTTAGTAGATTTTTATATAGTAATCCTAAATTAAACTTTTAATAAATATAAGTACATTTTCCCAACTGTACCACATAAGTACACTTAATATAAATTGATTTTAAGTGTAGTCAGATAAAGTAAACCAAATATACAAGTGTTTTATAAGTGTATTAGTTAAAGGTGTGCTATGGTTCAGTATATATTTAAAAGTGTATGAAAGATTTGTTCAAGTGGCAACTAAATACATTTTAATACAGGGATAATATGTTAAAAGCACACATGAGCTATGGGATTTCATCAAACATATATACATTTTTATTTAATTTATCTTAAAAAAATATGATAGATAGATAGATAGACAGACAGACAGACAGACAGACAGACAGACAGACAGATAGATAGATAGATAGATAGATAGATAGATAGATAGATAGACAGACAGACAGAGAGAGAGAGAGAGAGAGAGAGAGATCCAACATAGCTTCAGTTTGATCTCATACCTTCCACTTCTATGAGCCAGTCCCTCCAGAAACAGATTGTTCTACTCTCCACTACTCTCCTGTTGCTGCCAACTGGAGAAAGTTCTGCTTTAAACAAAGCAGATATGTCTTCGGCCAAAAGTGGCTTCTCCTCATACATAAATACTTCTTTAAAGAGCTGAGGATGCTTTTGCATCAAATGTAAAAGCCCAAGACACTCCAGGCCCTCTTTAAATCTAGATAAGCAAAACATGTACCAAATGTGAAACAATGACAAAATAGTACTGGTAATTTGTCAGGTGAAAATATCTGTACATTCTTATACTCACTGTTCCAAGGAATCCCTCAACCTGTTCTCGATGAAAAACTTGGTAGCTGATTCCACTAAGTTGTCTCTGTCTTCTAGCGTCTGGATGTGCCATAGAGACCCCAGCATACTTAATTGGTCAGACGCCTCCATTATAGCACACTGTGCTTCATTTACATTCTGTGCCAACTGGATCTAAATTGACAATGAATTTAACACAAAATTAGCCATTAAATACAAGAAACAAAATACTTATATAAAACATTTAAATATTTAATGCACACACAAACCCTTAAGTAAGAGCTTTTTAAGGTTAAGGTTAACAATTTAAACATTCTAAGATATTACCACTATCGCCAAATTACAGTTACTAACAAAGCAACAGCTGGCATAAATGAAAATGTGCAATATATAAACTAACCTTGGTCATCTTTGCTCTGAAGTCATAGTCAGCAATCTCTTGAAGGTCTGGTACTGGGGGCTGAAGGTTGCACACCTGACAGAACAGTCTTTCTGAAAAAAAATTTGGCTCCACACCACCATGTATCAGGCACACAGCTATCATCCGTCCAACTATTTTGTACATTCCATTGTACAGTGCTGTAACACATGGGAAAAGCATTATTATGTCTATAAACAATGCTTAGAAAATGTGTGGTGCTTCTTAAAAAATTAATCACTTTTTTCATAGGGGACTATGTTTTAATTTTAATAATTAAAGATGATTTTTATAAAGACCTAATGACATTCAATGTGAAAGTGTGCAGAATTACAGAAAATTATAAAGGAGGCAAACTATTTTTCCAAAATGCTTAATGTAAACACACACACACACAAATTAGGCAGGAGGTTACCTTTGGAATTGCAGGCAAGTGTTTTTTTCCAGTCCTCTCCATCAAATATTTCGCATGAGTGGATTTCCCTCATCAGCAAAGTTAAAAATTCTCTCGTTGGTCCACCCTCATCAGCGGCTCCCTCACCAATCCCATCAGCATCTCTGAACACAACATCTAGTTTTGCCTCAGGGTTAAAACGTTGGCGTCGGAAGGCTCTGATGCCACTGTCTAGGATGTTGCATCGTGTTACATTGATTTGGTTGGAAATGGGTGCAGCTGTAAAATCCACTTTGTTTGACATTGTATTTAACAATGATTTCAGGTCAACACTGAAAAAAATAAATAAAAGAGAATGTTACTCCGTCTTTTGATCCAACTACAGTATAAATACATGTCTAACAACATCAATTGACTTACTCATACTCATCTTCATCTGAGATATAAATATCTGTGTCTGGACTGAGTAAAGAAAATGCCACTGAAACTTCTGGAGAGGAGGCCACGGCTGGAGCTGGAGCAGCAGAGGAGGCCACGGCTGGAGCTGAGAAGGAGGCCACGGCTGGAGATGAGAAGGAGGCCACGGCTGGAGCTGGAGCTGGAGAGGAGGCCACGGCTGGAGCTGGAGCTGGAGAGGAGGCCACGGCTGGAGCTGGAGCTGGAGAGGAGGCCACGGCTGGAGCTGGAGCTGGAGAGGAGGCCACGGCTGGAGCTGGAGCTGGAGAGGAGGCCACGGCTGGAGCTGGAGCTGAGAAGGAGGCCACGGCTGGAGCTGGAGCTGGAGAGGAGGCCACGGCTGGAGCTGGAGCTGAGAAGGAGGCCACGGCTGGAGCTGGAGCTGGAGAGGAGGCCACGGCTGGAGCTGGAGCTGAGAAGGAGGCCACGGCTGGAGCTGAGAAGGAGGCCACGGCTGGAGATGAGAAGGAGGCCACGGCTGGAGCTGGAGAGGAGTTCACTTGTGCAAGTGCATAAGTACTCTGTAAAATTGAACAACTGTGATCTTTCATTTGAATGTACTATTGCACTATTTGTAGCACTTTTGTTTATACATAATATAAAGGAAGCAATAAAATATTAGGCTGTCCAAAAAACGAAGACTGATATGAAATAGATCAAACAATAGGAACACAGTTTCTACATAATACTGCAGACACAAAGAGGCCTTTTGAATATTAGATTAGATTACCTTCTCTTGTACATAAAGTGCCGATCTTCCTAGCTGCCCACTAGCAATTATGGCTGCTGGGGTTTTTGACTCCAGACTCAAACGTGAAACCTGCCTCTGTGCATCAACCCTGCATAATTCAAACTCTCTCCCTTGAAGCTGTGGAAACGTGCTTCTGAGAATTTCTGCAAACTGTGTCTCACTCTGCTCTCTCTGTACAACAAGTCTCTGACTGGCAATGGCATCTATTGGTCAACAATGTGAAATGCTGTTAGTTTAATTTGTTTACAATCAACATGACAATTTCATGAATAGCATTATAAGCAAAGGACTTACCTCTCAAAGAAGATAACCGATCAATACCAGTGCGGAGAAGAGTTACTTTAAATGTACATGTCACATTTCTCCTCCGCGTCCTTCTGGGACGAGCAGGACCATGCAACGGCTGTTCGTTGCGGAACATCTCAAACCTTTCAGAGAACATTTAAACATAACTCTACTACGAAATTTAAACATATTTGCTATAACCTAATTAATGATCTGAGATAAAGTAAGTTTGATACTTATTGTTTGTTATTATAATGTCATGATTTAAGTTGTCGAATTAAATCATCCAATTAATTTATAGGGCTAATAAATAGATTTTATTTAAAGATTTTACAGATAGATAGATAGATAGATAGATAGATAGATAGATAGATAGATAGATAGATAGGCAGACAGACATTCCCTACCTGTCCACAAGACTTTGTTCTCCAAGCTCTGCTGGTGATGCTTCAAGTAAACTGTCAAGTTGGGCATTTATGCGATCCCTAATCCCACTGAGACGTCTTCTAAAATTATTAGGTACACCAGACATCTTTGTTGTTCTCTGATAAAGAGATTAATAATGACCTAACAATCTAAAAAACGCGCCAGACACTACATCCGGTGCTGTCTTAAAATCATAAATGAATCAGACGTTTGAACGAATCGATTTAATAAATGATTCAGTGACATGCTGCCACCTACTGGCGGTTTCAGTTTCATTTTATAAATTGAGTCATTTAAATTGTTTAATATTTCTATATTCAAAACTTCATATTTTAAACATTAATCTCATAACATCGTTATTATGCATGAAGTCTGTAAATATTCCTTAATGCAACAAAAAAAGTTAAGTGCATGGCAAAGATGAAATGTTGATGCTAAGTTAAAATCTAAATGTTTTGGCTTTAAAATATGGAATACATTTAATAAAGTTTGAAAAAGGGGATTATAAAGGTTAAAAAACTAATCTTTAAGGAGTCAAATATCGCCCTATAATGTATATATATATATATATATATATATATATATATATATATATATATATATATATATATATATATATATATATATATATATATATATATATATATATATATAGTACAGACCAAAGGTTTGGACACACCTTCTCATTCAAAGAGTTTTCTTTATTTTCATGACTATGAAAATTGTAGATTCACACTGAAGGCATCAAAACTATGAATTAACACATGTGGAATTATATATAGAATTATATACATAACAAAAAAGTGTGAAACAACTGAAAATATGTCATGTTCTAGGTTCTTCAAAGTAGCCCCCTTTTGCTTTGATTACTGCTTTGCACACTCTTGGCATTCTCTTGATGAGCTTCAAGAGGTAGTCACCTGAAATGGTCTTCCACAGTCTTGAAGGAGTTCCCAGAGAGATGCTTAGCACTTGTTGGTGCTTTTGCCTTCTGTCTGCGGTCCAGCTCACCCCTAAACCATCTCGATTGGGTTCAGGTCCGGTGACTGTGGAGGACAGGTCATCTGGAGCAGCACCCCATCACTCTCCTTCTTGCTCAAATAGCCCTTGATGCCTTCAGTCTGACTCTACAGTTTACATAGTCATGAAAATAAAGAAAACTCTTTGAATATATATATATATATATATATATATATATATATATATATATATATAAAGGAATGTAAGCATAGACGCCTTAAGACCTTAATGTTACCTTTTAAAAACTAATTGCAAACGTTTACGCAAAGTGTATTAAATATAATCTACAAATCATGCAATACTGTACAACTAATTAAGAAAGGTTTTGAGAGATAGGCTAATCAGTCCAATGAGAGACAAGTACTAATCATTCTAATTGTTTATTAAATAATTCTTTCTTTTCACTAATTAATGTTTATGTTTTTATTAAACACATTAATAATGCTTATATTTTAGCATGTGCAATTTCACAAAGTATTTATAATGTGGCCAAAATTGCTTAATATTCAAGAAGGACATATAGAAATATGAAATAAATGTAATGTTATTATAGATTACAAAGAGATTTATAATGAAATACATCCAAAAGGTCATTATATATATATATATATATATATATATATATATATATATATATATATATATATATATATATATATTCCAACACAGATTATAAATATATTTTGGAATATATTACAAGAAATTTATTATTTAACTGTTGTAATAATTTCCAAATTTACACTCATTTGTGTCATGTAATAACAATATTCATTATATGTATATATGTATATATATATATATATATGTGTGTGTGTGTGTGTGTGTGTATTTGTTTTTCTATTCTGGTGGGGACTTAAACCTGAATACACACAGACTCATGGGGACTCGTGTCACGGAGGGGACCTAAATTGACCTAAAAATGCAGAAAGTTTCCTGTGAGGGTTAGGTTTAGGGGTAGGGTTGGTGTAGGGCGATAGAAAATACGGTCTGTACAGTATAAAAACCATTACACCTATGGAGAGTCCCCACAAGGATAGCTGACCAGACGTGTGTGTGTGTGTGTAAGTGCTTTATTGTAAAAATTCAGGTATCTACTTTTGAGTATGATTTCAGTTTATCATATGTTATTATGTTTTAAAAAGGAAGAAAAAGTACCCTCAAAAGATATTTTATCATATAGCCAAATTGTGTTAAATGAGAAAAGCAAAGAATGAGAAAACAGAATCAAAATGTAGCTTTAAAAATGTATATTTAATTTAGGTTTACACATGCTATGCTTTGTTTCAGAAGTTGCATCTGAATCAACATATATTTACAGACTAAAACAGTTTGGTTATCAGCATTCTTCAAAATATCTTCCTATGTTCCTCAAACGCAATAAAGACATAAGGTTTGAAACAACATTGGGTTGAGTAAATGTAAATAAACAGAATTTCTATTTTTGTAAAACTATGGCCAACTATTTATTAAATTGAAATGATATCCTACTCAAAATATAATATAATAATAAAATAATAATATTACTTCCTTATTAATTTAACTGTTGAATAAAATCATTTCCACATTTTCACTTCATGAGACTTCATGAGACAAAAGCTTATTCAGGGGCATTTATCCCCTATATGTACAATTGTAAGGGCTCTTCTTGCCATCTTCGCGCTCTTGCAAACTGGATGCTCTGACTTGCCGTAGAGTCCTCGTAGCCATGAGAGGTGTGTCCATGTAGATGAGCGAATAAATTTGCATCTTAAGTGGCGTGTCGCGTTAACTTAACGTCGGTCGGCGTGTGGCGTTATTTTAACGCCTGGTGGCGTCTGGCGTTAACTTATCACGTAACGGCGCTTATTTAACGCCTGGCGGCGTTATGAAAACGGCGTTTTAAAATGAATACGGCGTTGAAAAGCACGCGTATTCTGACCCATTTGGCTTTCCATAACGGAGGGGGCAGAAGCGGATTCCTGCGCGCGGCTCGGGTTTCCTGCGATCCTCACATCCTCAGATCCACATCCACAGCGGAGCGAGAAGCAGCGCTTTCCTCCTCCAGCTCACTCAATCGGCTCTTTTTACAAAAATGGTGAGAAACCTTAACACTATTTGCAATCTTTTACAGCGTCTAAACAACTTGAGTCGTACTGCCTGGAACGCTTTCTCTGTGTGTAATGTGTTTTCTTCTCTCTCTTCTCTCCGCCCGTAACGCCCGTTACAGATGTTTCGCTGTTTCCCCGTGTTTTTACTCCTGGCTGTAGTCTGCTGTCATGCCGAGGTAAGTTATAGCAAACCTGCATTCATTGAGGAGAAGAGCTCGTTCAAAAAAAAGTGTTTATGGGGAACCGGTTTATATTATTTTATGGAATCCAACTCGAACTTAATGAACTGTTAACTTCGAACAAAACAAGCGACTAATGGTTTCTAGTTGAATGCTGAACTCAGTGTTTTCTGCTTTTTGCTAGTTGGAAAAGTTTTACACATAACGAAAAGCAGTTTTGATGACACAGAGAAACATTAGATGACTCCAGACATCAGTCGTCTAGGGGGGAAATGAGCATTTCTGCATGGAGCGGGTCGCAATTCATGGGCGCCGTCATGTTGACATCACGTGATCAGTCGTGTAATTTACTGTGTAGCCTACTTAATTACTAAATTTTTTATTTGATATATTTAATGTGAAGTGTCATGAGTAAACAGATGTAATGCATCCAGGCATCTAGATATCAGTATAATATCCAAAACCCCTGGAACTAAAAATAAGACCCATAGGTAAACATAAAAATGAAGAGTTTTGCTTTGATTGTCTTTGGGTCATTTCTAATTGGTAAACAATACATTGTACATAGGCTACCACATTGTTTGAAAGTCATTGAAACCAGACTTTGTGACATTTACAAGAAATTATTGACACTTTTTGTAATAATAAATAAATTTTTGTAATTAAAATAATTAAAAAAAAAAAATCACATTTGCACTGAAAAACAAAAGTTGGTGGTGAAACATTTTTCATTCAGAAGTCACTAGTAAATTTCACAAATACAAAGAAACGGGATATTGGGAAAAAAAATAATAACATGAGGTTTTGCAGTAGAAAAGCAGTATTTGAAATTGTATTTACTTGTAAAATATACTAACCGTTTTACCCAGTTTATAAAGAATGGTGGACCAGCTGAGTTGTCAAGATGCATCTGTCACAAAACGTACATTTACATCACCTGGTTTGTGTTTGTGTGGTTAATGAACTCTGTGTGTGGTGAGAGGTTGGTGGTCTTTGCATTGGAAAATCAAAAGAGCCGTAAACAGACAGCTGTTAAAACCAACCAAATTACAAACTGTTAGGAGGTGTTTGTCCAGTGAGTTTACACTGATTTCAATGCTCAGATGCAGCTGCTGATGGGGGCCATATGTTGTGTTTTTTAGTGTTGATTTAATTGTGTTCATTCGTTAAGCAACCTGCCAGGTGAGCTGCATTTAAGCCACACAAGAAGAGGAACTCAACACTTATAAATGAAAACATTCTTACACTGTATTGTGGAAATTACCTATGCATTCATTTTTCATTAAATCCAAGAGAATGCCTTCTACTTTTATGTATTTTAAGAAACAACATGCATTTTGGTGAAAGTTGTCTCTTGTGTCAGTGACACATGCATCAAGAATGCACTTTCTGTGTAAAACATCTGCAGATTCTCAAACAAGCACAATTATACAAAAAGCAAAGTGGCTTTAGATTTAAAAATGTATGACATGAGATCATGTGTTCGCAAGCATTATTTTTTAATTTAAATGAAGGGTAGTTGTTGTTAGACCATGCTATTGTATTACAACATCCACAATATGATATGGTCTCTGCTCTAGAATTATCTGTAAGTGATTTCATGCTGACAGGCTTGATAAGAAAACACTTAAGCTAAAAGAACAGCAACTCATAATGGGTGTCATGCAACCCGCATGATGTGGTTTGTCTCTTTCTTGTATCTCACTCAGTGGGGGCTTTGGAGCTGTCAGAGCTTGTGTTCCCTAAAGGCATGATGTGCTGCTTACATAGACAAGCTCTTAAGGAGTGTCACCCCAAATTAAAACACTGAATTTCCTACTCCTACAATACAATTTGTGCTGGGATCATTTTGTAGTTGGTTGGTAGAGTATGCTCACTGTAAGTTCAAGTGGATTTGTGTGCATGTATACTGTATGTCTGAAGTCTAAGGCAAAGAAACAGTATATTCTTCATTGTTCATGATTGTTTTTTAATATACAGTAGAGCACATATAAAGATGTATTTTTGCTATTAATTTTCTCCATATGGATTTAAAGAGAAGTTATAAAGAGAACCAAACCAGCTCCAATACAAACTATAAACTTTAGGCAAAAATGTATATGCAAATATAATTTCTCAACAATCTTTTGCGGTAGGTCTTAACTGAAAGGTGTGCATATTATTGCCAAGCAATGGGTTTTTAAGTTAAGAATGTTACTGTTTTGCACTTTATTGCAGGTTTTACTATTGGTAGTCTGCAAGAAACTTTAAACCATTAAGGGGTCTGTCATCATTTACTCACCTACGTGTTGTTCCAAACCTATATGACTTTCTTCCTTACGTGGAACATAAAAGAAGATGCTTGAAAAAAAATTTGGTAACCAAACATCCATTGTATGGACAAAATAAAACACTAGGACATTATTCTAAAAGCTCTTTAATCTTTCTCAAAAAGAAAGTCTTACAGGTTTGGAGTAATGTGAAGTCAAGTACATGATGAGAGAAGTAAAGTTTAGTGTGAACTTTATGCAAAAATAATCGGCATGCCTAGGGATCAAACTCTACAGAAAAACTCTGGTACATGCAATAAAAGAAAAAAAAATAGCCAACATAGCAAATTTAGGAGTGCTTTTTTCTTTGCCTCTCAGTATTATCCGTCAGTCTCTGTTGTTTACAGCATGCATTAGTATACAAAGAAAATAGAAGAAGACAGTCCAGAATGTGAAACATTATCACACACACACACTCACAAACAAGCACATTATCACAAATTGCGGAAGAGAATGAAATTCAGCTATTCTCATGGCACTGGGTTTTTTCAAACATCACTAAATGTAATAGCAGAGGCAGGATAATGCAGTTACCTAAATCCCATCCTACGATCAAAAAGAGTGCTCGCAGAGTTTTGAGTTGCTTTCCACCTGTGTTTCACTGCTGCCTTACAGCAGGTGAATCAACTGTGCTCCAAGCCCTGATAAAAATAGAAGTTACCGAGGGAAAAAAGAAAATCAGGGAGAAAGAGAGTGTGAGGTAGGGAAAAAGAGAGGTGTAGTGAAAGAGAACACTGTCAGGGTCACAATGCCCTTCTCCTGCTAAGTGGGCTTTATTAAGAGAGTAACTAAGCTTTAATGATTGGCTGCTGTGATTTCAACTAATAATGGTGTATTTAAGGAAAATACAAATCAGACCATAGTGAAAATGTTGTTTTGATTTTTCCCGATGTAATGCCTTTGTCTTTTTGTGGCGTTATAATGAAAGAAATGTAAATGCATTTGTTCCTAATGCATGTTAGTGGTTCTGACAGAAAAGCCAGCCGCCTCACAGCCCAGTCAGTCAATGACTTGACAGTGTTTTTGTATGAAGGCAAGGCCCCTCATATGGAAACTGGTTGCAGACAGGCTGCCAATGCAGCATAACGTCATGTCTAATGATCCAGAACACATTCACGTGAGCTGAGAAATTACCAAGGAGGTCAGTAAGTCTGTGAGCGTTCCATCTCAATGGACCTTGGAGCCATTATAATCAATGTAAATGTTACTAGCCAAAACTGATTAAGCACAATACACTAATTCTGAATGGCCGTTAAAGTAGAAAGAGGCTTTTTACATCTACCAGCAGGGGCTAACTGTTAAAGCTAGCAAGCTAAACTCTAAACCATTTAGGCAATAACCAAACCATTCTCAATGACAGCAATATGTGCATCTCAGTAGACAAGGAAGTGTACAGTGCATATTTAGTCATTAGCTCTATTGGATGCCATTTTTATTATTTCCACCAAAGTCCCTTTAAAGGTCCTTGCACACAGGTCCTTGATTCCGAAATTTGTATATGCTTTTTCAGGTATTTCCATTCCTATCAAAATGCTTGCTACAGATGCAAAAAGGCAGAAAATAGAACCTGATTTTTTATTTTTTTTTACATGCAAAAATTTGGGACAATAATTTGGACACTGGGCACTATTTTAAAGATCTATGCGCATGGTCTAAAGTGCACGGTGCAGGTGCACTCGGCATGACTGAATCCACTATTGCTAGTTTAACGACGAGAAAATGATCGCAAGCCTTGATGGGGAAACGTCAAATTCTCTAAAACTGTTCACCAAGCTTATGATTTGATTTCAAATTTGAACTCACCAATGAAATCTGAAACAACAACTAACTAAAAAATCATATTTTTTAGATCAGCCAATGTACATGCACAGTCCTAGCACACATCTTAGGACACTGACTCTTTCTATCCACCTTATTTTTGTGGCCACAGCCATTGGTAAATTTTATGGGTCAGGCTTCTGGTTTCATCGGCTTCCAGCTATTTTTAACTGTACAAAATAGCTTGATTTGATGCTTGAAATTGCAAATTGGTGTGTCTTACCATATTATTTTAATGTATTATCTTAATTATGAACACACTTTTCAGTTTTACTGTTAAATGCACCTTGTTATTCTTCTCATATATCCCCACAGAGGTTAATGAACCGGAAGTCTTGCACATTTACAGAAAATGGCTTACTTCCACATTTAAGAATAAGGTGGAGAGCAACTAGAGCTTCGAATGGCAGCTGCAGTGATGTGATGACTTTATCAATTAGCAATGGGCTCTTTCATTGAGAAGAGTGCGTGACACTTTCCCCCAAATATAAGTAATAGGAGTTCACCATTTTTGGTATATCTAAAATTTTTAGTTTCCACCAACCACCAAAATGCATACAAATGACTTTGGGTTTCCATAGGGAGCAAAGCAGATGAAAGCTAGATTACACTACATGACTTTCCAGATTTTTTGCCCCAATTTACAGTCTGGACGAGTCAACACTAGTTGCTGAAAGTTAGAGCCAGTCTGCAGGTTTGAATTTACAGATTTCATTAAATATTACAGCAATATCAAACTAATATCAAATATATTTTGTATTTTGAACGCTTTTTAGAACTCAAATTGTTAGCTATGTGAGTTTGTTGTGTTCGGAGTGACTTTAAAGTCTTGTAGTGAATTATTCTATACACATATATATATATATATATATATATATATATATATATATATATATATATATATATACTGTATGTTGTTGTTTCTATGGACCTATGTGTCTTGAATAAAAGTTGATTAGTTCTTAGTTGTATGATGCCAAGTCGCCAAACTAATGATGCCTAGTGTTTCAAAGCCTTTTCAGTTTTGAAGTTGTGTAGTGTATTTCAGCCTTTAGTAAACAGGATGTTACTCACACATTGGATTTGGACTTGATGTCTTCATGGCCCAATATAATGATACACAGCATTTTTCCTGTCAGCACAATCAGTATTTATAAGCTTCACTAAAATGCTTTCAGTAATCTCTTGCAATGAGGCTCTGGCAGAAGGAATTCTTTCTCCCTCAGGGTGTGAGTCTAATGTCCACAAACAGCTGGTCAGTCTTTTATAAAAAGGGTATAAACACTGCTCATCTGGTTACACCAGTGGGGCACAGGGAAAAGAGCTTAAATGAGAGCAGACATTTTAACCTGTTCATCTCAGTCTCTGAATACTACTGTACATAGTATTTTTGCTACCAATAAAAGTATAGTATAGTTAGTTCCATTTCACATTGAATCCAATCTTCAGGATATTACCCAAAAGAAGAATAGAAATGTAAAAAATCTGTATGTTCTGTATGACCTGTCTGTGTGTCGATTTAGACTGACAAAAACAGCCGAATGCTAAAACGGAACTTTAGTGCAAACACAAAAGTCTTTTGTTTGAAGAACAGGGCTGATGCAAACTTATGGTTGTTGTGTTGCTCAGTGTTTCTTGAGAGCTGTAATATATTGACTGTAAACCATCTGCTGCATATTAACACTGAAAAAAAAACACTATCCATATCCACTCTTTTTTGTTATTTTCCTTTTTTTTTCGATCTTAATCTCACGTTTGATGTGCTTTCACTCTTATCTTGATTCCTCTCTCTCTCTCTCTCTCTCTCTCTCTCTCTCTTTCTTTCTTTTCTTTCATATCTCCTTCATCACCTTCTGTAGTTTGCATTGTTTACCATCTGTTTTCTCTCACCCGTTTTCCTCCCCCATGGCTCTCTATGAACGAGCAGTGTCTTGTCACTGGCTTTGTGCTGGTGTTTTATGGCGCTGTTTTGTATAGCCATCCCTGCTGGCAGAGCTTGAAAGAGCCTTGTAATGAGAATGAGGAAAAGACGGTGGGAAGGATGAGGTGATGAGAGAAATTACAGAAGGGATCAAGAAATTTAGCTCTGCTAGTTCTGATACTAGTGCATGAGGTGATATAGGGACAAGGAGAGTCAAAGAACATGTAATAAAAATACTATTTTCTGGGTAATAACCGAAATATTTTTTTTATGGTGCTTGTAGTTGTTTTCCACAAAATTACATGTTGATAATGGGATGTGTAAACGACGGTCTCAAGGAAGCCCTGTGTAATTAGGGTCCACCAGACCCTGTTACATTTATCAGGGGTGTTCTTTTGTTCAACAGCTAGACAGAGAGTAGCAGAATGCTGTGATCTTACGGTTTTAAAAGTTGAACACATTTTTCATACAGCCAAAGACCCCATTAACATGTGTACACAGACAAACATAAAAAACTGATCAGACTTTATAGCATATTTTATATATATATATATATATTCCTGTGTAGATAGAGAATTTGTTGAAGGTTTTGCTTTAGCTTTAAAGGAGGCAGAGAACATTTTAGCTGAAAGTTTCTGCATGCAGTTTCGTTGAGAGGTTTTAGCTTAGTTTTTAGCATCTTATTTCATCCCCTTTAAACCAACATTTTATATTAATATTTAAAATATCAATATTTATATTATTACTTAACATTTTAAAACCCTGGGGTCTCCTGAAGGAACTGCAGGGGGTTGTTGAGTTGATGAAACGCTAATAATTAATTAAAACATAGAAAGTGTGAAATGAAAGTAAATAAAACAACCATAATCAAAATAAGTACATATGATTTTTTATTTTATTTTATTTTTTATTTACTTGCATGTCATGAGATCATTAACCAACATCAGAGAACTGTGAATATGGAAATGTTGAACTTTTTAAATATTTACTTTAACACTGAGGGAGAATGTTTAAAAAATGTTCTGTGTGATCCTGCTCTGTTAATTTCTCTGGTAATATTTTAGAATACTGTTCCATCATTAATGAATAACTAAACAGGAAAAAATGAGCAATAATATAGTAACTATTGTTAACTAACAAGAAACAAATACGGGTCCTTCTAAAAAAATTAGCATATTGTGATAAAATTCATTATTTTCCATAATGTAATGATAAAAATTAAACTTTTATATATTTTGGATTCATTGCACACCAACTGAAATATTTCAGGTCTTTTATTGTTTTAATACTGATGATTTTGGCATACAGCTCATGAAAACCCAAAATTCCTATCTCAAAAAATTAGCATATCATGAAAAGGTTCTCTAAACGAGCTATTAACCTAATCATCTGAATCAACTAATTAACTATAAACACCTGCAAAAGATTCCTGAGGCTTTTAAAAACTCCCAGCCTGGTTCATTACTCAAAACCGCAATCATGGGTAAGACTGCCGACCTGACTGCTGTCCAGAAGGCCATCATTGACACCCTCAAGCAAGAGGCTAAGACACAGAAAGAAATTTCTGAACGAACAGGCTGTTCCCAAAGTGCTGTATCAAGGCACCTCAGTGGGAAGTCTGTGGGAAGGAAAAAGTGTGGCAAAAAATGCTGCACAACGAGAAGAGGTGACCGGACCCTGAGGAAGATTGTGGAGAAGGACCGATTCCAGACCTTGGGGGACCTGCGGAAGCAGTGGACTGAGTCTGGAGCAGAAACATCCAGAGCCACCGGCGTGTGCAGGAAATGGGCTACAGGTGCCGCATTCCCCAGGTCAAGCCACTTTTGAACCAGAAACAGCGGCAGAAGCGCCTGACCAGGGCTACAGAGAAGCAGCACTGGACTTTTGGACAATTTTTGCATGTCATTCGGAAATCAAGGTGCCAGAGTCTGGAGGAAGACTGGGGAGAAGGAAATGCCAAAATGCCTGAAGTCCAGTGTCAAGTACCCACAGTCAGTGATGGTCTGGAGTGCCATGTCAGCTGCTGGTGTTGGTCCACTGTGTTTTATCAAGGGCAGGGCCAATGCAGCTAGCTATCAGGAGATTTTGGAGCACTTCATGCTTCCATCTGCTGAAAAGCTTTATGGAGATGAAGATTTCGTTTTTCAGCACGACCTGGCTCCTGCTCACAGTGCCAAAACCACTGGTAACTGTTTTACTGACCATGGCATTACTGTGCTCAATTGGCCTGCCAACTCTCCTGACCTGAACCCAATAGAGAATCTGTGGGATATTGTGAAGAGAAAGTTGAGAGACACAAGACCCAACACTCTGGATGAGCTTAAGCCGCTATCTAAGCATCCTGGGCCTCCATAACACCTCAGCAGTGCCACAGGCCGATTGCCTCCATGCCACGCCGCATTGAAGCAGTCATTTCTGCAAAAGGATTCCCGACCAAGTATTGAGTGCATAACTGAACATAATTTTTGAAGGTTGACTTTTTTTGTATTAAAAACACTTTTCTTTTATTGGTCGGATGAAATATGCTAATTTTTTGAGACAGGCATTTTGGGTTTTCATGAGCTGTATGCCAAAATCATCAGTATTAAAACAATTAAAGACCTGAAATATTTCAGTTGGTGTGCAATGAATCTAAAATATATGAAAGTTTAATTTTTATCATTACATTATGGAAAATAATGAACTTTATCACAATATGCTAATTTTTTGAGAAGGACCTGTACTTCAGAAGGGATGACTAATTATTTGGATAAGTAAGTGAATGAAAACTCTCTAGAAATGAGGGTTTTGTAAAGTATTGGATAGTAATAACTCAAGTGTTATCCTTCAGAATGAATTACTAATTATTTGGATCAGTATTCTAAAGTGAAGATCACGGTAACTCCCTAATATCGTCTGATATCAATGTAAACTTTTGATCTTTTTGTAAGGTTCTGTATAGTAATTAATTCCAATGGATTTGGCAACACTTGAGTCAATATTAGGGAGTTAACATGCTTTTCACTTTAGAATACTGATCCAAATAATTATTAATCTCTCCTGAAGGGTTTGGTAATACTTGTGTTATTACTTGTGGGTTACCATGACCTTCACTTTAGAATGAATTATACATTTTGCATTATTTACATTAATAATGAACCTGCGTATCGTAGTTCTGACTAGTTTTCTGAGAGGTATGAAAAACAGTACTGATTAGCTAATAGTGAACTACCACTTTCAGTGCTGTTACTTACAAATTTGTTAATTAGACTTTCTTGTTAGTTAAGAGTAGTTACTAGAATGGTAGTGCACTACTCATTTGTTCCTGTGTAGCTATTCATTAATAACAGAACAGTGTTTTGAAATGTTACCATTTCTCCATATTCTTTCCTATTCGATTTCCATTTGAAACAATCTACCATAATGCTTTGTCCGGTAAATACAAACATTTCAGACAATGAATATATAATTCATTCATTAAGTATAGATGGCATAAGCTGATATGACCTTAATGCAATCTGATAGCTATAAAATAATTTACTACATGGCACAAGTTGATTAGTCTCGGTTGCTAATCATCATTTAAATATTTTGGTTCAGTGTCTGCTTTACGCAAGTCAGAAACCCTCCACCTCCCCCAGCTCCACCTGTATAGATGCTCCGGGTAATTTATGTACAGTATGTGAACTTATGTATGTTGTGTGGCAGCAGTAGATGTTCACAGCAGCTTGCCTGTGGATGTATTGGCAGTAACAAATCTCTGCACTTGCTCTGCATCAACAGCAGCAGCATAGCAAATCGATTCCTCTAACACCAAATACATCAGCATTGTCATAATCATTACCATGCTAAACTATTCAGAGAGTTATACAGTAAATACAGCTTGCGCAATGTAAAGGCAACAAAAAGTAGGTTGAGTGTGCAATTGATGACTACTTAAGATGCAACAGACTTGCGTCAAATGTCTAGTGTGGGACAAGAGGGTGGTGCCTCGGGTCTCACAGGACCATAAAACACCCCTGT
Source organism: Carassius carassius (assembly GCF_963082965.1). NCBI lineage: Eukaryota > Metazoa > Chordata > Actinopteri > Cypriniformes > Cyprinidae > Carassius > Carassius carassius. The sequence goes on from NC_081773.1 coordinate 6,935,032, forward strand.
CTCCTTTGAATAAATTACCATAATGCACAGCTAAAGAGGTTTTAATGAAAGCTAAGAAAACAGCAGTGCGTGGCCATTTCTGATTGAGAATACAACATCCATCCACTTGCAGACAGGTCCTTAACCATACTATGGTGCCTTGTGCAAAGAACAAGACCATTGTGAAGAATGTGGGACTGAAAACAAGCACACTTCCTTCTGCAAACACATGTCAGCCATTAAGGTAACTCTCCCAGTCCATGACCCTTCACAGAGAACCGCAGCAGACAGGCCTGGCTAGAACAGAGCCTAGATATAGATGGAAGGTGGCACATAGATTGAGAAAAGTAACTTGGGTTAAAGATAGAAGTTGGCGGGATCTACAAAAAGCAGAAGACTGGCTGTAGTCCTGAGCAACAGCCAAAATGAGACAAAAGACTAGAGGCCAGAGAGGAGTAAAATGGATCGATTCACTGAGGTGCAGCGAGAGATGGTGCCACTTGATGGGAAGCTTTAAAGAGAGAGATGGAGAAGAGAAATAGAGAGAGAATGTAATTACAGCAGTCGAAATGTAGGAAATAAAAAGGAAAAAGACTGTCCCATGCTGCCCGCAGTGCGCTGGCATCCATTCACTGTCTTATTGCCAAGACCAGATTTGGAGACTGCTGAATAGACACTAAAATTGTGTCACTTCAGTGATGGGATCGTTTTTTGGATTTATTCAGTCAACGAGGTTTATGAGAATTCATACTTAGTGCAGTAACAGCACTTATTGATTAATATTATATTATCATATTTAAAAGTTTGCTTTATTAAAATCCACTTGGAGACAATAGTAGTTTTATCTTATTGCATTGCATTGCATTTAAAAATGTTCCCTCACAAAGGGGTCTATGATCTTGTTGTGTGTATTGAAAATATTTGGCCAAAATTCCATACAATGTCATTTTCAGTTGTCTGCAAGCACTGGTATTTAATTCCTTCAGAAAGAGCAAGTCTATTTCTAGATGGCTTTTTAAAAGCCTATTTAGTTCTTATGGACAATTGAAATGAGAAAAGAATGCTGTTATCTTTCTTGAGTGCTGTATACACCCCCTATAATGAACATTTGTGATTCATATTGTCTCTATCCCACTGCTACAGAAGAATCTGCATGGCTCATTTGAACTTTTAACAGCTCTGCCACATTCACACACTCGGTTCCTTTGTGTGTGTCATTGAGAGCACGCTCCTGAGGCCTCAGCGCTGCCGATTACTGAGAGCTCCATACAACCTGGAATGTGCTGCACTAAAGTAGAATGACATCACTGGCATTCCATTTCAATAAAGGAGAAAAATGGTGAAGAATTCACAGATGGGATGGCACGCATACCTTTTTCTCTGATTGATATGTTGGGAGTTTTGATGCAACAGTCAGAAGGGTTTTGTTGTTGTTTTTGTTTTTCATAAGAAAAAGCATGTAGAATTTCAGCTGCATATTTGTGACAGCTCCTCTGACCTATATAACTGAGAGATTTGAAATGGGACAGACTACTGGAATGTCCCATGAGAGAATTCAGGGGAGATGAATTCCTCTCTGTCCTCCCTGCTCTCTCTTTAGGAGGAATTTCTATGGAGTGGAAATAACTAACTCTGTTGTCTGTGGGAGAATTCAGACTTTGAGCTCTGCAAGCTTGTGTATAAGAAAAGAGGAAAGAAAATAAAAGATGAATGAGGGAAGAGAAAAGAAATGACATCATACCATTGCATACTTTAGAGAGAACTCGAGCTCATTAGTTGTGACATCATCTTTTAAACAAATGAAATACACACCCAAAATGCACAAGATTTTAGGCCAATGCTTATTTTTGAATTTACATTTCGTAAAGTGAAGAAATAAAAGGAATGGTTCACCTGAAATTTAAATGTACTCACCCTCAGGGTATCCGAGATGTAAATGTGGAGTGTTGGGGGTCCTCCAGGACCAGGATTGGGAACCACTCTACACTAAATGGGTGCCATCAGAATCAGAGTCCAAACAGCTGAGAATAATCTACAAGTCATCACAAAATAATACACACCACTCCAGTCCACCAATTAATGTCTTGCGAACTGAAAAGCTATGTGTTTGTAACAAACAAAACCATCATTCACCATAATTTGTAACTTCAAACCTGTGTGAAAAAGTTGTCTCATCTAAATTATTCCTATGGCTTTAATAATCCAACATATTTATTTGGCTTTTTGGAAAATAGCATACCACAGCCCAGTGTTTCTCAGTGTTGTGTAACGGCGCTGGGTAAGCAGTACAACAATCACCATCTAACAAGGCCATTGATTACAAACCTAAACACTCTGCCTCATTAGGGTGTGCTATGCTTTGCTTGTCATTTAGAGCTGTATTATACAATGGTTTTGCTGCTTGTGTTTATACTGTATTTATATGGATGCATTCTACACATTGTTGCCTACTATTTGCAAAGCAAGTTTCTCCATTGTATTGTAAAACACTGCACTGTGAAGAGTGGGGTAAGATGTGCCACATCTTCCAATTAACTCTAGAAAATTTTGAAAAGTTGCATGCATGCATATTCAGTTGTCGGTGCACTGACAAATTCATATTGTAAAGCAGTTATATTAAAGCTTTTTTGCAAAAAGCTAATTTTGCACATGCAAATAAAATGTAGTTTAACTAAAAAGGAAACATTTGGAAGTCTAAAATACTATAGATATTATATGATGATGATGAATTGCATGAAACCATGTAGATGATTTGACTGACAGTTAACCACAAATGATTAAGCACAACACAACATCTCTAAACAATCAAAAAAATATTCTTCTGAATATTAAAAATGTATAGGCTGGTTTATGCATTATGCATTATCTTGGGTGCAGGAAAATGTGAACGATGTATTTAAGCAAAATCAATTAGTATTTGGAACAAGGTAGTATAATGTCTTCATTATCATTTCTTAACAGTTTATTGTATATATAATGCAGTATGCAACTCATTTGTGATCATTTTTATTTTTTATTTTTTTTAAAGTAAATCATCCACATATTCTCAAATCATTGAGAATTCCCTTAGTATGGGATACATTTTTGTGAAAAATCATATTTCCATAACCCTGTGTTGTAGCTCTTGCAATTTTAGGTAAAAGTAGACAATGAAATTAAATTTGATGCAATTATTTTACAGCTGCCTCATTTCTTCTTGGCTAGACAGCTAAAGCACAAAGTGGCCAGACCAATCATATTTTTTGTGGTATGATAGTCATGCTGTATCTCCTTTTCCTCTCTTTCTTATTATTTTGACCATGTAAGTGTATCCTGGTGCACAGCTTTGCATTCGTGTGTGTTGAATTCTTGCTCAGCTGTGGCTTTGCTAGATTGCCATGGTAATAGAGATGCTATTTGACATGCCTTTCATCTAACGTAATCAGCTTATAGTGATGCTAGAAGGAGGCCTTGAGTGTGGTTTGTAGTCTCTTGTGCTTTTTAGCTCGGTTGCAATCTGTTTTCCCGCATCCTCTCATCGCTGCTCATTTCCAGTCCACCGTTTCCCAGCATGTTCCTCTCGATGCAGAGAATGTGTGAGCTCCAGCAGCACTGTATCTGCAGACTCTGCTTGGGTTTAGTGTGTCTGTGTGGGGGAAGGTCAGGAAGTGAAAGCTTGGCTTTGTCTAGAGAAGGATTGCTTTTTTGCACTTGCATTCTTATGAGCAAAAATCTCAATTCGAATTCCCAGCCTGCCATGTGCAACCGTTTATCTTCCTTATAGAGCAAGGGTGAAGTATGCTATGTGTACACGCAAGAACAATTGTTTTTTAAAACATTATCTCCAAGTTGAAAATAATGACACATTAGCGATAACGTGTGGGATTAGTCATCATGGTGGCACAGTCCCACAGCAGTTATGTTTTTGATAACATCTATTCACCATGCAAACCACTAAAACAAGCATTGTGTGCCTGTGAAAGCGCATATTTTTATAGTGATTCAGGAGTTAATGTATGATCCTCTCAGGTTGTTTGCATTGTAAGATCAATGTGTTTATGCATCCTGGGGACAGAGTTAATTATATTTCTAAAATAAGCCTTCAGCTAGAAATTGTAATTATCCTCTGTGACTCTTGGGGCTGTCGAATACATATGGGTCAGTAGAATGACACACTCTTTGATTAAGTTATTCAAAAATACATAAATTAAAAAATACATACAGATGACTATGATTTATGGATACACCTTTTATGATGATGATGTTTTTAATTTCTGAGTTATTTTTTGTGGGCCTGGCCTGGGATGTGTAAACATTGTCTGGAGATTGAAACTCCTATTAAAGCTTATTAAAAACTTGGAATTCTATAAAGACATTGTTTATTATTATTATTTATTTATTTATTTATTTACAGTTAAAACAGTTAAAGGGATAGTTCACCCAATAATTAAAATTACCCCATGATGTACTCATGCTCAAGTAATCCAAGGTGTATATGACTTTCTTCTTTCAGACAGATAAAATCAGAGTTATATTAAAAAATTTCCTCTTCCAAGCTTTGTAATGGCAGTGAATGGGTGTCACTTTTTTGGGCTTCAAAATCTCAACTCCCATTCACTGACATTATAAAGCTTAGAAGGGCCAGAACATTTTTAAAAGGTATTAGGATATTTTAAAGTCACAATGTGTCATTTCTGTAATCTTGTCATTGACCCATATACTGTATGAACACCGACAAAAAAGAAAGCATTTACGCTGACCTCTATGAAATACCTTAATGACTAGTGAACATCTGTTGTGGTTAAATTTGATGCTGTCCCGTAATACTTACATCTGTGTACACCACCATTCTATGTTTTACGATCATTGCCATTTTTTCCCCCTCGTTTTCCTCTGTACATCCCCTGCTTCACTCATTTACAGTTCCGCCCAGCAGCATTCAGAACAGCTGAAGTCAGCGTGTTGCTGTTTCCTCACAGGGTGACATTTATGCTTGAGTTATGGAGATGTTGATGCTCCTGGAGGGAGATCAATGGAGGTTTTCTCTGGGTGGTGACATTCACTCTGGCAGTATTGACTCAGAAATAATGTTCAAATACAAACAAACAGGCTCCTTTGGGGTTTCCTCCGCACATCTACAGGGGTTTGGGTCGCATCCATCTGTGAGTCTAATCAAGCGCACACAGTTGCTGACTTAGTTATGAGAAAACAGCTCATTCTAATCAGCACAACTTATTGGTATACATAGAAAACAATGAACCCTTTAGCTAAACAAGCAGGGGCAATGAGTTGTAGTCAACGGTCTCTGGAAATAGTTTCCTGGAGGGGTTTTCTTGGCGCATTATCTTGAATTTTCCATTGGCGTTGAAGATGTTTGGAGTTTTATTTGAAGCACTTAGTGCCAAGTCAACTAGATGTTCCCTTATTAGATATTCATAAAATGCATTTGGTTTTCTGACTCATTTCTGTCAAAAAAATCTGTGTCTTTTTAATTTTGGATTGACAGAAATTCTAATTACAAAGTCTACACTGTTCATGAAGCGACTCTAATACACTTATTTGAATTTGCATGAGTTCTTTTCCATGCCAGTTTATTGTTGTGGTGTCACAGAGTTTACATTCTCTCTCCAGCATATTAAAACAAAATTTGGCTGCTTGCTGATGGCTGCAAGTCAAAAGACTTGCTACACAAGACCAGTACATGTAGTTTTTTCTCTTGCATTCACTGTAATCATTTTCCTGCACTGCCATCATGTTTTACCGGTAGTACTGTATCTGCTGTATCTCTTTGTTTTCAGATTGTCTTCAGTGCTCCAACACAAGCTCCCTTCCCCTCTTCAGTGCTTCTGTTTATATTCAGTTCTCCAAACTCTTACCACCATGCTAAAAGGAACCCGACAATCTCATGCCTTTTGGTTACTGAACTGCTTTTAAAAGCAAAGACAGTGAAAGCTGTCTTAAGATAAGCGGCACCACTAGCTGTGCATGTCAGATGATGTTTTTGCACTGACGCAGGTCTTCTGTTGAAGTGCACCCCGCATTTGTGATGCGGTCTGGACAGCATATTATCTGATTCCAGCAAATTCATCGGTAAACATCAGCCTTTTTAGCATGCAGCTTTTTCGGTAATTAAAGATTCAACTTACAAGTACATTTTCACGAGTGAAATGACTCACGCATGGTGTGCTGCCATAATGTTAGTGCTGGTACATAAATTGTATCCATTTGCAAAGCTCCACTGGCTATAGTTTACATTGAAATGTAAAATATAATGTTAGAATTACTAATGAAATATTGTAATGTGTGTGTTTAGCTTGAGTTGCTTTTGTGTTGGTAAAAGGTCATTGAAGACCTGGTGGTTCAGCAATTGGTAACTAAAAGATGTTTGCTAATTATTCCGATGCCATTAACTAAGAGCTGGAAGCGAACAATGATATGGAAGAATCACATAAACATGAACACAGATCAGAAGGAGATGCAATTCAAATGTCACTCTTGGCATGATTATGCTTGTGTTGCATAATACATTGCATAATTATATACGCAATTATGCTTATATACAGTAAACACCACCTGATATTTGGTTAACTGTTGGTTGAGTTTCGTATGCTCACCAAGGATGTATTTATTCAAGGAAAAATATAAAACAGTAATATTGTGATTTTTTTTTTTATGTATTTTCTATTATAATATGTTTTAAAATGTAATTTGTTCCTGTATCACAAAGCTGGGTTTTCAGTCATTAGAAATCATTCTAATAAGCTGATTTGTTGCTCAAGAAACATTTTTTATTATCAGTATTGGAAAACTGAGCTCCTTAATAATATTTTTATTTATCTTTTTTTCAGGATTCTTTGATGAATAGAACGTTCAAAAGAACAGCATTCTTTTATAATATTATACATGATTTTACTGTCACTTTTGATCACTATAATGTGAAATTAAGGTATTAAATTCCTTCGAAACATTTTTGATGATTTTGTATGTTTATAATTCTATTAGATTTATTTGGATTTAAAAATTATAAATTGCCTTTCACTTTCGGTTAAAGTTATTTTATAATGCAATACATGTTCTTTTACAGAAAAGTATTGCTAATATTGCTTTTTTGAATGCAGAAAAACTTTCATACAAGTATTACTATAGTACTTTATCATTTTTTTATTATATTTATCAGTTATTATGTACAGATGGGGTTTATGCTACACTTCATGTGTAATGCATTGTGTTTGTGTGTTCAGCACTGTGCAGGTATTTTAAGGAATTATTATATCAGTTAGTTTAATGCATGTTATAAATGTAAAATATGCAGGCACAAAAATATCATGAAACATCATATTTTTAGGGGGAATTTCTGACAACCACCCTATTTTTGCACTGCATATGTGCATACACTGTGAAGGGAAGTGTGGTGTTTAGTCATTTTTGTGGTGAGACGATCAGGTAATGATTCTCTCTCTGTTTTGATGACGATCTCCATTATGAAGCCATAAGATACTGTAGTCACACACTCTTTAAATCAGTTTGTGGAGTGAGGAAGTCCAGAAATGTGCTTTTCTCTGGGTGAATAGAGATCCAGCATGTGTGATGAGGGAAATATCAAGCGGAGAAAAAAAAAAAAGCTGTCATCTACATTTTCCTCCTTGCATTGTGAAGTCAGTTAACCTGAAGCCCTGGGTTCAGGCTTTCCTCAATCTATCAGTCACTGCTCTCTGTATGCACCCATTAATTCGTCCCTTGAAACTAATATTCCTCCTTCTCCTGTTGTCATTCTCTCAGCCTATTCATTCTGCAATTTATTCCTTTCTCCGCTGAGAGTCTGCATTTGCCCTCTATACACTTGTAGTCAGCACTGCACAATGCTCTGCTCCTGGAAGCCTAATTTATAGAATTCAGTAAGCACAAAGTGTGATAAAGAAAGAGGAATAAAAGGAAAGAGAAAAGTAAATGAAAGATTGAAGCCATGTGGGACTCTTTCACTGAGACAGGACATGATTCTGCTTTTATTGTAAGAGAAAATGGGCGACTGTTATCTTCATTTGCAATGTAGCATGTTATCTGGACTATTATGAAAGAGAGGAGTGTTTTAAGGTGCCCTGTACTGTTCTTCCACAAGGTCCATAGGAACAAATGAGAACAGATAGCCGGATGACAGAGATGTGACAAACATGTCTCCGCGGACTAGACAAGGACAGGAAAATGATTTTTTTAAGCGGCCTTGGATGTGGAGGCGTCTTTCCTGTTCATTTTCTCCATATCTGGCCATTCCATAAAAAAAAGCATTCAAAGTAACAAACCAAAATGAAAAGGCATTCACCCTATCAATTTTCTAAATTCAAGTTCTTGATCTTATGGTGACCGATTCATCCATGCATGTTTATTTATTTATTAATTGAACCCCTTCAAATTACATATAATGTATCTGGTGCCGTATGCGAGTCTTTTGAAATCATTTATTCTGCTTAACCCACCCCGTTCTTACTGTGAGTTTGCAGTTATATATTGAATACATACATTATCTGGGTAGGTGTAGTTTATAACATATATAATATCCCCATAGTGAAATTTATATATGTATTATATTTTATGAGTTTGATTATTCTGCTGAACACAAAAGATATTTTGAAGAATGTTGGTAACTAAACAGTTTCTGGTATCCATTGACATCCATAATATGGAAAAAATATTATGGATGTCAATGGCTACCCCCAACGGTTTTGTTGCTCTCATGCTTCCGAATTTCTCCTTTTGTGTTCCACTGAGCAAGGAAAGCTCAGCTGTCAGTGTGGAGTGACATGTGGGTGAATGAATGATGACAGATGTATTTTTTTTATGAGAGTTATCTCTTCAGTGGTATGTGGCAAGCAAACTCAGCTCGCCTGCAAGAACTCCTGGCTGTGGCCACCATTCCTGTTTCTATGGTAACGGTGAATTTTTGATGGGTGGATCTCGCTTCAGGAATTTGGGTAGTGTAGTACTACATCAGGAATTCAGCTATTAAAAATGAAGTTTCTGTGAGTTACTGCTTCTGCTGAGGCACACAGTATACCATCAGTTTACAAACCTCAGAACGCAGGAAGTCTTTACATGTTCTTGCTTTAAAAATTCTCTTTGGAATACAGGAGCCCTAGAAGTCACCAACTTATAATTCAGCATTCATATCTGAGAGTTGTTTTAGCTTGTGTAGGACACATACTGTAGTTTAGTTATAGGAATTCTAGATCAAAAGGGTTTTCCATTCAAAAGTTTGGGGTTCGGAAGTATTTTTTATTTTTATTTTTTGTAATTATGCATTAAATTGATCCAAAGGGTAGTTATTTTTAACTGTTTATTCATAAAAGAAACACAAAATGTTTCTTGAGCAGCAAATCAGCATATTATAATGATTTCTGAAGGATCCTGTGACACTGAAGACTGAAGAAATGATGCAGAAAATTCAGCTTTGATCACAGGAATAAATTACATTTAAAAATATATTAAAATAGAAAACAGTTATGTCAAATTATAATAATTTTTCACAATAATGTTTTTTAACTTTGTTTTTGATTAAATAAAAACAGCTTTGGTGAGAATGGAAAAATACAAAATTCTTACAGACACCAACATTTTGAACAGTATTGCACATATGAGATGTATTGTATGTTTATATATCTATGTGAACTTCAAATAGAAAAGGTTATAAATGCAGAACCTTATAAGGGTGACATGTAGCTGAAGACTCTTCCTCCTAGGCATTGCTATTTAATTGGAGCTCTCTTCCTTCCCAAGACACTGGGTCTTTTCCCTCTAGCTGTCCTCAACACTTTCCATCTTTCTTGTCTCTTCTACTTTTCTGTTTTTTCCTGATTATGCCTTCTCCACACTTTCCTCAGAGATGCATTTGAATGAGTGTAGAATATATTACCCACTAAACTTCTGGGCTGACCATCAACAGCTTGTTGTGGCCTAAATCGGTCATTTTAATTAAAACAATGAAATAATTAAAATGAGTGTAATAACTGCCTTGCGGTGTGCTGATTATCTAGCACGGTACATCTGTATAATCTGACCTTTTAGTTTCTCTGTGTTTGTTAGTCCCACAGTACCACTGTCTCAACCGTTTGCAGAGTCGTAATGAACAGCTGTTGTCCCGTCCAGAGAGATTTCAGCTGTTCATGCCACTCATCGTCCCAAAAAAGGATACAGTAGTTATCCCAGAAAAATAAATTATATCATTTACTCACCCTTAAGTTGTTCTAAACCTGTACAATATTTTGTATTGAACACAAAATAACATATTTTGGTCATTTATCATTTGGTTTCTGCACAGACCTGTGTTTGGCGCTCTTGTCATTTACCTACTATGAGTGTGAATCAGTAGACAAGGCTAAACAGGCTGTGATGTAGCATTGGTTGGTGGAGCCAATCAGACAGTGATGTAGAATCAGGCAGTGATGTAGAATTGGTGGGTGGGGCCAATCAGACAGTGATGTAGAATTGGTGGGTGGGGCCAATCAGACAGTGATGTAGAATCATTAGGTGGGGTTAATCATGCAGTGATGTAGAATCAGTGGGTGGGGCTAATCAGGCAGTACTGTAGAATTGGTGGGTGGGGCTTAATCAGGCAGTGATGTAGAATCAGTAGGCGGGGCTAATCAGGCAGTACTGTAGAATTGGTGGGTGGGGCTAATCAGGCAGTGATGTATAATCAGTAGGCGGGGTTAATCAGGCAGTGATGTAGAATCAGTAGGCGGGGCTAATCAGGCAGTGATGTATAATCAGTAGGCAGGGTTAATCAGGCAGTGATGTAGAATCAGTAGGCGGGGCTAATGAGGCAGAGATGTAGAATTGGTGGGTGGGGCCAATCAGACAGTGATGTAGAATCATTAGGCGGGGTTAATCATGCAGTGATGTAGAATCAGTGGGCGGGGCTAATCAGGCAGTACTGTAGAATTGGTGGGTGGGGCTTAATCAGGCAGTGATGTAGAATCAGTAGGCGGGGCTAATCAGGCAGTGATGTAGAATCAGTAGGCGGGGCTAATTAGGCAGTACTGTAGAATTGGTGGGTGGGGCTAATCAGGCAGTGATGTAGAATCAGTAGGCGGGGCTAATCAGGTAGTGATGTATAATCAGTAGGCGGGGTTAATCAAGCAGTGATGTAGAATCAGTAGGCGGGGCTAATCAGGCAGTACTGTAGAATTGGTTGGTTGGGGCTTAATCAGGCAGTGATGTAGAATCAGTAGGCGGGGCTAATCAGGCAGTACTGTAGAATTGGTGGGTGGGGCTTAATCAGGCAGTGATGTAGAATCAGTAGGCGGGGCTAATCAGGCTGTGATGTATAATCAGTAGGCAGGGTTAATCAGGCAGTGATGTAGAATCAGTAGGCGGGGCTAATCAGGCAGTGATGTAGAATTCGTGGGTGGGGCCAATCAGACAGTGATGTAGAATCAGGCAGTGATGTAGAATCTGTAGACGGGGCTAATAAGGCAGAGATGTAGAATTGGTAGGCCGGGCTAATCAGGCAGTGATGTAGTATTGGTTTGTGGTGCCAATCCGGCAGTGATTTAGAATCATTAGGCGGGGCTAATCATGCAGTGATGTAGAATCAGTAGGCGGGGCTAATCAGGCAGTACTGTAGAATTGGTGGGTGGGGCTTAATCAGGTAGTGATGTAGAATCAGTAGGCGGGGCTAATCAGGCAGTACTGTAGAATTGGTGGGTGGGGCTAATCAGGCAGTGATGTAGAATCAGTAGGCGGGGCTAATCAGGCAGTGATGTAGAATCAGTAGGCGGGGCTAATCAGGCAGTGATGTATAATCAGTAGGCGGGGTTAATCAGGCAGTGATGTAGAATCAGTAGGCGGGGCTAATCAGGCAGTGATGTAGAATCAGTAGGCGGGGCTAATCAGGCAGTACTGTAGAATTGGTGGGTGGGGCTAATCAGGCAGTGATGTAGAAGCAGTAGGCGGGGCTAATCAGGCAGTGATGCAGAAGCAGGTGTTGGTCTTCTTCTGCAGAGGCAGAAATTAGCCACACTATTAAATCATAGAGCAGAACATTCCACAAGCTGTCGTTTTGGCAGACTGGATTAAAAGTAAGCTGTTTGTAGACTAATGAGAATGTTTTGAGTTCTAAAACTTACAGGATGTTTTTATAGTACAATGACCTCTGACCTCTTACAGATCAAAAGTGTAAGGGAATTTTGTCTTTTCAGTTAATGGCACCTTTAAAGAATGTTGGTAACTAAACAGTATCACTTCCCATTGACTTCCTTTTTTCTTTTCTTTTTTTTTCTTTTTTTTTTGAGCATATGGAAGTCACTCTCACGATCTTGGCAAAAAGTCTTGATATTTCCACAACATGATGCATGATGGGATACACTAAGCCTTGAATACCGCTCCGGAGCAGTATTCAAGAGTATGGATTTATTGTGCGTTAAGGGCACTGCGCTTTGCCATTTTTAAGATCTAGACAATCTTGCGCACTTACTTCCTGTCGCGCTAGTGTGGGTATTTGGACAAGTCATTAGTGTCTCCTTTTTGTGTTCCACAGAAGAAAGTCGTATAGGTTTGGAACCACGAGGGGGGGTACATGACAGAATTTACATTTTAAGTAATTCACACATACAGTCATTCATTTTCAGTGAGAGTTTGCAAATTTCAGGCAACACTAGCAGACTTTTGATGGTGAGGCATGGTTCAGAAATATGAGAAGCACCTATCAATACAGTTACCAATACAATGGCCACCTCACACAGTCAATACACAAGTTTCAGACACATGCACATGCTCTGAGCCGTTTCAACCGTCTAAGTTGCCTCTTCCTTGCCTGAGGCACAAACCCACAATAACAATTTTTAAATATATTAAACTTATATTACCACTGTAAGCATTTGGTTAACAGCCACTGACCAACATCTGCGCTGAGAATGTCTAGTGGTCAGGCTGATGTAATATTACTCCAGAAATGATGTGGTTTGTGTGTTGCATCTGAATACACACCTGCATACTTTATATACAGTAGGTGATTCTTTTTTAAAGAATTTGTAAATATAAAGAAATAAAGAATAAAGAAACTGGTAAAGTTTTTACCAGTGTTAAAATCAATTCTACACCATTGGGTCAAAGGGGAACAGAGAGTAATTCATGTCATTATAAGTATTGAGTGAGGAGATTGATTTCATATTTTAATATGAATGTGAACTGATTTGCATTTTAACTCTCATTATGGCACCGTGACATCTGCCGACACTGTAATTTGTCATATAGCACTGCATTAGTGTATGTATTAGCTATATTTAATGTGATTCAGTTGAGCGGAAGGTCACATTTCTATTTGGTCATGATTTGTGAGTCAGACACAACCGCACATTCCTCGACTCTTCTGCACCAGGAATGTTTGCTCTCTGTCTTTCCCCTCTCCTCTCTCCTTGGCAATAACCGCAGCCTCTCGGTCTGCCAAAACTGCCCTCAGGAGAAACAACAGCAACACTGTTCAGATGTGCCTAGGGGGAAAGACTAATTTCCCACTCAACTATTGATCTGTAAACACTTTAACCACAACTCCTGAGCACCTGACGTTGATTGGATTTATACTGCAAAAAAGTTTTTTTAATCAGTATGTTGTTTTTCTGTTTTGTTTTCCAGTAAAAATACCTTAACATCCCTGAAAAAGTGTGATTTCATTAAGTTCATTATTTCTTCCCCTAAATTGTTTAAAAAATGAATTATTGACATAAATCTAATACAGTTTAATGAGGTTTAGAGGTTAAGTCTTCATGCTTAGCAAGGCTGCATTTATTTGATAAAAATACAGCAAAAACAGCAATATTGTGAAATATTATAAAGAAAGTTTTTCTATTTGAGTATATTTTAAACTATAATTTAAGTATTATAATGCAAAGTTTAATTTTCAGCATCATTACTCCAGTCTTCAGTGTCAGATCACCTTCAGAAATCATTCTAATACACTGATTTTCTGCTCAAAAACATTTCTTTTTGCCTAACATTATAAATGTATTTACTGTCACGTTTAATTATTTTAATGTTTCCTTGCTCAACTTCTTTTGAAAAAATGAAATATAAATCACTCCTACTGACCCCTAAATTTAAATTGTTGTGTATTTTCTCTGGAAAGTCTTCTTAGCTTGCACCATTTTGCTTTTACACCATTTTGGATATTTTTACTGCATGGAAAACAATTTGTGTGTGTGTGTGCAATGTAAGCAAATCAATAAAGAACACAACTTTCAGAAAGACCGAGATATCATAAGTTGGAGAAGAATCATCAGAGACAGTGTAACAGCATCATGCTTGCAGGGTTATTTTGAAGGTCATAGTTCAGCTGCAGGCGCCTTGTACCCCATCTCTCATTGACTCTCTCCTACAGTAAATTGTATGGCTCTTTTCAAGCCCTTCTGCCTGGTTGTCATGGAAACATATCTGCTTTTTGATTTGATTTAGCTAAAGCACGATACGTTCATTCGTTTAAATGTCAGCATGGCTTCCCTGTGGAGAAGGAGATTCATTTATGCATGAGGCTCGGTTTTGTTCTCTCTCCTTTAATGCACCTCTGTTACCGCTGGTCCGCAATAGTATCCACCTCTATTGTCAGGACAAAACTCTCTCAAATGAATATCCCATAAACTTTTAATATGCCAGCTCTGTGTCTGAAAGTCCTCTGATGACCTCATATGGAGCAGACTGTGATTAGAAATGACTGTTGATCTGTTTTAGACTCCCTCTGAACGTGGAAAATCTCCCCTGGAAAGTTTGCCTACACTGTATATGACTCATGCATGAGCTGGAAGGGGGGTTAGGGTCCGCCCGTGTGTGTGTGTGTGTGTGTGTGTGTGTGTGTGTGTGTGTGTGTGTGTGTGTGTGTGTGTGTGTGTGTGTGTGTGTGTGTGTGTGTGTGTGTGTGTGTGTGTGTGTGTGTGTGTGTGTGTGTGTGTGTGTGTGTGTGTGTATGTGTGTGTGGAGGTTAGTCAGGGTGGAACCAGGAATCACAGTTCATGGGAAAGAACAGGCAAGATTTGAAATGTGACGACACACTTCTTAAACACACACACACACACACACACACACACATACACACATATATACGCACAGACTGCATTTGATTATAGTTGGACGCTAGGGAGGTTTTGGAAAGCAGGAGGGATATTTCAGGAAACTCCTAAATCGTTACTCCAGGCACAACTTGGCAGCACGTGATTGGCTAGCACGGTGTTCACATGACTTTGCTGTGATGTGGAGACTGGGGTCCTGTAGCTGGGAACACAAAGAGTAAGAGGAAAGACTTGGGAATTAGAGGCAGATTCAGTGGCCTTGCACATAAATCAAACATTTCAGAGATATGACCAGAGAACAAGTTCAGTAGGACAAAAGAGTTTAAAGAGAAAAAACACCAAATAAGTCTGGTGTTGTTATGAACTGGGATCCAGTGTCTGTTTTAAACATACACTTGAACTCTTACTGGGGCGTTTATACAGGATGCGTTCTTACATTTTAAAGACGCTTAAAGATGCTGTGTGTCGAGTTAAACATTGTGGAAATATGTTGAAATCCGAATTTCATTGTGTTCAGTGTAGTTAAAGGAAAGATTGCGTCCTGTGCGAACGGCCCGTTAATCGTGCTGTAATCAACAAACCTGATATCAGAGCTCCACCTGCTGGTCGAAGACTCGACATCACTTCTGATCGCTTTTTGTTCAATTATGTCTTATGGATAATGATGATTTAACCCTAAAATGCATAGAGTACCGTTTAAAAGTTTGGGGTTGGTAAGATTTTTGAAAAGTTTATATATATAGTAAAGTAGTAATATTGTGAAATTCTGCTATTTAAAATAACTGAATAATAAGAAACTGTTATTATCATCATCAATGGTGAAAACAGCTGCTTAATATTTTTTGTGGAAATCGTGATACATTTTTTCAGCACTCTTGGATGGATAGAAAGCTTAAAAGTACAGCATTTATTTGAAATTAAAATATTTTGTGACATTAACGTCTTTTGATTCTGTCACTTTTTATCTTAAATTCTATCAAAATAAATAATTAATCGAAGTTATGTTTGTATTAACACTCGCATTTGTATTATAATTTAGTCCATTTGGTCATGTTGGCATATTTACATAATGTTTATGTTGCGATTTATATTTGTAATTATGTTTTAGATTTGTATGTTCTAATTTATAGAAATTAAATAGCAGTTTAAATAGCAACAAAAGCTAGTTTTCATTTCGCAGATATTAGTACATAATATAAATGAACGTTAAATTGCATTTGTTAGCAGTGTTGTGAAGTTTACTTTTGAAATTATTACTAGATTACATGTTACCTTATTTAAAATATAATAAGAAGTTTAACTATTTTAACTACTTTAATAAAGTAATGTGAATGATTACATTTGATTACTTTTTAATTACTTTTCTCAAATAAAAAAAAAAAAAAATAATAATTAAATCTACATTTTTCTAAACCGTTTCAAACATTTAGGGCAGGCAGAGTTAACCTTAAAGTAGTACTCAACTCTGATTACTGTCAGACTTTCAAAAGCCTTCATCACTTAAAATAATGATTATAATAATTTAATTATAAAGTACAGCCTCCACAAAATCAGACTTTAGCACCTGTTTTAGTTAAGATGTAGTATAATAATACTGTTTTTGAAATCAAATCATTGCATAGCTATGACTGAAAACATCGGTGTCATATCTGTGTGTGACAATATTCAGATTTAAACCCCTTGGTTATCATGAGCAGTTTCAGAAGTAGGCTAACTGTAGGCTAACTTTATTGCATTTTTTCTTCTTCTCAGTAACTGTAACAGGTACGGTTACATTTATTTTGTAATTA
The DNA here is from genome assembly GCF_963082965.1 of Carassius carassius. Lineage (NCBI taxonomy): Eukaryota > Metazoa > Chordata > Actinopteri > Cypriniformes > Cyprinidae > Carassius > Carassius carassius. The sequence continues at coordinate 6,951,827 of NC_081773.1, forward strand.
AATTACGTAACGCTGTTACATGTAACAAGTTACTCCCCAACACAGTTAATCAGATATGCTCTCGCACTTTGTGGGGCACACATTTGTTACAGAACGAGAGGTAGCTGTCCCAAATCTGTAGTTGTCCTAGTTTTGAAGGAGAACCGCTAGTTGTCAGGGACACTGCTGGCACGAGTGTTTGTTGTGGGGAGAGTTCGGTCATTTTCGGAGATAGTTATCAATCTTGTGTCCCCAGACACTGACAAACACTGTGTGTGATCGAGAGAGAAACAGCAAGTGTATGTGTGTTTGCCTGGTGTTTGTGATGAAAGTGAGTTTGTGGTACTGTACCAGTGCTAGTTTCTGTTTCCAACACTTATAAGTTTAGTGGCTAGTTTTGTAAGATGTCAGACAACAACACATCCTTTACAAGTAAATATTATGCATACTAAATATAGAGATGCAAGTTTGAGTTTGTATATTATTATGTGTTAATAATACCGCCCTCTGGTGGTGAGATTCTGTATGTGCTCAAACTTATTTTATTCCTGCCCAGTACCTCATTAGAGTTTGCAGCTGTGTGTTTTATTGATGGTGTTTATTTCTGTGTTTCAGCAGGAGTCTCAGAGCAAATCAAAGGTGTGTGCTAATGTGTTCTGTGGTGCTGGGAGAGAGTGCGCCGTCAATGAGAAAGGAGAGCCCAGCTGTCTGTGCATTGAGGTAAGGCCTCTTTTCAAAGAAATTCATGAAAACCTGGATGAAATATGCAGCCCTTGACTAGTCAACTTCATTGACTTTTGTGCCTTTGAATGACTGGATGAGGAATTTTAAACATTTTAGAGAGACTGCAGTCAGTGCACTTCCTACAAAGCAGATTCTAGCTGATGAAATATTTAAAGCGGAGTAAATCAAGAAAAAGAAGTATATTCATGATGGAAATTCGAATGACTTTCAGTAAGTTCAGTGACTCTTTAGGGTTTTGAAATTCTATGACATTTTTTGGTTTTCCATGACTGGGGAAACAGCTGTGTTTTAGCCTAATTCTAAAAACAGATAGAACGTTACTCATTGTGGAAATAAAATAGTTATACTTACATATATATAAAAAATATATACTTCAGTACAAACTGAATGCAACATTTACAGACAATTGCAAATAAGTTAAAATGCATTATAGCTTAAATCTATATTAAATGCAACTAGCGAAGCTTAAGAGTGCTTTCTGGCATACTTAAGTAGGCCTTGCGTACATCTTTATATGTAATTTCATAATTGCTTCTATTCTGTGTCTCTGAAATATGGTTCAAGTGTACTAAACTAAAATATAATGTGTGCTATTTCTGTAGAAAATTGTGTGTCATGTATTTAAATATATATTTATTACACATTTTTAATTATGAACTTGCAGTTTATTGCATTAGCGATTAACATTCTTCAGTCAAATTATAATCAAGTACTTTATATGTGTTTTAGTATGTTAATCAATACATCAAAAAGTGTAATCTAAAATGACAATTGATTATTGAAACAAATATTGTTTAAAATAAAACTTTCAATTTAACATTATTACAAAGGGCACTTAAATGTTTCAGGAAACATTCATGAAAGTGGGCCCTATTTAAGACTTTTATTTTATTAATAATATCTGCTTTTACAGTTTTTCTTTAATATACTGTACTTTTAAAATTTGAAGTACACTACAAGTGCACTTCTTTCACCATCAATAAATTCTAACCATTAGAAACTTTTCCCTTTCCTGATGTTTTTCCACCATCATAGCAAATATTAAGTTGATTTCTGTTGCTGATTTTTATTGTTAGACTTCAAGTCAAAATTGTTTTATACAATAACAGTAGTGTGTGTGGGATTGGGGTCATGTGTGATGTATATGCCATGTCGTGTGTCTACTCAACTCAGCAGATTATACAGCAAAAATATTCCATATAACACACAGACATTCACCCTATTGTCCCGCCACCAGCTGGGCCCCATGCTTTCATATTATTACAGGCTTAATGTCAGCTTCCAGCCAGAGGCATCAGAGAAACATTTAATTACATCCAGAGTGTTACATTTAGTCGCCATCTTATATATATATATATATATATATATATATACAACCCGAATTCCGGAAAAGTTGGGACGTTTTTTACATTTTAATAAAATGAAAACTAAAAGACTTTCAAATCACATGAGCCAATATTTTATTCACAATAGAACATAGATAACATAGCAAATGTTTAAACTGAGAAAGTTTACAATTTTATGCACAAAATGAGCTCATTTCCATTTTGATTTCTGCTACAGGTCTCAAAATAGTTGGGACGGGGCATGTTTACCATGGTGTAGCATCTCCTTTTCTTTTCAAAACAGTTTGAAGACGTCTGGGCATTGAGGCTATGAGTTGCTGGAGTTTTGCTGTTGGAATTTGGTCCCATTCTTGCCTTATATAGATTTCCAGCTGCTGAAGAGTTCGTGGTCGTCTTTGACGTATTTTTCGTTTAATGATGCGCCAAATGTTCTCTATAGGTGAAAGATCTGGACTGCAGGCAGGCCAGGTTAGCACCCGGACTCTTCTACGACGAAGCCATGCTGTTGTTATAGCTGCAGTATGTGGTTTTGCATTGTCCTGCTGAAATAAACAAGGCCTTCCCTGAAATAGACGTTGTTTGGAGGGAAACATATGTTGCTCTAAAACCTTTATATACCTTTCAGCATTCACAGAGCCTTCCAAAACATGCAAGCTGCCCATACCGTATGCACTTATGCACCCCCATACCATCAGAGATGCTGGCTTTTGAACTGAACGCTGATAACATGCTGGAAGGTCTCCCTCCTCTTTAGCCCGGAGGACACGGCGTCCGTGATTTCCAACAAGAATGTCAAATTTGGACTCGTCTGACCATAAAACACTATTCCACTTTGAAATAGTCCATTTTAAATGAGCCTTGGCCCACAGGACACGACGGCGCTTCTGGACCATGTTCACATATGGCTTCCTTTTTGCATGATAGAGCTTTAGTTGGCATCTGCTGATGGCACGGCGGATTGTGTTTACCGACAGTGGTTTCTGAAAGTATTTCTGGGCCCATTTAGTAATGTCATTGACACAATCATGCCGATGAGTGATGCAGTGTCGTCTGAGAGCCCGAAGACCACGGGCATCCAATAAAGGTCTCCGGCCTTGTCCCTTACGCACAGAGATTTCTCCAGTTTCTCTGAATCTTTTGATGATGTTATGCACTGTAGATGATGAGATTTGCAAAGCCTTTGCAATTTGACGTTGAGGAACATTGTTTTTAAAGTTTTCCACAATTTTTTACGCAGTCTTTTACAGATTGGAGAGCCTCTGCCCATCTTTACTTCTGAGAGACTCTGCTTCTCTAAGACAAAGCTTTTATAGCTAATCATGTTACAGACCTGATATCAATTAACTTAATTAATCACTAGATGTTCTCCCAGCTGAATCTTTTCAAAACTGCTTGCTTTTTTAGCCATTTGTTGCCCCCGTGCCAACTTTTTTGCGACCTGTAGCAGGCATTTAATTTTAAATGAGCTAATTAAGTGGATAAAAGTGTAAAATTTCTCAGTTTAAACATTTGCTACGTTATCTATGTTCTATTGTGAATAAAATATTGGCTCATGGGATTTGAAATTCCTTTAGTTTTCATTTTATTACAATTTAAAAAACGTCCCAACTTTTCCGGAATTCGGGTTGTATATATATATATATACACATTATGTAAGGATCAGATTTTGATGTGGCAGTTAATAGGAAATAGTTGAAGCTGTTGTGTTGTTAACAGTATGTTGTGTTCTCCTGCAGCAATGCAAGTCTCATAAGCGCTCAGTGTGTGGCAGTAATGGAAAAACATACCGAAACCACTGCGAGCTGCACCGTGACGCCTGCCTTACTGGACTCAAGATCCAAGTAGACCACGACGGACACTGCAAAGGTGTGTGGAGATAAACATGCAGGAAAATAATAGATAATATAATATATATAATAGATAATATAATAGATAATGCAAGATTATATAGATTGGAAATACCTTTCTGTTTCCTTTGCAAATTATAACGTGTGCATTGATTTTGCATAAACTTGCTAAGATAGCAAAGTTAGCATAATATTATTCTTAGCTTCAGAATTAAGCTAAGATTTGTGAGTGACTCAAGTCTGATCACAACTTTTTATCATCACATTATAATAAAGATATTAAATCTTTAGAAAACAATTAATCTGCAGGGTGTTTGCAGTGGTAATTAATATCCCTGGAGAAATTTTAGTACCAATTGTTCAAAATGCATGCACAAATATGATCACTTAGCAAACAAAACTCACCAGCAGTGAGCATTATTTTAGTTAAAAAGTGTAACTATGAAAAAAATGACTACAAAATAAACCAATTAGGACAAAAATGCATCATAATTTAACCTAAGAACCACCAGAGTACCATAGACATCACAATATTATAGTTAATCTAATGTTTACTTACATGCTTAATAGAGAGCCCTCTATAAAGTCTGGAAATGCTCATGAAGCGAGGTTGTGGAAACCTTATCATTTATTGGTGTAAATGCATTAATGTAAATCTCAATTATATTTGGCAATGATGGTCTTCTTTTTTCTTATATTATAAGGTTCATATATACACACTACTGTTCAAAGGTTTGAGTTTTTAATGTTTTCGGATCAAAAATACAGTAAAACTGTAATATTGTAAAATAGTAAAATTTAAAATAACTGTTTGAATATGTTTTAAAATGTCATTTATTTCTATGATGCAAAGCTGACATTTCAGCATCATCACTCCTAGTCTTCAGTGTCACATGATCCTTCAGAAATCATTCTGATAAATAGAGCATTAACTTCATCACACATTTCTGCTGAAGGAACATTAAGTATTAACTCATGTGAACATATCCACCTGCTAAGATCCAATGGGACCAGTTCTTACGACTGTACTCTTTACTGTACTCTGAACTTGACTTATTACCATCAAGCGATATCATGATATTCTGACCCCTATATTCTTGTACTACGACATGTTTGAGGTGACGCTGTAACCTCTTATCTATGATGCAAGCTGCTGCTCAAGTGATAACCAAGGGAAGATTCAGCTATAACTGCATGCAGACTGTTCAGCGGCGAGGCATCGCTTCACTCAGGGTTATCTTGTTTATCTTGTGTCCTACAGAGAAGAAGCAGGAGAAAGCCGAGGCCAGCCCAGGTGAGTTATATTATGACCCCGCACGGGCTCAGAGCCAAGCCGGAGGGCTCTGTGATGACTTTACTTATCTGCCTGCTGCACAGATTAACATTAATTACCAACTTATTATGAGCTCCTAGATACTGAGAGCAGACATAACCTCTCTGACATGGCTACAGTGGAAGTACGTGTGCACTGTTTAGATGTAGAAAATATATTTAACCTCCCAGGATGCAGTTTTTACTATTTAGTCTTTGCCGTTTTTATGTTGTTCTAGTATTTGTAGCATGAGTTTATTGTATGTTCTCTATATAGGAAAACGAAGACACTATTAAAACACTATTAATCTGCCTCAGAAACTGTAACTTCCATTGAAATAGTTAATTTACTAACCAGAATTCAAACACAATGTTAAGGAATGATTTGTTTATATAATATGGTAACAATTTAAAATAAGGTTTGATTAGTTAAACTCAGTTAATACTTAAGCGAACTTTAACTGATAATGAACAATACATTTGTTACAGTATATCTGTTGATCTTAGTTAACAAAAGTTTATACAAAAACAGCTGTCTATTGTTTGCTTACTATGTGTTAGCTCAGGGCCATTAAAATAATATTAACGCGTTTGACTTTTGATTTTAATAAGTGTTGAAATGAACATAAAGATTAATTAGTGCTTTTAAAACATTTAAGGTATTTATGTAAGAAGCTATTTTAAATCACAAATAAATATTTACCAAACAACATTACAGGATTACAAAATATTATGCCTACACTTAAGTCTATAAAATAGAACACAATGTACTTGGAATTTTCATGGAAATTCCATCATGGAATTTTCCGTATTGATTTTTCACAGGTGTTTTACCTGTATGTTGAATTTACATTGCATTGTTTTGTGTTTTAGGGTCCATAAACTTAACAGATAATGTCCTGGCAGAGAATTGCCATACTTTTCCTTTTTCTCTTAAAATTGTTTTAATTCAAATAGCAGACATTTATGAAATCAGACATGATATATCACGCATTTTGAAAACCCAGGATAGGAAGTTGGCATCGTCACCAAACTCCCAAACATTTCTGAGAAGTCCTCTTCGAGATGTAGGAGTGGATCTCATTAATCAAATGTTCTCTGGTGAGGACAGAAGTTAGTTGCTGGATCCTAAGAGGATAAACTAAATCTGACAAATCCAGATATAATACATGACTGATATATGTAGACTTGTGTATCTGTATTTGTTTCTAACTGTTTATTATCCTCTCATCTGGTGGTGTGTGTGTGTGTGTGTGATGAAGTTGTGTGTTATGTCGCTGACCGTAATGAGCTGCGCAGACGTGTGATCGACTGGCTGCAGACCGAGGTTGTTCCAGATGGCTGGTTCACCAAGGGCTCCAACTTCACTGATATCCTCCTCAAGTACTTCAAGGTGTGTGCAGACAGTCATTCACAACTTTAAACCAGCAAGAATTTGTATAGAGAAGTATTTTAAGTCACAAATTTTCAGTGTTGGGTCCAAAGATCAGTTTTGAGATATTTTGGGCTATTTGTGTCTATGTGTTGTTTCAGAGTTTAACATGATAAAACATGAATAATATATATATATATATATATATATATATATATATATATATATATATATATATAGTTTATTATTTTTATCTGTAGAGTTACAGTTACAATACATAACTTCAAAGGTGGTTTTGTCAAAGCGAAAAGCCACTTCAGTAGCACTTACACTAAACTTTTTCAGTTTTATTTGTATTCTGAAGTTTTTTACAAGGGGATTCATGGATCATTCACCTGACATTAACATTTTATTCCTAAAAACATGGTGCAAATGTGTTAATTTTCTTGCTGTTTTGAATCTGCCTTTCAAGTGTTCTTGAGCATTATGCAAACTAGTGCATATTTAATTAGACAGTTAGATGACTTATTTGCACATTTATGCCATTTTATTAAATTAAAATGTCTGCAAATCTTAAAGTAATCAATCAACTAGTGAAGTATGGATGTGTTTATTAGGGTGTTTGTTTTGTTTTTTTTTAACTACATTTTTACCCTATTCATCTGGGTGTCTTGGCTTAACATTTAAAAAATGTTCTCTAAATATACTCAAAATATTCTCAACATATAAAGCCCAACAACATGCAGAATTATTTACATCATAACAGAAGCCGAACATGATATGTGAACACTTTGGTTTCCGTATGTCTATAAATGTACAAACACAAATGTTTGAAGCATATTGACTGAAGCATATTCAGTATATTTCAATGAAAGAAATGACTTTTTTGCAGCATAAAAGCAGCCATTTGCTTTGGTCCCTTCATCGTCAGGGCTTTGTGTATATTACCCTCCAGCAGGCGATCTCTGCAGCCTCCTGCCGTTCTTCAGAGTGTCTTCAGGACACGCCACATCATTTCTCTGACAGCCTCCTAAGGCGTATAAAATACACCTAAAACCACTTCTGTTTGCGTAGCAGCAGTTCATGCTTCTTTGATGAATCAGTCTGTTTCAGTATTAGCTCACCTTTGCACTCAGAGAGCTGATGAACAAGCCTGTAAAACTGTCAGCACAATCCATACATCTGACCGAACACTATCACCAAACCAATAATCCATATGCTTATCAAATCAGCTTTATCTGTTAGACATCTTTCTCTAAAATAATTAAAGGGACAGTTCACACAGAAATGAATTTCTGTTATTATCTGTATGACTTTCTTTCTTCTGTGGAACGGAAAAAAAATTATATATATATATATATATATATATATATATATATATATATATATATATATATATATATATATATATATATATATATATATATATATACAGTATATTTCCATGAAGCAGAAGTCAGTGGGCTCAGATGTTTAATTGTATAGACAAAAAGAGTGGAAACGTTACACAAAACTTTTTTGTCTTCCACAGAAGAAACAGAGTTTTGTAACAACATGAGGGTGAATAATCATTTTAGGTGAACTATTCCTCCAATTGGTGAAAGTTTGACTCAATCATAAATATGTTCTTTACATCTTGTTTATTGGTGAACGTGTTTAAATCTGCTGAATCAGGCAGAGTACGTTCTCCTGACAAACTGCTGAGATAAGATTAAACTGACAGCACGATGTGTAAGTTTCAAAGTAGCTGATGTGTGATCACTGGTCTGTGTATAACCTGACGACTTATCTATGGCTGTTTTAGGTGTCAGTGCATGTTTATCACTATAGATATTTCACAGAATGGGATGATGTGTTCCCACAGTTATTAACATTGGAAATATATATATATATGTTTCGAACACAACGGTTTGAACAGCTGTCAGAGCAAACTGCACAGAGAGCACTCAAAGAGTCCCAATCCCATTTCAGCCTCATTTCCTGTTCAATTCTGAAACTGAAGTGTGCAAAAATAATTTGTTGTCTCTTATAGAATTATGATAGTGGAGACTCTCAGCTGGATTCTGCAGAGCTGCTCAAGTTCATTCAGCACAATGAAACCGCGGTTCAGATGAACTCTTATGCTGAAGAGGAGAACAACCGTCTGCTCAGGTGAAAACACACAGTCACATAATCACACAGAACTAGTGCGCACGTGTATGCTACCGTTCAAAAAGATGGGGTCAGTAAGAATTTCACTTAAAAAAATATATACTTTTACATGACTACAAATATGGTATTTGAAATAAATGTTGCTCATTTTGAACGTTCTCTTCATCAAATAATTTTTCCTGAAAAAATAAATGAAATAAAATAATAAAAAATGTGTCCACAAAAATATTAACCTGCACAACTGTGATAATAGTAAGAAATGTTTTTGAGGTGCAAATCATTATTTCTGAAGGATCATGTGACACTGAAGACTGGAGTAATGATGCTGAAAATTCAGCTTTGATCACAGGAATAAATTAATTTTTTAAATATATTAAAATAAAAAAACAGTTATTCTAAATAATAATAATTTTTCACAATATTACTGATTTTAGTCAAACTTTTTGATCAAATAAATGTAGCTTTATCAAACTCAAACTTTTAAACAGTAGTTTACAAAATGCAGTCCTGGTGTGACATATTTGTGCATATTATCTGCAGTATTTTAACAGAACTGTTCATTGGCATTCAAAAGAGAAGCTTAAAATATCATCTTTTCTAAATGAGGAATGAATTTACATTTTTGAGTGAACAATCCCTAACCTGCACCATAGTTATAATCATCTCTGTCACACTGGACTTCTTCATGTTTCCCTCACAGTAGAGGTTATGTGAGTTTGTGTCCATCCGTCTGTCAGGATGAGCCAGAGGGGGAAAAAATCAGTCTACAAACACTGATAAAGCCAAGCAAACATTTCACTGCACAGATGTGCACCACCACACATCCGGTTAGCCAGATAGTGTATTGAAAACACAAACAAGTCTTATATTTTTGACCCTTGTGATCACATTAAATAATATGTGTTGTTCTGAAAGGAATGTATAAATGATCCCTACATCTATCTCTCAGGAGTCTTTGTGTGGATGCTCTTATTGAGCTCTCAGATGAGAACGCCGACTGGAAACTGAGCTTTGATGAGTTCCTTAACTGCCTGAAACCAGGCTTCAACCCTCCTGAGAAGAGTGAGTCTCTGTCTGTCTTGCATCAGTCTGCATCCACCAGCACAAAGTTTACAAAGTCTTTGTTGAGCCAGCAGGCGAAAGTCAGAAATGTTGTTGCATCCAGAAACTCTGAGCAGCACAAAAACACATGACAGCTGAAATTCAAGCCACATATGTGAACAAACGATTTCATCACTTGCATAATGACAATGTGGACTATCAAGATTTATTAGCAGTGTAAATAAAGCCATGGTGCTTTTTTATTTTTTACTGTCAAGGAGAAATTGGACGAATTGCTTCCTTATTGAAGATTCTTCTTATAGACAAAGTTACATTCCAGAGTTTTCCCAGAACTGTAGTTCTGTGAGGTGGAGAGGGAGCGAACGCAGGGTTTTCCGCTCTTCCACAGAATGTTCCTCCGGCTCCACATGCAGAACTAGGTGAAGGTTCAGTGGGAGGAGCTGCCTTCTCTGGCATCATATGAAGCAGCCTTTACACATGCAAACACAAAACCAGAAATTAAACAAACAAAAAAAGGTTTTGGGTAATTGAAATGAAGCTGAAATCAAATAAAATATAAATATTAAATGAAACTAAAAAAGGTTAAAGTTGAAAGATGAACATTTCTAAAACCACAATATAAAAATAAATTAAAGTTAAATAGAGATCTTGAAAACAACAACTTACAGAAATGACAAAAACAAAACTACTATCAGAAGAAAGATATATATGACATTTATAAAGGTAAACTATAGCAATGTCATATGGGATCAGAATCAGAAGCAGATGTCCTGGGTTCTGCTATTGATTTGACTTGCCATGATGGTTGAGAACCGCACTCTTCAGTCATATTCATTTACCCTAGTTTCTCCTGGAGGGTTGTAGCAGTGTAGTCATTCCACAGTGATTTCCTGTTTTGTATTTGGGAATCTGGGACACAGGAATACAGTTATTTGGTTGCAGACACAGCCATGCAATGCAAGACTGCTTTTTATGATTTCACCTAAGTTTATAGGGAATAAAAAAAGAGTGTTGGTAATCAAGATTTAATTTTTGGAGCCTTATTTCGAAAACGATTGTGGTAACATGGTTTGTGTTATCACAGAGTGTGCTCTGGAAGATGAGACCTATGAGGATGGAGCCGAGACGCAGGTGGAGTGCAACCGCTGCGTCTGTGCATGTGGAAACTGGGTCTGCACCGCCATGACTTGTGATGGTGAGTTTGAATCACCAACTTCATGATAGAAAAAGAGAGAGTGGGGTAAGCTGTGCCAGTTTGCTCTCTAGTCAAAGTGAAAGTAGACTGGGACCTAATTATATTTCAGGAAGCATCAATAATACAGGCCATAGAAATATGACTTGTCACCCCCGCATGAGCAGTACTGATCCCATTTGATAATAAACTGATAATGAGACTGACTCTCTCCTCAGAGAAAAGCCCAGTAATTGACACTGACGGGGATCAGGAGATGACTGAAGAGGAATGGACCCGCCGTGTGGCTGAACTCAACAAGCATCAGGTCAGCTGACTGATCTCATTCATTATAGATTAAATGTCAAATTGCTTCCTATCTATCCTTGAATGTCTTGGCTAATAAAGGCTAAGAATGCCATAAATAAATGAATACATTACTATTTCATTCAGCACTGGAAAAGATTAATAAAATATACACTACAAAAAAAAACAAAAAAATGAATTCATATTAAATAAAGCTTTAATCAACTGAAAAACAACTTACCAGATATTTTAAGTAGGCCAATATTTTAAACATAACTGCCTGTGTTTAATTTTTTTAAAAAATGGTCACTTTTGCATGTCCAGTTTAAACATTACGGTTATGCCTTATAAGACAGCATTCAGAAAATGCGTTTTTTTCTTCGTGTTTATCACTAAACATAATGCGATGCAGGCACACAGACACTTAATCCCTCAGTCAAACTGGAGCCTGCTGATTTAAAGAGAATTTAACGCTCTCACACTTATGCTCTTAAAATAAGTAAAGTGAAGTAACATTAACCACAAAATCATGGGACTTGCATAGTAAGTGGTGTTTTGATTTATAGATATCATTGACACAAAAATCCAGAACTGGCTAGTTCAAGTCCAGGCAGGTTTCTCTGAGCCCGAGGCAGGACTTAGTTTGTCATTTCAACTGACTAATACACTTTTTAGAGGCTGTAAACAGCAGGTGGTGACCTTCCTCATGGGCTGTTACGTGTCATTTTAAGAACTGCTTCTTGATTTGAGAGTGAAATATAAGCTGATGCCGTCAGTTTTATTGCCTGAGGCAGACTTATAACGATTTCCTTCCTTCAGGAGACTGTGGAGAAGATGAAGACCAGCACAAAGGAGGTCTAAACCAGGACAGAGACATGAGGAGGGAGATGACATGGACAAATTCCTCTCCTACTGATCACTATCAGGATTCCTGAGATTATGTACTGTTAATGGAAGAATCACACCATTTTCTATAGATAGGTTATTACTTGTATTGCTATCCATACCGCATCTATTCTCTTTTTTTATGTTACGGTTTACTTTTCTACATATTTCATTAGCTTCGTTTGTTCATTTGTGTGTCTTTAAGTGCTGTAAATTGATAGTGTCACTCCAAGGCCTTGGCACTTTATAACGGGGGGCCCTTGTTTTATTCACTATTGTTTGATTTTATATATCATTCTTTATACCATTTATTTGTTTGTCTATCTACAGTTATATGTGGACATTTGTTTTTGTTTTTTTTGTTTTTTTTTTATTGAGACAATGGCAATAGAAGAAGAATAAAGAATAGGAAAGGGAACGAGAGTGATGCTGAGAGAACAAAACAACATGGGTTCATCCATCAAACTGTGACTTTAGAGCATCAGAACGATGGATTACCTTCAGTCAGAGGGTAGATACTCATGCTAGTAGGAGCTTGATGGATATAAATGCAAATTAAATGAAGCTAATTGTGGCTGCTCTCAGTTTCACTCTCATCTTGAAGGCAGTCATAGTCTTGAGACCTTTCGTAAAGGTGCTAATGTTAGTATTCCTCTGTTTGCTGCTTTGCTCTCTTGCTTTAGACGGTAGATGATGCTCGGTAGGATATACAACACTAGAAGCAGAGACAGCGTGGCTCAGTGGAGAGAGCAGGCAATACCTTTGAATTGAATATCATTTTGGGAAAACAAAACCACCAAGTTGTTATTACTTGGCAAACATGCTTTTTTCTGCCATTAGCGACTTCGATTAGAGTAGATCACCTCCATTAGAAGAAAACTGCTGCACGGATGCATTGGCTACGCTTGAGCTTGTATTTATATTAGTTGCTAGAGGCAGTTCATGCTGAAACTCTCACGCTGTGCTCAGTCCCACCAAAAATGAACTTACAAGCCAGATTTATAAGAAATAGAGCTGTTGGGACTGAGTACAGATGGAGTGATCTGAAACCAAAGCCTGATGTTTAGGATGTTTAAATTGTTGTACGAAAACCTCCAGGTGTACCACTACTCTGGACCCAGCAACTACTTTATACCTTTTACGTAAAATAGCTGTCAGAATAAGGATTAGATTCGCTATTGCCTCTGTAGTGTAGCTGCATTCTTACCCACTCTAGAGAATTTGTGTGTATGTGTGCAAAATGCATTTGTGTGTGTGTGTGTGTGTGTGTTTGTTTCATTTCCACTAAATTCCACTAACAGTACGGATCCTTTGTGGTATTGAGTGCCTTATATACACAAACAAACCATGTGACATGGATGAAGTGGCTTCTTCTGTAGGTATAAACCACCTGATATAGGACATATTCCATATTTTCCAGTATTATGGTAGACAACTAGCAATTGCCTTTTATATGTCTGTATGATTGTCTTATTCAATGGGGCAGAATTAAAACATTTTATTGTAAAAACTCTTGTTCTGTTTGAATTCTCTGATTATTATTTTAAATGTAATTTGTGCTAATAATAATGTAATAATAAAAATAAAAGGTACAACACTTTGATATCTTAAGCCTTACAAAAATGTATTACAATCTATCATGTGGACTTTTTATTTTTATGTTCCCTTTGGAAAGAAATTGTTTCCTGCATAACTGTTTTGAACGTGGCTTACATATTTCCCTCAATTCAGAAGTGACTGTAAGATACGTGAAAGACATACTATTGGCCAAAAAAAAGCTTTTTTTTAAATAGGTTTTCATAATCTTTAATGTCTGTTTTAATCCATTTATTTCGTTGCAATTTATAATTTCTTTATTTTTTTTTGTTCAGATGTTACACCAGTAATAAGATTCAGTGGTCAATAAAATGCCATTAAATCACTGCTGATAGTAACTTTGCATCACATTTTAATTATTGTATAGTTTTCAGTTTTAGTTTAGTTTTGTGAGGTTAAACAGGCCTGAAAAGTGAGCCAGTAGACATCTGTAGTTTCTAGGTTTATTTTAGTATTATTTAAAGACTATTAGAATTATAGTCAACCTTTGTTTATATATTTTCAGCTTTCATTATAATTAAAGTTTTTTATTTATTTATTTTAGTTCATTTCAGTCACTTTTTTTCTAGGTTTTAATCTAATATTTATATTTTATAGCTTTCAGTTATGATTTTAATCAATTCAGCTATAGCAAACACTGAGGGAAACATGTTACAATTCAGTTACAATATAGTTTGACAAATATCCTAATTAATGTACTCCCTTGTAATATTAAATCTATCTATCTGTTAAAAAAAAAACAGTCAAAGTTATAAAACCCCTGCCACCTGGAACTGACTCTATAGATAAAACAGAGGATGGATTGGTTATGAAAAGAAACTCACTGACTTCTTGCATAATGAAATAAGCTGTGCTTGCATAACCAGCAAAAGGACCCTAAAAACTAAAGAAAATAAATGCTTTTGATTAATTTCATGGATTTTAAAGATAAGAAACTGGATATGTCGTTCTAGAAGAGAAGAAAGGAAAGTTTGTTCGAGTTATTTAAAGTATAAAATGTTAGGCAACGCGATAGTTCTAGTATGGCAAGCCGTTTTAGATTAAAATATTCTCAGATCGTCATAATTTAATTTTTACTAGTGATAATTCATTTAGAGAGCTCCATCATTAAATTCCTACTAGTAACAATTCCAATGAGAGGGCTTTCTAAATCAACTTTTACTAATTAAAATTACAATTAAACAGCTTTCTAAATTAATTAGAGATCTGAATTATAGACCTCTCTAGTTTAGTTCTTACTAGTAACAGTTATGATTAAAGAGCTCTCTAATTCAAATGTCACTAGTAAGAATTAAAAATAAACAGCTCTTAAATGCAATTCATACAAGTAACAATTGAATTATAGAAGTCTCTAACTGAATTAGAGACCTCTGTAATTGGAAACTAGAGAGCACTCTAATTTATAATTGTTACTACAGTACAATTACATCTGCAGCCATATCACCCTGTAGCCCAAGACTGGTTGCCCTCTAAAGCTAAGCAGGGTTGAGCTTGGTCAGTACCTGGATGGGAGACCTCCTGGGAAAACTAGGTTGCTGCTGCTTCCTGCTGGAAGAGGAGCTAGTGAGGCCAGCAGGGGGTGCTCACCCTGTGGTCTGTGTGGGTCCTAGCGCCCCAGTACAGTGATGGGGACACTATACTGTCAACAAGCACCATCCTTTGAATGAGACGTTAAACAGAGGTCCTGACTCCTTGTGGTCATTAAAAATCCCAAGATGTCTTTTGAAAAGAGTAGAGGTGTGACCTTGGCATCCTGGCTAAATTCGCCCATTGGCCTCTGACCATCATGGCCTCCTAACAATCCCCATATCTGCTGATTGGCTTCATCACTGTCTCCTCTCAACCAGTAAACTGGTGTGTGGTGGGCGTTCTGGCGCACAATGGCTGCCATCGCATCATCCAGGTGGATGCTGCACACTGGTGGTGGATGAGGAGACTTCCCCTCACAATGTAAAGTGCTTTGAGTGCCTAGAAAAGCACTCTCTCTCTCTCTCTCTCTCTCTATATATATATATATATATATATATATATATATATGTGTGTGTGTGTGTGTGTGTACTGAATTATCATTATTATTATTATTACTAGTAAGAACTGAATTAGAGGGCTCTGTAATTGGCATTGTTACTAGTAAGAATTTAATTGTAGAGCTTTCTAATAAGTAACGGTGGGAGTATTTTAAACTAGAACGGCTTGCCATAGTTCTAGTAAAGGGTTAACACAGTCGGGCGGAGCCAAACGCCAGTGGAGCCCCTAAACATGAATGTTAAATTGTGAACGCTTGATAGACAGACCGTCTTTGATAATGACTGTAATGTGTAAATGCTGAGTTATTATTAAGGTTACGCATGGAAGATCGGGACGCTTGGCGTTGGAAGTAAACTCGGACATAGTGTTGGGAAACAGCGTGAACCAGAAAAAAATAGTTTTTTTTTTTTATTTTATTTACCGTTATCGGCTATTAAAATGGAGGGTTTTGAAGGAGCCAGCAGCAGCGAGAGTGTTTTAGATCTGTCCCGTTTGAATCTGAACAATAATAGTTTGGACACGGTCAGCGAAAAACGACGGAAAGACACGAAGCAACTGTACCTGTGTTACAACAGAATGAGTTTTTTACCCGAGTCCATCTCTTTATTCTCGAACCTGGAGTTTCTCGACATCAGTAACAACGCGCTGTCGGTCATCTGCGAGGACATCACCCGACTGACCAAACTCAAAACCCTCATAGCCAAGAACAATCGTTTGAATGAGTTCTCTCTGCCCAAGCACTTTGGCTCTCTGCAGCTGGAAGTGTTGAATTTGAGTGGGAACCGGTTTGAGGAGATGCCGAGCCAGTGTCTGCAGCTGCTGCGGCTCCAGTCTCTGTCTCTGGGAGGAAACAGACTGAAGAGCATCCCAGCAGAGATCGAGAGTCTCGCCAGGTAATGCACAAACATCTGCACTTGACTTTCTCAGAACACTGCACAGCCCAGGCATCTCACTTCGAGGCCGCCAATTTACTCTAGGACTAACATTACCATACTAAGTTACACTTTGCCAGATTTGCTCGGTGTAATTAAAGTTTAATGATTAATTCACCTAACTTTCTAAATTGCTACAAAAAACTGGTTTTGTGGTCCAGGGTCATATATGTCATCAAGGCAAAAGTTACTATTATCACTGTGGGTCTGTTTTTGTTACCTGATTGTAAATATACCTCACGTGCTAGCATTTAGGTAGCAACTCTCTCACTGATCAAATTACTTGAACTCTTTTCAGTTTTATTGTCTTGTGTTGCCTACATAACCCAGTTATAATTGTCTGGGTCTGAGACACTTATAATTTAAGTGTCTGAGTTGGGTCTGAGCATATTTCTAAAGATACTGTTTAAAAAAAAAAAAGAAGAAAAAAGAAAAGGTCTCTCTGACATGTAGGTTGACTGATTATATGGATGTTTCAGTGTTTATAATGGTGATGATGAATAAGTTATCAGATGAAAGATGAGGGGCAAATGTGTTGTATGAAGGCAGCAGTTCTGACTGTGTCCTGATATCACAACAGCAGGGATTTTGAGGGGTACTATGTACCAAAGTTAACCAACTTGTCCAAAAGTATGACTGGTAATATATCTTTTGAAATAACACAACGTTTAATCAGACACTGATCATTTATAGGTCATACTCTCATATTAAACCAGAGTAAACCATTTTTCATGTTTAATTTATTAGGGACTCTAATCTTCTATTCTGGATGTGACGTGTCCCATACTAATATGGATGATTTTTATGTTGAACCTCAGAAATAAAAAGAGGGATGTGAATATAAAAATATGCATGCATCACCCTTGCAAAAATACATGTAAATATTTCCAAAAATATACATGTGCGTGTGTGTATATATATATAATAAATATACACTGACACGCACATAATATGTAAACTAAAACTTATTTTCTGGATGTGATTAATCGTTTGACAGCACTAATCAACATATTAGTCAAATTTGTAGTTTTTTTTTTATTCAGGCTGTGAATAGAGTCATAGAAGTCTTATAGTTGGTCTTGTTTTCAGTATTCATTTACTGTTTTTTCCACTTAAAAACAATTTGTAATGATGTAATTTATCTTGAAGTTGGTTAGTTTGGTTCAAAGTCCGAACGTCTTTACTAGTTAGCAGATGCATTTCTCTGCTAACCTTTATTTACCAAATACCTGCTTCCTTGTGCTGGCAAGTTTACTCTGAACCTTATCAGTATCATCTCATTTATTAGTCACGTGCATAATAATAAACCCCTTTCGCAAGGTCAAGGAAATGTGACTCACGGTCTACTAGCCTAGTAGTTGATGGTTACGGTACGTTATTTACTGATTGTGGCAATGACTGATATGGGAAACAGCAGACAAACATCATACAGTCTGCAGCTGTAGAATCTGACGCGCCATGTGACTTCATGAAAAAAAATTCAGCTTTGAGTAAATTACATTTTATTCAATTATAAAACAGTTATTTGAAATAAGTTTAATATTAATATATTACTATCACTGACAGTGAGAGTGTAAAGGAAGCTCTCCGAGCCGCAGGATCAGTTTGCCATGTGGCCTGAGTAGAGCCGTGCTGGAACCGTGAGTCTGCTGAGGCCGACTTGGCTGCGAGCCGTCCCATCATAAAGAGATGTGCCCTGTTGGCCCACATTACACACACAGAGTTGGTCCTTTTCCCTCTGCCATCTCTGCCTGCTGTGGTAATCGTAGAGACTAAGTCGAGATGGGCTGGTGAAAGGAATGAGGTATTGAAGCAATCATGAATGCCTCTCTTCAGGGAGGACAACAAATGGACAAAGTGGCCAGTAGGGTAAGATGCTAGATCTCTCACGCACTCCTTTGCTCTCAGTGCCTCATTCTTTTCTAGAGGAAGAATTCCTTTCATTTCCATGGGAGTTTAAAACCAGATTCTCAGCAATGAACTAAATCAGCTCTTGAGATGAATCACAGTGTTACAAACTTTGATTTGAGGCAGAAGAAACTAAGGTACAAAACTATGTACTTGATCTAGTCATCTCATAAAGTACTGGACGTGTGTTGTCTAGGACAGAAGTGTTTGCGATACACCAAAAACAGGATGTTTGAAGAAGATATCTTGATTATCATGAAACATTGATCTGTATTGGCTTAAAAGAAGCGGAAGGTGAGCGATTTCGTCATAGCCTTTGCGTGTTGGTGGTGATCTTTTTTGCATGTCTGCATTTCCTCACTGGAAGGCCTCCTACAAGGATAAGAAAGCTCCACTTATCTTTCGTCAGTGGCAGTAACCATAGGGCAGAATTACTGTTGTACTATTGTAATGTACTTTAATACAGTGGTTCTTACTAGGAGGTCAGGACCCTCTAGCGGACAATAGCAAACTTCCAGTGAGGCCCAAATAAGTACATTATTTAAATTTAGTTACAGTACATTAATGTACAACCAAGTTCTTACTATGATTCCGTCACTATTTTGACATTGTTTTGTTTATAACATTTTGTGACAACCCTTCTTTCTCTCTTTAGCTTAGAGCTGCTGTATCTGGGCGGTAACCAGATCTCCTCCATCCCTGCTGAACTAGCTAACTTACCCTGCCTCAGTTACCTAGTTCTGTGTGATAACCGCATCCAGAGCGTCCCACCTCAACTCAAAAGGTAAGCCTGAGATGTCAAGAGGGAAGAAAAATGAATAAACAGCCTGAATACTCGATTTCTACATGTGGGCGGGAATTAAACACCCCTTTCTGCTAGGGATGGGCATTCGATTAAATTTTCTTAGTCGATCGTCGGGAGAATTAACGATCGACTATCGATTAATCATTGATATTTTTATCTCTCTGTGAGACCTTTATTACAAGATCAACTTGTGGCAGACAGTTAAACTACGTTCAGGCAAACCGAACATATATACGCGTGCATATGTGGTGCTCTAAAGCAGCGGAACCTGCAGCTGCGAGCCGGCGTTCTTAAACAGAGACCTCATTTGTTTCAAAATAATAATAATAATACAAGAATCCTGTTAAACAATAACATAAAAAAACATAATAATACTTAGATCTGACAGGTTTTGTCAAAATGTAACTCAAAACTATCCAAGCCAGAAGAAAAGGCCAGATATTAGCCTTCCTAACAATTACGCTAACTTAACAAATTATGCTACTTAAAGCCTCGTGAAAAATAACTAACTTTAGTAACTAGCATACAACTTCTGTTGAGAAATATAAGCATGTTGACATGATCTGGGGTCAGACGCGACCTCAACCTGGTGACCTTCAGTCCAGCTGCCGAAAACACCCGCTCTGAGGGAACTGACGTTGCCGGGATGCACAGGTTCATCATTTGAGTCGTGGTCGTGTTGTACTTATACACGGCATCGCAATGTTTGCAGTTAACTATTTCGCTTTTTAAATCAAAATGGTCCCACGCCACACTTCGCCGTGAGTGACCTCTTCATGATTATTCTTTTGAAATCAAAACGGAAGATCACAGATAACCGAGTAGGGTGTCAAATATTGCACCCTGGTGGTAAAATATTTAATTGCTGCCACACAGTGAAATTCATTTAATTGCTTCAAGACTCACACTACGCAACGCAACCTGCATTAGATAAAAAAAAATGCATTAGATAAAAAAATGCATTAGATTAATCGATAACAAATTAACGTGATCGAAGAAATTCTTAACGATCAATTATTGATAGTCGATTAATCATGCCCATCCCTACTTTCTGCTTATCGGTCTGCAGAAGATCAAAGCATGCCTTCATCACTTCTTCTGCATGCTGTATATGCTGTGATATATTCCAATACTTAATAGTAGTAATTGTAGTAGTTGTATTAATAATGAAAGAAATATTTTTGGCCTGCCCTGTTGTTCTCGTCACCCTCCCAGGCTCCATTCCCTGCGCTCTCTTAGTCTCCATAATAACCTGCTGACGTATCTTCCGAGAGAGATCCTGAGCCTGGTGCACCTTCAGGAGCTCAGTCTCAGAGGCAATCCTTTGGTGGTACGCTTCATCAAGGACATGACCTATGACCCCCCGTCACTGCTGGAGATGGCTGGCCGAACCGTCAAAAGCAAGAACCTCCCATACTCACATAAAGACCTCCCGAGCCATCTAGTCAACTACCTAGACATGGCCAGCAAGTGCCCCAACCCCAAATGTGCAGGTGGGACGAGAAACATGATATAAAAGTTTTAATAAATATAAGCTAAGAGCATCCAGAGGGGTTGAAAGCAAAGTCATTTATATATTCAATTCAATATATTCAAGTTTATTGTTATAGTGCTTTGTTTTGGTGTTTAAATCACCCTTGGTGTGAATAGATCTTTTCTAACAACAACATATCTCACCACCTCATTCCCAGGTGTTTACTTTGACTCATGCGTTCGTCACATCAAGTTTGTGGATTTCTGTGGGAAGTATCGCCTGCCCTTGATGCACTACCTGTGCTCCCCAGAATGCACCTCTCCCTGCAGCTCCAACCCTCAGAGCGACGCTGACTCAGACGAAGACAACAGCGTGCCTGCCGATCGACTTCAAAGAGTGCTGCTGGGATAACCTCGCTCACCTCACACACGTCATCTCCTCTCTCTCACTTAAAGTGTTATCTGCAGGAACTTTGAACTTTACAGCCAGCTGGCTTGAAAACCTCTCAGCTGAAGCCAAATCTTATTGCCAAGTGATTGAGCAAGTGGCATTCTGGGAAAGACATCTGCAGATAGTTTCTCCTACAAAGGCAAAATCAAAAACACTGGTGGTTCAGAATAGCTGTTAGTTATATTAACTATGTTGCCTTGGTCATCAATCTGTTTAGCTCTTGCACTTTTGTAATCTGTTAGAAGACACAGTTTAGGTACATGCATATCTTTTGCTTAGTAGTAGCTTGTTTTGTCTCTCACAGGAGAGCACTAACATAATTTTTTCACATTACGCACAAAGATTTACTGTGAAATAAACATAGAGAACACTTGCTTTCTGGGTTTGGGAGAGATTTTAGAATAAAGTTTTTGTCATGTTTGTAACTACTATACTGCAGCACTGTAAAACAGTGCTACATCTTCAAAAACATGCGCTTGTGTCTGCAAAAGATCTTGATTAAGCTTTTGTGTTAGTACTGAATTTACATACACTTTGCGGTTGCATTCAAAAACCGGGACATAAACAGTGACAAAGGTTACCATTGACTTTGTTTTGGAGGTTAATTCTTCACTCTGCATTTATATGAAATATATGATATTGTTACAGAGCCAATGGACAAATTTGTGATGTGTTTCTGGTATTTTTAAACTGAATTTTGTTATTCGAAATCTTCCTGCACAAAGAAAAATAAGGGGCCAAAATTGTACCTTTTGGGGTACAATAGCTTGTCCCTGGAGCAGTACCCTTAAAAGGACATCTTTATTATTATTATTATTACATATATTTTTTTTTTACCCTTAGTAAGATACATAATAGAACCTTAAGGGTATGTATGACTACTATTAGGGGTAAAAAATAAATAAATAAATGTCCTTTTAAGGGTACTGCTCCAGGGAGAAGCTGTTGTGCCCCAAAAGGTAAAATTTTAAACCCCTTTCTTTCCGTTTTATAATCTCGATTTCTTTAGTTTCTTCATGTGTCTTACACTCTTAGGCTTAACCAATATTGACTATGCAAATAACTATTGCAGTCATTATTTCAGAGTTTTAAAATTTGTATCAGAGGCTTTTATACTAAATAATCTTTTATGATATTTTCTATATATCAGTGACAAGATAGAATGTATTTTATTTAAGATGAAGAAAGATTTGAATAACATTCACTCCACTAATGGTTAATAAAGATGTATTTGCACTTCTTATGTAGAGTACTATAACAATAAAAAATCATTATAATGATTTGTGTGTAGGTCAGTTTTTTTTTTATATTTAATATTTTTATGGAATAAAGCCAGAGCTTTCAAAACATTTCTACAGGCCTCTTACATTCAAATCTAGAAGTAAAGTATAATTTCTAGGGAAACCGGCAGTAATAGACAGCTACAGTAAGCTTTTCATTAGGATCATAGACATTGGAATCATTAAAGGGATAGTTGACCCAAAAATGAAAATTTGATGTTTATCTACTTGTGACTTTGTTTCTTCAGTAGAACACAAATCAAGATTTTTAACTTAAACCGTTGTATCACTCTTATGATCTAAGTGGATGGGAATTAGAGGGTGACATGTGAGTGGATTTTCAAATCGGTCCCGTCCCACTCCTGCAAAAAAAAAAAATCCCATCCCAATCCCACGAAAAAACTGGGGGGGGGAAATCCCGTCCCGTTCAATCCTGGAAGAATGAATCCCGTTCCCGCCCACTCCCGGGTTGTATTTTTTTGGCTGCAATTTGACGGTTACAGTAAAAAAATAAAAAATACATTAGGCTACAGATCACAGCATGCCAACTTGAGTAAAATAATTTATCATTATATTCATTGCACACACATTGAATTTCATGTAAATCATCCATGCTAACCTGGATCACGCTCAAATTCACATGACCCAAATGGCAGAACCTGCATCTTGTTTGCTTTAATTATTTTACAGAAGCACAGCGTTATTCTGAGTGCACACAAATAAACGTATACGGATTCGAAAGATTGATTCCTTTTATCGTCCACTTGAATCAGAATCAGAATTCGCTTTTTTTGCCAGGTATGCTTACACATACAAGGAATTTGTTTTCATGACAGAAGCTTCCACAGTGCAACAGAATGACAGCGACAGAACGAAAACATAGAGAAAAAAAAGGAAACTTAATAAGGAATAACAATATACAAATGTACAATTGTATGTGCAGGTATATTCCAGTAGACATAAGTGCAGGTAAATTATGTGCAAATTTGAAATGTAGACTAAGGCCCAATCCCAATTCTATTTTATACCCCTTCCCCTACCCCTCCGCCTACCCCTTCTCCTTGTCCCTTAAAAACAGAGTGTCAAGGAGTAGGGGTGAAAATATTCCCCTAAGGATTGGGACACCACTACCATGACGTCACACGTCATCATTCATCGTCTAGCTCTTCCAATACACACATATACTGGTGTGCATTAGACCCTTTAATTAGCGTTCTGTATTGTTTTTTCAAACCTGCAGTAAAACTCATTCTGATTGTCTGCCAGTTGTTGATTCTCCACATGTCTCTGGTGGGACATGTAACATGCTGTCTGTATTTTGGCAGTTCACAGGAGAGATTTGCTTTATTAAAGTCCCCAATAATTATTAAAACAGAGTTTGGGTGTTGTTGTTCTGTCTCTGTGATCTGATCACTGAGTTTCAGAAAAGCTGAACTCACGTGCGCTTGCGGAGGAATGTAACCACTCACGAGAATGAACGAGCAAAACTTCCGCGGTGAATAGAATGGCTTGCAATCTTTAACACTTTTACATCTGTACACCATCTTTCGTTGATGTAAAAGCATGTCCCGCCACTGCACGATTACCCCATTGATTCTGCAACGTGACCTGCTCTGTACAGCTGGAAACTCAGCTGATTTAACGCCCTGTCCGGTATGGCGTCATTCAGCCAGGTTTCCGTGAAACACAGGGCAGCAGAGTGTGAGAAATCCTTATTTTTGTCCTGGAAAGCAGGAGGAGTTTGTCTGTTTTGTTAGGTAGAGAGCGGAGGTTCACCAGGTGGATGCTAGGCAACGGCATTCAAAATCGGCACTTTTGTCCAGCAAAACATCAGAATAGTTGAAAACTAGTAATATATATTGCCAGATGTCCAGCAATTTGCTGTTAAAGGGTGAACTATCCCTTTATGAATGCATTTGTCAAAGTCTGCTTTGTCAATTCTTCCACATGTATAGCAAATACATACAGAGAATTGAAATTGCGTCAGAGGATCAGAGTTCAGTGGTGCATGGGGAAAAAGAGGGGAGAGGGGGCAAGGTCAGGTGGGAGTTCAGCTTCCTGACAGCCTAATGAATAAAGCTGTCCTTCAGTCTGCTGGTCCTGGCCTGGAGACTCCGCAGTCTCCTCCCTGATGGCAGCAGACTAAACAAGGGGAGAGAGACACCAACGATCTTCTCAGCTGCTCTCACTATGCGTTGAAGGGTCTTCCGGCAGGACATGTTGCAGGCTCCATACCACACACTGATGCTGCTAGTCAGGATGCTCTCAATGGTGCCTCTGTAGAAGGTGCACATGATGGGGGGCGGGGCTCTGGCTCTCCTCAGTTTGTGGGAGAAGTTAGATGCTGCTGTGCTAACTTGACCAGTGCCAACTGACTGTTTTCAGTGCAGAAAAGATCCTCTGTGATGTGCACACCCAGGAACTTGGTGTTGCTCACTTTCTCCACAGTCGCAGCATTGACAGTCAGAGTGCGCACTCTCCTGAAATCAACAACAATCTCCTTCGACTTCTCCACATTCAGAGAGAGATTGTTGTCACTGCACCAACCTGCCAGGTGGCTCACTTCACTCCTGTAGTTTGTCTCTGTTGCTAATGAGACCCACCACAGTCGTGTCATCTGCAGACTTAATGAAGAGGTTGCAGTTGTGTGACGGAGTTCAGTCCTGGGTCAGCAGAGTGAAGGAGAGGGGGCTTAGCACAAATCCTTGGGGGGACCCAGTGTTCAGTGTGATGGTGCTGGAAGTGTTGATTAATTGAACTTACTGTACAGCACTTTGGTCAACTTAGTTGTTTTATTAGGTGCTTTATAAATAAAGCTGGAGTTAGAGTTGGAGTTTACCTTGCAGTTCATGGCAGTGCCATAAAGCACATCCTGCTTCACCACACCTTGGCCTCGGCCACTGAGGTCATCATTAGCTCTTCTGCTGTTCCACCTCTAACACACACCAAGATATTGCAGAAGAAAACATGGTTTTCCTCCTGCCAGCCCACGATCAATGAGGTTGGTGGTCTAGTGAATGGACATTTGCTCAACGCCTGCAGTCCAGCCCAAAAGATGGCAGAGACCATGTTCATTTTACCACAGGAGGATCAAGTTGGATCAACTTCTTGTAAAAAAACTTTGGTTACCTAACCTAATCCTAACCATAAGGTGTGAAAACCTTATTCTTTTTTACCCCCAATTTTTTAAACCGTGAGCATAATTTAATAACACTAAAACAAGGGAGCAAATTAGTACAACATAGCCACAATTTAACTGAAACGAGGGATTATTTTAATAAAATGTGGCCATACATTAATAAGTCATGAGAATTAATTTGTAACTCATTGCCAAGACACCTATTTCTTCTTCAACATGTTATATATCATCTTCCAGTCTCTTAATGAATACTTTTCATTTGTGATAATGTGGTCCTGATGCTTCTGTCTAATATTTTGTAAATGTATGAAGTTCTGAACATATTCAGCGTGATTACCTGTTGCTTCTGTAACCTCTAACTTCAGTTAAGAAAAATTTTTGGATTCAAGATATCATTGAAATTTAAATCTGTTTTATTTGGCGAGATTGATTCGCCTCAGAATCCTTTAGCCAGACACTTCTCAGTTCAGACGGTCGGGGATTTGGCCAGTGAATATACAGGACTGAGTTCTTGCATTTGCATATGAAAATCCCATCTCATCACTGCTACTGAATACAGAGGAACCTTCTTTTCACCTTCCAAATTAAAAGTTTTATTCTATACAAGACACTCTTTCTTTGAAGGAGAAAGGCCTGCATGGTAACACAAATTGATGCCACTCTTTTTCCACTTTATTTGGTCCTGCTTTCACTCTGAGGATTGTTTAAACCTTGATGGGCTTTGAGGGACAGATGTGTTATTTGTCTTGCAGCTTGTTTGACCACTTTTTAAACACTTGTTAGGAGCTCAAAGCCCTATGGCACCCTACTGACAGTGCACTGAAAGCTTCTCTCCTCACTTCACTGCATCTCAGTATATACTGTTCTGAGTTCTGAGATGAAGCTTTCTCATAGCATGCACATTTGCTTAATGCTAAAATGTATTAAAATGGTCCTTTTCACATCTTCCATCTCTTTTCTAGTTTCTGTTGCCTTGTGAGCAAACAATTCATGTTCATAGTGGAGTTCAGAAAAGCCTCTAAATGTCTTGCTACAAGTTTTGAGAATTTTTTATATATATATATATTTTGAGACAAATGATCAATCTTAAAGGGTTAGTTCACCCAATAAACAAAATTATGTCATTAATAACTCACTCTCGAGTCAAGAACCATTTCTGTCAGACGCATCCGATTTGTGAACCGAGGAGCTGATGATACTGCGCATGTGTGATTCAGCGTGAAGCAGACTGACACACAGAGCGTCTGAACCGAACTGATTCTTTTGGTGATTGATTCTGAACTGATTCTGTGCTAGTGTTATGAGCGCGGGTAAATCAAGGTGGGTGAATCAAGGGCAGTCATCGCAAATAACGTCATTAGCGCAAAAAGAACCGGTGAACCGTTTTCTTCAACCGGTTTATTGAATCGAACTCTCCGAAAGAACTACTGGTGATCTGAAAACCGATGCAACCAGTTCTTGACTCGAGAACGAGTCAATCTTTTGTTCGTTATCTGGCTCGGCTCGGTGTTCATCTTCAGTTCTCTCTTCACAGCAGTTCAGTCAGTGTACTGTTTGAGTAAATGAATTACTCCGCGATATTGGTTTATTTGAACTCAGAGGGAAAAAAGTTAACAGCTCCACACAGTCATTTGTGGATTAATGCTTATTGGAGGCGCGAACCGTTTAAAATGATTCAGTTCGATTTGGTGAACTGGATGAAGAAGATCCGGTTACATCGAATGATTCGTTTGCGAACCGGATATCACTAAACTGCAGTGTTTTGAAATCTCACAATAGACACGGAAGAGAAGACAATGCTGAATAAAGTTGTAGTTTTTGCTATTTTTGGACCAAAATGTATTTTCGATGCTTCAAAAAATTCTAACTGACCCTCTGATGTCACATGCACTACTTTGATGATGTTTTTCTTACCTTTCTGGACATGGACAGTAAAATATTCACACATTTTCAATGGAGGGACTGAGAGCTCTCGGACTAAATCTAAAATATCTTAAACTTTGTTCCGAAGATGAACGGAGGTCTCACGGGTTTGGAACGACATGAGGGTGAGTTATTAATGACATAATTTTGATTATTGGGTGAACTAACCCTTTAAGACCTATCAAAAGTTATAGAGATGTACTTTGGGTAAGCTTCCTGGACTTTATTGCATTACGACCATCTAATATATTATTATTTCTTGCAATTTTGATTTTATATGTTACAATTTTAAGTAAACATCATGCAAGTTTATACCTTGCAATTTGGACCTTCTTTCTCAGACTCTTAAGTTTATATCAATCCTAATTACTTCTCACAATTTCAAGTTTATAGCTTGCAATTCTGACCTTTTTTTCCTCTGAATTCTTTTTTTTAGTTTTTTTTTTAGAGTTTATATCTGTTTAAGGGGCATCTACATTTGTGAATGATTTTTTTTAATGCACCTCTAGCCTTTTATTTAATTTATATTTTATTTTAGTTATTTTTCTTTTTATTTCACTCTCACTTTTGTCTCACATTTTAAATGCATGGCTGTTTGGGGTATATTTTTTATATTTTGTCCTTGAACGGTCCCTCTAAACTGTAATCAGTTTTTTTCTAAATTGATTTGACTAATGTATGTCAGAGTTCTGAGGGCAGTTAATAAATTGTATCAGATATTTTGAAAAAAGGTAAAAAAAAAAATGTTTTTTTTTTTTTAATTAAACATTCATTGAGCTTCGTAATACATGCACAACATATTGAACACTCCGTATACTGTATGTGTGTAGTAGCTACCTAACCACAGGAATGTGCAAGCTGACTGCTGTGTGGGTGTCTGAGGTTTAGTCTTCACATAATGAGGGATAAATGCATTTTTCTGAGGAAAGATCAACTAAATCTACACTCTATAATTAAATAATTCAGAATCTTCCTCATACCAATTCATGCTGAAAAACAACTCCTGTGACACTGAAAAATGTGTGCGGCTGTTTTAAAAACAGAAAGCATGAGAACATATTGAATGTGTAAAGTTATTAAGCAATGGCTGAGGATGAGTTAGTAGTTGCACTTGGCAAGTGTGTGTGTACCTGTATAGCTGCAATTACTTGCAACTTGAGATGCATGAAAAACGCCAGGATGAAATTGAAGCATTCACATTTAAATGCTTGTAAGCTGAGAGCTATGAACAAAGTTTAGTGTTGTACAATGTCCAGTGCTCACTCTGTAGAGAATGTGCTGTTGTCGAGTGCACAGGACAGATCCTCATTCTGGAAAAACAGTCTTTAAACATGTTAGAATATGAGCCACATTCACGCAGCAGCATATGAGCATCCATAACCTGTCATTTTGGGCAGGACTGCCTGCCACAGGAGGTGAGTAATCGCTGTTTCATGACTAGAGTGGGTGGGTGGAACAAGGAACTATGTTCTTAGGATTATTCTGTGTGTTTTTTATTCTCTAAAATATTGACCTTTTATGAATTACCAAGG
Organism: Carassius carassius; assembly: GCF_963082965.1. Classification (NCBI taxonomy): domain Eukaryota; kingdom Metazoa; phylum Chordata; class Actinopteri; order Cypriniformes; family Cyprinidae; genus Carassius; species Carassius carassius. The sequence continues at coordinate 6,981,068 of NC_081773.1, forward strand.
TAAGTGTTGTCATCATGCGTAAAGTCACCGGTGATTTCTTTGTGTATACAAGTTACATCTTGAAATCCAGCACAGCCATGAAGATATTTGTAGTGTGTTGTAATGACTTTTGACCAGGTCAAGTGGAATTATATTTTCTAATATATAAAGTAACCTCCACAGACAGAGATATCAAACATAGACTGCAATTAGGGCAATGCAAAGCTTTGTATACAGAGGTTTTATGGCTTTATACATTTTCAAGAAAAACAAAAACAGCGAGGAATGCAGTGTTAGAGCTATAGGTTCCTAGAGTTTTGACCAATAAATTTCAGTTAATTTTCATTACGTTTCCTTGAGTTTTTATGTGATTTTTGATAATAATTTTACAGATTCATCATTTTGAATGCTTCGTTTGAAAAGAGCAATTTGCCCACCCCCTTTAGAAAAACCTATATGGCTTATAAACAACCTTTACACAACACAAAATCAGTATCTAGCCAATGAAATATGTGGTTTTAGTTGCTTTTACATCTTATAGAGCACAATATAGAAAATGCAGCCCATCTAATCATTATTTTCTATAGGCTATTATGTCCAAATTATTTTTTTTAAATATCTTAGTTCTTTTTTTTACAGGTTTTCCATGACCTTGGGAATCATGTAAATCCAGCTATTAAATGCATGTTTATTGATTCTTTTTCTGAAGAAAATCTTGAAAGTGTTCATCTGACTATGTAGCTTTGTATGCTGTTTTAAAGCGCAAAGTTTTTCTAAATTAGTGCAGCTATCACTGGCCATATGCTGTTGTTATTGGGCATACTGACTATACACCATCTCCTCTTTCCTCACTCCGTAACTGAGTAGACAGCCATATACTGTGGCCCCATGTGGATGAAAAATTTAGCAGGTCTTTGCAATATGAGCCTGGAAGCCCAAGAAAGAACTTAACAGTCCGAGAACCTCCAGTACTAGAAAAGAGACGAGGAGATCTCTAAACCATTTAATGTCTGATGCCAGCCTGCACATCGAGGATTCAAATTCTACCCAATAGTTCAACCATATTTATCACAAAATCCATTTTCCTTAATATAGTTGGATTAAAAATTTAGTTTAAATTAATATTATTTAAATAAGAGGAACAGTTTAAATATTGTGCCCAATTTGATATTGCTTTTAAATGTTTTAACCTCATTTCAGGCGTCTGTGTTTGAATTTGACTGTGTATGAGTCTGACAGCTACATCTGCTGGTGACCATCACAACTGACGCTGACAGAAACACGAGGTGCTCTACATTTCTAAAATAATAAAATGTAATAATTATATTTAAAAAACGTAACAGACAATTGCATTGCATGTGATTTTTAGTAGCAAAACTGGCCCATGGAATATGATAACGGAACTAAAAGGACTAGTTTATACTGTAGGCTACTGTTGTTTGACTAAAGAAACAAAAAGCACCCAACAGTTTTTTTTTCTTTTTTTTTCATTCCTTTCCAAGGCAAAGCTAAACGCATGACGAGACTCACACAATAAACTTGTGAAGTTGTAATAACCTCTTATGGTTCTTATTGCGTATTGAGTTTCTGTGAGTTATTATATGCGCGTCACCGACTCACCAAGCCCCCAAATCATCAGTCCGCTAGTAAAAAAAAAAAAAAAAGAAAAACAATAGGACAGAAAAGAAAAGAAAAAGTCTGCTTTGCTACCATGCATGGTCTCGCTACTGCGTAATGGAGCAAGTGAGATAAACAGGGCTGTATTTCTTTCCACTGAAGTGTATAATGATATTTTTTGTTTTTATGATTAGCTACTCCAGAGTCCACCCTATCCCAAACGCCGCCCTGTCCCACGAGACCCCCAGTTAAATCAACTAACACACGTTATGAGAAGTCAGAAAACAATGAACTCTGCAGCTGCTATCTTCTTTTAAGCTGGATAAAGTGCAAAAGTAGTAGGCTAACTGAGTAGTAATCTCGTTTTATAACATTAAAATGTATAAACATTGCATTGCACAAAATAGCCTAGTAACAAAATCAGTGCAATTTTAATGTAAAAAATAGCTAGCATATAAAAAATAAAAAAAAGTTAACATGAATTCATAAGAGTAGCCTACACCTATTCCAAAGTAAAAGTAATTAGGCACAACCTAGCGTATCCAGTTTTTATAGTGCACTTCCAGAAGGAGTTTTCTCCCTCCCTCTCTCCCAGCCTCCTCCTCTCTTTCTGTGCCTGACTCAGTCCTCTCCCTCTCAGTGTTTCTGGAGTTCATTCACTTTGCTGTTCATCCTTGATGGAACAGACTACAAAAACTCTAAACTCCAGACCGAGTCTTCGGATCACCCCTGACTTCTTTCGCTGCGGTGATGACGATGATGATCGTTTGTGATGTTTGTACCGGACCGCTCGAGGATATCGGGACTGGAGCACCTTTCATTCACATGGATCACAGGTTTGCTCAATTCCGTTTCCCTAAAACGATTTCATGTTGCAGATGCTGCACCTAAATTTAACTGGAAATTTGTTTGTTTACAAAAACACGATTGTAATCCAGAGAAACGATGCAGGCCTATTTATAATAATTTAAATTAGGCTAAATAATAATAAAACAGCTGCATTAAATATTATTAATTAAGTGATTATATTGTTACTTAGGCTATTAATATTACTAGCCTATTTTATTTTTTTATTTAAGTTATGTATTTGGACGTCCCTAGTCGCATGCTTAAGAAAAACAAAACAAAGAAAGCTAAGTAAATTTAAGTTTCCTTATAAAACGAACGCAGTTAATATAATTGTAGTATTATATTTCGCGGTTTATTGTCGTCTTCTCAGTAGGCGTTGGGTCGAGGGGGGTAAACCAATAATAACTGGCATTCTTATACTGCTTGATCGGCTTAGATTAAATTGCTAAACGGATTAAAAGAGAGTGAGGGATTGTTCATATATGATCCTCAAATACACTAGCTGTGCTTTTCTGCAGTCATCAATGTCTCATTCACTTCTCTGAAGTCTGTACTTTATTCCAGAGCATGAGAAAAAAAAAAAAAAAAAAAGGTTAAACAGTACGCCTAGTTATTTACCTATAAATCCCAGGCCTACTGGGATGACTAAAACGAGAATCTGCATTTATTTCAAATACAAAACAGCTAAATACAGTGTTTAATCTTTCATGAGAGATAAGTGTACTTCAAAGGGGAATAAATCTGACACAGCCCTGTGTTTTCTCTAAGACAGACTCTAAGACAGTGTATATGTGTAGCTTGTGTTGAAGAGCAAAGCGGACATGACCTCTTTGTGCTAGTTATCCTGTCTTAACTGACCAGTCGTGAGCTAGTTATGAGACAGGCTCTGCTCTGTCTCTACACCATCTCCCCATTCTGAACTGAAGAGTGAAAAATGGTCGGAAATGCCTCTCTGTGCCGGTCGTGCCTGCAGGAAACTGTGAACTACAGATCTATATTGGGACAGATGACAATACAAGTTTAGGAAGGAACTACAGGAATTTGCAAACCACCCCGGACAAGAGATGTCACATGAATCTGACTGCGTAAGGCTTGCATGTTTAAACTCATCTGATGTTAAAAAAAAGATGTGGATTTAATGTGAATGCCAGATTTGTTTTGGCTGTTGCATTTGCAAAAGGAATTAAAGTTTTATAAAGTCAGCTGACTTTATAACGCATAGCCTTTTCAAAGTCATTGACACATAAATTCAAGTTTTAGCTCAGAAGATTTAATTTAAGTAACACTATAATGCCTAAACTAATGCTTTGATGATCTTGAACACCTAAAGACACAATCTAAAGTGCCAGAAAACTGCGTTGTAAAAATGCTTTGGCAGACAGATTGAAAACATGCTTCATATGGTGACATCTAAGTTAAAATATGTATTTAATTTAATTTAATACGGCTAAATCAATTCAAAAACATTAATTAAATTAAAATGTAATTAAATTTAATTTATGCATTTAGCAGACGCTTTTATCCAAAGCGACTTACAATGCATTCAGGCTATCAGTTTTTACCTATCATGTGTTCCCGGGGAATCGAACCCCCAACCTTACGCAATGCTCTACCAATTGAGCTACAGGAACACTAATTACAACAGTAATAACTAACAACAACTTGCTCACAGAAAGATGTGATAAACTTGGTGTGATATTAGATCTGTGACAAGACAAGTAGCCTAGATGGCAAATGCACTTTATGATATGTTGACATATATATTTTTCCATATTAATCAGTGCACGCTGCCTCCGTATTAAACAGCAGCTAGGTTGAGGCTCATCAGTCCGTGACTCATTTTGACTCATTAGTTCAAGTCTGCAAAGTTGCAACTAAGAATTCTTTCCTCTTGGACTCAATTCTCAGTCTCACATATCTTCTGAGACTAGCCTAGACCTGCATCACATGTTAAATTACACGTGTAGTTGCTTGAAAGATGCCTCCATATTAAAATACACAGCTGTAGCAAACTAACGTTACAGCTCTTGTTTCTTATTATGTTGAAACTGCGTATTGGTGTTGGATATATGCTAGTCGGGTTTGCATCAGTATATGAAAGTGATGAGTGTTGGGCGACTCTTAGATGACTACGTTTTCTCTTTTAAAAGTTCTGCTTTGACTTCATATTTCAGTCCCGCCGTGTTACAGCACAGGGTTTGTATCTGTCTGCTTCCTGAGACATTTGTTTGTTAGTAACCGTGTGTCTGTGAGGTGCTTGGAGATGTGCAAGCCCCTGAACAGACAGTCTTCAACCAGACGCTGTCACTCTCTGATAGACTCACAGAGCTCATGCAGTCACTGCTTCATTCACTCTGAAGCTCAGTCACACTTTCATGTGGGGCTTCAGGTCAGACTTTAAACATATTGACACAAATACAGTCTCTCAGATTCATTAGTGTATATCTTAGGTTCTGTAAACGGTCACCATTTCTGTATTTTCACCATTTTGAACACCTTTTACCTTCACTAGTTCATTTACCTTTACTACAGGTCCTGTAGTGTGACAAATGATGCTTTCACATTTGAATTACAAATATTCAATATACTGTATGATTTAAAAGTTTGGGGTCAGAAAGATTTTGTAAATGTTACTTTGCAAAACATCTCTTATGCTTACTAAGGCTGCATGTTTCTGACTAAAAATACAGTAAAAACTGTTATATTGTGTAAATTTCTTACCATATATATATATATATATATATATATATATATATATATAAAAAGAAAAAAAAAATGTATTTGAAATAAAAATATTTTGTTAAATTTTAAATGTCTTATTGTTACTTTTATAAAAATACCCACTGAACCTACTGAGAAGAAATATTAATGCCTTTCTATAAAATAAAATAAAATGTTACTGGCCTCCAAACTTTTTGTGTTGCTTAGTGTTTTTGAGGAACTGACACATTTCTTTAAGATTCTTTGATGAATCGAAAGTCCAAAAGAACAGCATTTATCTTAAATATAAATATTTTGTAACATTTAAATCTTATTGTTATTTTTTATTAAAATTGGTGTGATTTACAGAATAGAAGTATTAATAAATAATTTAACAAATAAATATATACACTAAGTTAGTTGTCCATGTGTCCATGTGGATTTAGTGTCTTGCTTGCTGCTCTTTAAACTTTGTGTTGTGGAGGAAAGCCTGAGCTTTTCCCTCCTTTTTTCATTATGGACTGAGTATCAACATGATTACAGTTTTTAAACTTCAGAGGTATAATTATGTAATGAAGAGGAGAATGAGCCTGTACTTTTTATGTTCTAATGTTAACCGTCACGTGGGAGGAACCTCTGTCTCTGTGCTCGGTTCACTGATCTCTTATATTCTTATATTAAATGTGCTCAGAACTGAATCTAGGCACAATAACATGCTTTAAACGAAAGTTTATACAGCTTCTTTATGGGAACTCAGAGATGCCTGGTATCAAAATATAATTAAACATAAGAAAAATAAAAAATCTTTTCTCATTTGTGTACACATTGTGGGGTTTGCAAACAGTGTTTTCTTTTCTAGATTTTTCAAATAATACAAACTTTAGATGCACTGACTATGTATATACTATATATCCGTCAAATGTATAAACTAAATTTTTCCATTTTGTGTTTTAGTAAAGTGTAAAAGCTTCAGTATATCTGTCAGATGTTTGTAGAACAAATCTCAAAAATCTGAAGGTGAACTGAAGAATTACTGTGATTATTATCAATACTATTTACACATAAATCAACTGGCTCTCTGGAATATTGTTCATTCCAATTCAGTCTTATTATTATTATTATTATATGAGGGTTGTATCTGTACTGTGCCTTACATCTCTCTAACAAATAGGAAAATATATAGTAAAAGTCATAAATTACCACAGATAATTTCATACTATTTTTCACAGTTTTACAAAGACAAATTGCCAAGACATGCTAAACTAAGAGTAACTATTTTATTCGATTTAATTTTGACTGTATTACAGACTGAAGACACTATGACAGCGCCATCATGTGTCTTCTACAGTGTACTTAAAATTAATCTTAGCATATTTTAATGCATAGTATATTTTAAATACATTTTCTTAAAGTATTTTTAAAATATTGTGGTATGTTTTTATAAAAACATATTTAAAAACAGTGATTTTAGAAAAATGACACAAATTAAAAATGACACAATTTGCACAATGAGCACAGAATGGCATATTTGACCAATCAGAATCAAGTATTCCACATCATTGTTTAACCCACACATTTGATACTTATGACTACACAACATTGAGTGTTCAATGTTTTATTTTTTTATATTTTTATAAATGTATCTTTTGTAAATTTTTATTCCTGTATTTATAGTGACAAAATATTAAATGCCTCTGCTGGTCAAGATCAGTGACTTGTTAGTTAAACAGTTGTCTGTTCTCTGTCCTTTAGGATGTGTGTATGAATTGAGATCGAGCTCAGGCCAGTGATGGAAGCAGGACTGAACTGCAGCTCTCACTGTGAGTCTGGCGTCTGCTTCATCTACCCCGGAGTGAACCTCCAGCAGGGCTGGGACGTCCTGCAGAGACTGTGTGCGCTCGCAGCGGTACATTCACACACTCACTCACTCACTCACCCCCATCCACCACTGCATACGCTCAGAGACAGTCACAATTACATTCACAAACAGTTCACACAAGCGATTCTATTTTGTATTTTTCTTATTTTGTTCTTTTGATTTAACAAAGAATCCAGAAAAGAAAATATCACAATTTCCACAAAAATATTAAGCGGCACAACTGTTTTTAACATAAGAATAAAAATAATAAATGTTTCCGGAGCAGGATCGTGTGACACTGACAATGTATAATATTGACAATATTACTGTCACTACTGTATTTTTGATCACATAAACGCAGTCATGGTGTGCATAAGAAACTTGAAAAAAGACAGTAGCGTATCCATTGATTATATTGTGCTGTTTGTCTGTGTCTAGCGGGGTGTGGATGCACAGAGTCCATCGCTGTCTCCTGCTCTTCGTGCTGCAGTCTGGACGCTGCTCTCTTGCGGGATTCTGCTTTCGCTCTTCTTCCTCATTTTCACGCTGCGCTTCAAAAACAACAGGTACACAGTCTCTTGATCTCAAAAATGACTTCGAACTCGTTTCTTGCTTTACAGGTGGTCTTTTTTTAGCCGGCAGCTTGAATTTTGATTGTGTACCTCTGACACAGGATAGTGAAGATGTCCAGTCCCAATCTGAATGTGCTGACTCTGTGTGGAAGTGTACTCACATACAGCAGCGGCTTCTTATTCGCCGTGGAGGAAAGAGCGCTGCTGTCAGGAGCAGGATCCAGAGCTGTCTTACAGGTAACAAACACACACACACACACACACACACACACACACACACAGAGTTATTTAGGTAGTCTGATGGAGTTGATGTTCAAAAACTAAGACCCTCTTCTCTAAGTACCTGCTTATAACAAAAGCAGCCCAGAATAAATAATATTTTACAATATATTAAAAATAGAAAACAGTTATTTTAAATTGATGAGAGATGAACAAATGTTTTTTTTTTGTCTTCATTGTGGATTTTAACAGGTTCCAAGTTTAGTTTAACAAAGAGTGTCATGATTTGTGTAGTTAAAAGCTGTTCTCGTGTTAAATGGTGTGAATCATTTTTCTGTACCATCTTAATTTCCATCTCAGGCGCGGATGTGGACACTGTGTATCGGCAGCTCTCTGGTGTTCGGCCCCATTCTTGGGAAAACATGGCGGCTCTACAGAGTGTTTACTCAGCGTGTGCCCGACAAGAGAGTGGTGAGCTGTGATATATGTTTGTGCATGAACAGGCTATGAATCGTTGCTTTATATCGCTGGCTTCACCATGGTGCTTTGTTCTCTTGTGTTTCAGATCATTAGAGACATCCAGCTGATGGGTTTGGTTGCTCTGCTGGTCCTAGTGGATGTAGTTGTTCTAGCAGCATGGGGTCTGACGGATCCGATTAAGTGCTCAAACTCTATCAGTGCTATGGTGAAGGTACATCCACTTTCACATATATCTGTCATCCTCAAAAATGGACAAAATAATTCACCACTATAGAAGTAGTCCACTGTGTGCTGTATTTTAAGCCTTCTTTATCATTATGTGATTGTTCGGTGTGAGGAAAAGCGCCTCATTTGGTCATTCTTAAAAGAAGGGAATTCATACTTAATTTTTTGAAGCTTCACAGCCATTGTTTTAATATAGAGGTATATGAAGAGCCATTAAAAGGATGACTGATACAAGCTCAAATCATTTATGGCATGTAAAGTATTTTGTGTTGTTTCTTTGTTTGTCAGGTTGTAGAAAGGGACGCATCCTACTCTCTGTCCCAGTTGGACTCCTGTTCTTCTCTCTACTCGGACCTGTGGGTAATCTTGCTCTCTGTGCTTAAGGTAAAATTCAGCTTGGCCTACATAGGAGTGAATTACATTACAGTTTAAATGCTTACACTGACTCTCTTTGCTCTTTTGCAGGGCAGTCTCCTCCTGTACGGCACATATCTTGCCGGCCTGACAAGCAATGTGAGCTTACCTCCAGTAAACCAATCTATGACCATCATAGGTGCTGTCTGTCTGGTCACCATGTCGAGCGCTGTGGCCGTACCTGTCTCTCTTCACCTGAACGCCTGGCCCAATGTGGTCTACAGTGTAGTGTCTGGAGCCATCTTCATCTGCACAATGGCCATCAATTGTCTACTGTTTGTCCCTCAAGTACGTCCCGATAAATTCACTGCCAATGTCTTGTGATTTGCAATCAAACTCTGAGTCAGTCTTTGTTTCTGGAGTTTCTAACTTAATCTAGAAGCTTATGTTGAGACACAAAAAAATCTATAAATCTAGCACAGGAGAGGCAGATCCTGGCGTAAGTCAAATGTGTTTACACAATGTGTCCTGTTCATACGGAGAGGACACTGCTAATGTTGGCTCTTTATGACTGTTTGGATTTTGGGTAATATTACCCCAGTTCATTGTGGATCGATCAGAACCAAAGAGTGTGTGGTTTAGGGTTAAAAGGCTGGCAAAAAGGGAAAACATTTGCTCAGTGAGAAATGATAATGCCTGATGAAAACACCCCCCCCCCCCCTCAAAAAAACCTGCACAATAATTAAATAATTCAGTAACTGAATATTTTATAATGTATATAATTTAAAACTCTTGCTGTAGCTACATCTTCATCATTGTTATTCCTCCCCCTAGCTGACCCAGTGGAGGCAGTTTGAAGAGGAGACAAACTCTCACCCCAGTCAAATGGCCAAATACTTCAGTAGTCCCAGCAAGACCACACACTCCATGTACAGCGAGGATGAGGTCTATTATCTACTTGGAGAAAATGACTCCATGAAAAGACTCATCAATGAGGTAACGATAATTATTACGTCTTCATTATTCGGAGCAAAGCTTTTCACTTCACTCTTGTTCCTTTTAGCATTTATAGCCTACACACCAAAAAATCTAGAGGGACATGTGCTATCCTGAAGCCCAAAGTAAACTTTGCTTATCCACATCCTCAGATGTATGTGTGATGTTATTTTCATCTTAAATGATTAGTTCACTTCCAGAATAAATATTTCCTGATAATTTACTCACCCCCATGTTATCCAAGATGTTTGTCTTTCTTCAGTCGAAAAAAAAAATTAAGGTTTTTGAGGAAAACCTTCCAGGATTTTTCTCCATTTATATATATGCTCATCTTGCACTAGCTCTGCAATGCGTGTCCGCGACTTCACGCATTAAGTAGTCAAACATTTGTGGTTAAAAAGTGTGTGTGTGTGTGTGTGTGTGTGTGTATGTATATATATTGTTGTTGTTGTTTTTTTGTTTGTTTGTTTTTTTACAAAATGACAGATCGTTTTGCCAAATAAGACCCTTATTTCTTGGCTGGGATTGTGTAGAGCACTTTGAATACATAATATTTTGTGTACATAGACAGACAGCCACAGACAGACAGACAGACAGACAGACAGATAAGAGGACTTGCATTTAGAGATAGGTCTTGGTTTAAATGATTTTTTTCAAGCCAACACAAAATCTCTGAGTTAATTTGATTACACTGCTCTGAGTAAAATGATGGAACTAGTTTTGTCCACACTGCGTTTACTGGATTGTGTGAGCGAGTGATGATGAATTCCAGCGTTGGGTGTGGATAGCAGTGTGTTTTGCGTCACTACCCCACGAATGAGGCTAGGTCCTTTGTTTTGCGTTTCCTCAAGCCATCGCTTTGTGATCTCACATCCTGTAAAATTGGCACCTAAACCATACACCTACTTAGTCGTTCTAGATAATGATGAAGTTTTAAACCTTTTTCCCATGTGTCCTCCATATTTGCAGAAGAATGCCGTTATTGATAGCCTACAGGAACAAGTGAACAATGCCAAGGACAAGCTGCTCAAACTGATGACTGCTAGCCACCCCTTCGACGAAGTAGAAATGGACTCCTCCAACACGAACCTCAACTCCACCTCCACCCAAACCACAGTGGTATCTCCTGATTCTCCAACACTAACGAAATACTCAGAAGTTGCTAACACCAGAGTTCTCTCTCCACCTCCCTATGTACCTCCTCCACCGATTCATGCTCACATTACCTCACAGCAAACATCCCCTGAAGGTGCAGTAGCTTCAGAAGTTCCTCTGTCTTCACCATCACACCTGAGGTATTCATCTCCTCAAGATGTCCCTTCTAATGAGGTCTCTTGGGCTGTAAGTCTGAATGAAAGCACAGAAGATCCATTTACAACTATGAACAATCTCAGAAACTCAGGTCTTGGAAAAGAGATTTCGGAGAAGCCACTAGATGGGTCTGTAGATCAAGACTATACAGCCCAGGGTTCCTCTCCACTTGGTCCCGCTCTATGTAGTTCACCTCAGGTAGAGTCTACAGTGCCATCGGCCTCTGTTGAGCTTCCTGCCATGTCACCAACAGGACGACTGGGTTTTGTAACCAATGAGCAGCTAGAGGAGATCTTGCAGGACCTGAGTGTGGATGCCATAAGCAACTCCGTCAAATCACCTGACCTCAATCCGGATGAACTGAACACGGCACTTTCACCTCAATCTCCTCTACAGTTCTTCTTCCCCACCATCTCACCCTATCTCATGCGTAAACGCAGACCTCCTTTTCACTCCTCGAGAGGTGGACCTCCCCCTTACTATTTTCCAGGCTCGGTTCCTCCAGGGCGCAGAAGGGCATCAGCACTAATGGACCATGAAAAGTTGAGGGACGATGGCTCTCAAAGACCTGACTTGTGGCATGAGGGAAGGAGGAGGAGAAGGGATGAAAAGGCACAGGCACGATGTGGCTCGGGACAGGAGAGTTGGGAATGTTCTTCTCACAAATGCTCCATAATGCCTTTCATGGGACAGGTTCCTCAGCCTGCCTCTGCTGGCCTGATAGAGGGGGTTAAACACTCAGAGGAGCCATATGACTACTCAGACTCTGACTCCAGCAGCTCAGAGGACTACTGTTACTACCAGCGGCCCTACTGCGGAGCCTGTCATCACCCCTACGACTCCACAGACAGCCTCACCTCAGGGACCTCTGACAGCGAGGATGAGGACTTCTACCACTCAGCACATCCGGTTGTGAACTTTAAAGTGGACGTTAAACCAACCTTTGTCTGAACAGACTGCACATCCACAAGTTGTATTTGACATGATGCTCTTTTTGTTTTGTTTGGACCTAATTAAATTATTCAGATATAGACTATCTGTTTGTGTGTGTGTGTGTGTGTGTGTTTTTTGAAAGAAGTCTCTTATGCTCAGCAGGGCTGCATTCTTTTGAAAAAATATTTTTAAACGTATTTATCAGAAATAGAATTCAAATAGTACTAATGTAATCAGTATATTAGAATGATTTCTGAAGGATCCTGTGTCACTGAAGACTGAAGTAATGCCTTCTGATAATTCAGCTTTGCCAACACAAGAATAAATTACATTTTAAAATATATTAAAATAGAAAACAATTAGACACATAGATTAATAAAAAAAATCCTATTCCGAACTTTTGACCAGTCTTTTACATTAAAAAATGCACTTAAATACACCTATTCTATGTAAAACTTATGTTTAATAAAATGTAATTATATTTTTTGGTGGTGTCTAAAGTAAAGAATATCTAATAGTCTTATTAATGGCAAAATTCGTTTAGAATTTTCTTTTAATTATTACTTAACTAAATCATAAAAATAGGAAAGGATATGACAGAGACAACTCTGTCAAGGTCAGTATTTATTATTATTTTTTAATTTTTAGTTCAGGTTTTCAGATGTCAAACTGAGTCTGGAATTATGTGTTTTTATTATTATTGTTATTATTAAAATATGTTTGGAAATTTTTATGTATACATATTCCGTTTACTTGATCACAACATTTTTTTGAGATTTTTAGCCATAAAATTTATATCATGCAAATGAAAATATCAATTATAATGTACTGGGTCATAAAAAATTAGGTTGGTGGTCTTGCTTACCTCTTTTCTGATTACATAACTAATGAAAATGAGCCATTTGAGTGAGTGGAGAGGGAAAGTGAGCCAATACCAACTTTGTTTACACTTATTTCTTCAATAAAGCTATTATTATTTAGTTTCAGGAATATCCATACTCTTTTTAAAAAATGTAATTCGAAACCATGGGTTATATGACTGATTTTTAAAATCCTAATTACGTTAATTTATTTAGAAACACTGTGCAGCTTAAAAGAGAGATTAAATCAGGAGGACATATTCCAATGCAAAAACTGTCAAAATGTACATGATCAAAATGAAAACAAACAGCTGTGAAGTTAGCTTTTAATTTGTTTTGTATTGCTTTTGAATTCTCATTATGTTCCTTGATCATTTAAAATAGCTCTTGGAGTCCTGTGCTATTAAAAAAGGCTATCATAGAAATCATATCTTTCCCATTGATAAATCCTTCTCTTGCAATATTAAAATGATTTATTTTGTGCTACATACATCTTTACACAGTCGTTGCTTTAGTTTAGTTAGTCTGTTTATAGTATTTATTTTTGGTTAGTCGTGTGTGTGTGTGTGTGTGTGTGTGTGTGTGTGTGGATTTTTTTATAAACAATAATGTTTACCAAGGCTATTATATATTTGTTTATCTCCTTATTTATCTAATTTAAACTCTAAAGAGGAAATATGACTAAAGAACCTGAGCAGCATGCATCATGTTATTTCTTCAAACAGAAACTGAATTATTTTTTGCATATATTGCATTTATGTAAATATTTTAGTGTATGTGAATGTGTTTATATCTCTGTGTCCCTCTTGTAAACGTTTTCTCTTTGAATAAGTTTTTTATGTAATCTCTCTTTGAAAGGACTGAGCATCTACAAATACATGAACATGATTGCATAAGCATACTGAGACTGAATGAAAGATGTGTTTATCATTGTTTGTGCATGTGAATAAAAGTGTGTACAACAGTATATACATCTGTGCATGTGTGCAAACACGCATCTAAACCTGCCCAAGGAAGAATTTGCATTAAGGAAAAAAGAAAACTGCAACTTGCATTACTTGCATCACTTGTTCTATTGCAGATGTAGGGCTATTTGTGAAACATCATTGTAAAATGTGCTCAAAGCAGGAAGATCACATCACAGAAAAGAGTGGTAGCAGAAAGTAGCACAGACATTGTGAAACATTCAGGATGTATACAGTAAAATGGTTGCAAATGAAACATTGCAATGTCGATCTAAACCACAATTATGTTGATGCCCGGGGGAAAGGGAGAATCTGCCCATCTATAAAATGTAAATAAGCAATTATGTTAGATGCAATGTTATGCAAGCCCACTGCAGGAATGTGCAATCATTTTTAGCTGAAACATTATTGTGTTATGTACATCATCCTTGCACTAGAATATTTATACTTCCCTGCTGTAAAAGCAAAAAGTTAAATAACAACCTTCTAACACTTTTCTAACGCATAAGCCGTCAGATTCAAAAAGAAAAAAATTAATAGCAGAGAACTTATTTAGCAATGCCCCAGTAAATAGTTTTCCTGATTGTACACCAGTCAAAGGACAAAGCCAACATGGTACGATCGTCATTAATCAAATTCAGTATTTACTATAAAAGTATAATGAAATTACCAAACTCATACTCAAAACTCAGCTATTGATAAACCATTAATTTAAGCCTTTAAAACTGCCCTACATCTGTAATGTCAGACAGTGTGAACAGAACATGTTTTAGGTGTTCCATGAAAATGCAAATGGAACTGCTTTTAAGTAAAAGCCAGACAAACTTGTAAATGACATAGCAGTATTTTAACCAGAGCAATAGTAAAAGATCACAGTAATTCTGCTGTCTTAGCATTGTGCCGTTACAGCATCCCCTCTCTTTCAGCACAAGATGCACATTCACTGCCAGACAACAGTCTTGCTGACCCAAGAATACCTACTGGACAAAAAGGAGTATAATTTGGACGAAAATTATTTTGTCTTTCGGGTTAGAAAATTATTTAGTAGGATTGTAAAATAGTGTTGCAAAGGAAAGGCTATTAAGGTTCTAACTTTGAAGTAGCTACACATTCAATTCTACATGAAACTGCAATGACTTTTTATTATTATTATTATTGTATCCTTTTTAATTCTCCTGTGTAAATATACAAGTTAAAATACATAAAGTGGCTGAGCTTGAATCTCATTTAATACTATACTCTTTTAATAAAATATTTAACTTAGAAAATATGATTTTTTATAGCTAAAAAGGCCATACATTAAAAATACTATAGTAATTTATAGTAAATACTATAGTGTTTTTTTTAACCATATTTAGTGTATACGTGTATAAGTGTATACTGTATATTATAGTATTTACAACACTTTGTTAACAGCATACTATAGTATTAACTATGTGAACTGATAAATTAAATACTGTAATACTTTGTTTTTTACTAGAGTAAACTGTAGTGTATAATATATTAGTCATTTATTTTTTATTACAATAATATTATTACCACAGCAAATTTAATATTACCACAACGAATTAATTCAAGTAAGTTATAGTATAGTTAAAAAACACTATACTATAAATTACTTAAGTATTTTTTCATGTGGGTAGACACATTACGCTGACACGCTAATTAAGTAATTATAATAAAAAAATAGATGTGAGTGATTTGAAAACGACACTGTACCAATGGCGCGGAATAGATTGACTCATGATGTCTATGGATTGACTAGCAACAGTGCAGCCTGGTTACTTTTGCGCCGTTGGTGCTTCTTCACGATTGGTCCGTTTCTTTTCCTCGGTTGCGCTTATTGGGTGATTTCACAATCAGTCGTTCCACGCGCCCGCGTCGATTTCAGCGCGTCATCCACGGCTGCAGAACCCTGACAGATTGGGAAATTACGCCATGTGTTCTGCGGACAAAAGCATTCGATTGGCTGAGTGTATCGCCAACGCCCCGCCCATCCGTAAGGAACGCCGCCGGATTGGCTGGCTCAGACCTCCCCAGGCCTTCCTGCGCGTTCACATTTTTCCGATTCCTGACGCAGCGGTGTGGCGTAACCCCATCTGTGCTCCCGTTCAACTCTATCACAACTCTTGCGCACACAGCGCAGTTTACGTTCTTCGGTCTGAGTGACAAAGAGAACGAGCACAGACCGACGGAGAAGAAATAAAAAAGGACATTTCTGAATTACCGTGAGGTTTCTGATACACCGTTTCCTTTCGGAACCGCGCGTTTGGGCTCGTTTCTTGCATCACCCGTGTATATTTTGGATTTCTTATTTGTTCCTCCGTGTGCATGGAGTTAAGTGGGTCGAGGAGGATAGCAGTCTTGAAATTGGGCAATTGGGAAATTCTCAGTATCGTTGGTTAGAGCAAGGAAGCCGCCATGGCTGGTGCCACAGAATCGCTGGGTCTCCACCTCAGTATATGAAAAATACTGAATGGTGATGAAAAACCACTTAAGTTTCTCAGCGTCGTGAGGGTATTTTAGACACGGACTGTGTTGTTTGTGTAAATCTCTGTTCCAGTCAGAGAGAAAACAAGAGACGAGGATCGGTGGGTTTTTGTTTCGAGGGAAACTGGGAAGAGGCCAATTTCATGATCCTTAATTCACGAGCGAATTTATCTGAGATTTCATCCCTGAAGACGACACCGATAGCCACAGAAAAGCGACCCCGAGGAAAATGATCTGAAAGCACATGAGAGCTCACTGAAGAAACCGATCGCGGACGGCCGGGTTGCTTTCGCACCGTTTTCCTTATTATTTAAGTCGGAGGAGAACTGTTTGCCGTGGGTCGAAACGGATTTGTTCAAGACAACCGAGCGTATTTTACTCTGAGAGACGCGTGGGATCTCGGATCGGAAAATGTCTGGTCGGCCCAGAACCACCTCCTTCGCAGAGAGCTGCAAGCCAGTGCCGCAGCCGTCGGGATTCGGCAGCATGAAAGTCAGCAGTAAGTATGATCTTCGGACACCGGGAAATCTGCTTTTAGGGCTTTGGCGAGGCCACGCGTGCTGTTGACCGAGCCTGGTCGCTTTAATACGCGAGAGTGGCGCATCGACCGAGTCGGGCACATGAGCTGAGGTTTGAGTGCCTTCGAGTGTCACCTTTGGGTGAAATACGACGTGCCCCAATTTAAATCGGTGCTTTACCCCACAGCTGAGCCGAGACCGGGCCCCGCCGTGGGTTAAACGGAAAGATGACTGCCACTGGTTCAGGGCAGGGTTGGTGGCGAGGGAACTTTTTTCTGTGCGTTTTAATGTTAAGAAGGTCTAAAGGAGTCTGGAGATGAACAGCCACGGAGTTGAGGCTGTAGTTAACCCTCTGACAGCAGCTCGCCATGATACCATTTTCTTTTTTTAAATTGGCATCTGTTTTATATTTGTTACTTTTCTCATTACAAGTCACCCAGTATGGCAGCCTTCGACAGCTTATTTGTAAGGACTGAAGTATTTACTAGCATGTTTTGATGTTTTCTAGTATTTTTCAAAATTAAGCAATCCAATAATAACTAGTAACTTTTTTTTAGTTTAATATCTATGTAGTTATAGCCATACTAGTAATTACAGTAATGGTATTGGTAACATATTGTAGATTTTATAATTTTATCAGCTTTATCTGCTTGCCTCCAACTACTATGTGGTCCAGTTATTGCTGTATTTTTTGTGTTTTGGAGATATTAGTAACTATGACAGATGTCACTAGTAACAATTCTTATTTATTTTTTATGTTTTACACTTCTTGTATAAAATGGCTAGTTAGAATTGCTACTTTATAGTTACAATTTTTTAGAAAGTTTTAAATATTACTAGTAGTTTTGCAATATAGATCTAATTAACTGATACTGGTGTCTATTCTAATTATCATTATAAAACCTGGAAAAGATACTAGATTTCAGTAGTTATGACTAACTAAATAAGTACTAGTAATTAATAGGGTATTAATAGGATGGGTGATATGAATGTAATTGACACATCATGAGTATAGTTTTACTGTAACCAGAGGTGGGTAGAGTACCCAAAAACTACAAAAGTAAAAGTACTTATAGAAATAATTTACGCAAGTAAAAGTACTAGTCTGAATAGTTACTTGAGTAAGAGTAAAAAAAGTATCGGATAAAAAATCTACTCAATTAGTTAGTTACTAGTTACTTTGGGTCATATATACTGAGCCTATTTTTATTTAGATATATAGATAAAATGTATGTATTGTATGTATGTGTCTGTGTATAAATATATATATATTCATCAGCCTTTACTCAAGTCTTCATTGTCACATAATCCTTCAGAAATCATTCCAATATGTTGATTTACCATCAATGATGTTCTTTTTATCTTTCTATTCATCAAATAATCCTAAACAAAATGTCACGGGTTCCAAAAAAATATTAAGCACCAAAACAAAAAAGTAATAAATCAATATTTTAGAATTATATTTTGAAGGATCATAACTCTGAAAACTGGAGTAACAGCTGATGAAAATTCGGATTTGCATCACGAAATAAATTATATTTTAAAGTATGTATTATATATGTATAAATAACCTTTGACACAGAGAAGAGAGAAAACTCCTCACATGACCGCTAAGTTACCGAACGATAACATAACATAACGAACCAAATGCACATTGACGGATCTTCTTCTGTCTGCTCGCAGAAGTATATTTCTGCAAGCGTAAATATTGTGGAAATATCATAATAAATTGTGTCTAGGCATATGGGGGTCGTCATGTGACACAGCAGCCACAACAGCATATAGGCAAATTATTAAGCATTATTATTATTATTTTTTTCATTTTTATTAGAAACATTCCCAGACACATGAACTATATAATGAAATATCTCGATTCTCACTTTTCATAGATTGTTAATAATGATAATATGCGATGGTCAAAGTAGCCTAATTATGTAATTTATTATAAAACCCTGTCTGTTTACTTAATTAACAGATATAGGTGTCATGCCATAACATATTTTTAATACGACTGACTTTATATTAAATGTGAATGTAAATGTATTTTAGCGATGACTCATATCCTTTGATTGGTTGCATTCAAAAGCTCAACAGAATCGTGTGTGATTGGTTATAATGTGCAGCGTTTTAAAAACACATCTATCTCTGGCTCAGTGCCAGCCAGCGAACACAGATCTGAATTTAGCAGCTGATGATATGACTCACTGAGCGTTCTCACGCCGATGTGATTGTGTTAATATTAATAAAATATTAATCAGCTATTTTTTGTCTTTTGGAAACTGCATTCAACTTGGCTCCCTTCTAAGTCACACTAACAACAAACTAATGTCACAGTGGTATCGTGTACTGTAATCGAGTTATACCTATATAAAGTTATACCTGTCGAACCGTAGACAGCGCATGTGGTGTTCATCTAATAAAGATCTTCGTCGCTAGCAAATAAAAGACTTTGCACATTGCTTTCAATTCAGTGCAGTTCCATAGCCACCTCTTCAACGCTCTTTCTGTTCTTAAATGTTACAACTCTGAGTGAACCGCTTCAGACGCTCAGCGCATGCGGCAGGAAACTGAACGAATCATTCAAACTGATTCATGAACCAATTCACTCATTTGCCAATTGGTTTGATCAAGCCTTTGAACAAAATTGACTCAAAAGAATGAATCATTCGCGAATGAGCATCGCTCATTGTCCAGAGAAAAGTAGACGACGTGTTTGGAATAATTTGAAGCATTTCTAACATTTATTGCATTAAGATAAAGTAACGAGAGGAGCGTCACCCACAGTAATGAAGTAAAAGTAATTATTTTTTCCAAAAAATTTACTCAAGTAAGAGTAAAAGTACCCATCTTTAAATATCCTCAAAAAAGTATTAGTTACCCAAAAATATACTCAAGTAAATGAAACGAAGTAAATGTAACGAAGTAAAAGTAACTCGTTACTAATCTGACTGTAACTATATATTATAACATTTCTTTTGTTAGTATTTGCCTAGTTTCTATAATGTACAATTTTTAAATGTCACTACATTGCAACGTTACTTGTATTGAAAACATTTGGGATTGTCACAATTAGCGAAGAAAAAAAAATACTAATGAATATGTATCAGTTAGTAATTAAAAAGATACTAGCCATAATTTTAATAAGGTATTATTGAATTTTGTTCTTGTAATTAAAAAAAAAGTAGCAGTAAAATAAGTTATTTTAAAATTGTTGCTCTCCTGATCCTGTGGCCCTTTAGAAGGGTTCCTACCTTTCATCCTAGTAGTTATAGCAAGCAGTGATCTGGACACAACTTTGTAACAAAATAAATCACATGGTCTCGTCATATGTCTATATTAATCATAATATTATTATTTTAAAGAGTATTTATTTAGCTGTGCAGACCCAGCACACTCCAGCTCACCCTTAACACCCTTAATTCACAGTTTCATTACCTTTCTTACTTTGTACAATGCTTGAACTTTTTATTGATTGATTGATTATTTTTATATATTTGTTTAAAACTACCAGTACATAAGTACCAGTTATTATATAAAATATATGTAATGTTTTAATAAAAGTGCTTTTAAGGGGCCAGATTGAAAACACTGGAAGTTTCCTTTTTAAATCGGGTTGGTGGTTGTTTAGCCAATCTCCTAAAGCTACACAGTTGACCCAAAAATGTTCACAAGCAGGAATCATCAGTAACATATAAATAGCTAATTTTAGTTTACCTCAACCGACATTGCAGCCTTAATATGATGGATGTTGTTGTTATGGTCCTATAGTTGTGCCATCTGTTTTCAGACAGATGCCTTTTTGTCCCCTCTTCTGTCATAGTAATAGAGATGGGAATGTGCCCATTCAGATGTATTTTTTCATACCTTATTGCTATATGTCCAGCATTACAATTTTGTGCATTCACAGTGTAACAATAGCTAGTTATTTTGAGATGTAATGTAGTATTGTTCAAAGTTTTGCCTCTTTGTCGCCATCCCTGTTTGAAAACCTGCAATTGCAGCTTGTGCGGAACGAGCTTCCCTGCATGGGTTGTGCTCCGGCATAATGTTTTTAGGATGGATTAGGCCTATGTGTGGCAGTCAGTCACCACACCAGTGTGGATTTTGTACTTTGCACTAACAGATTCTAGCCTACATCTTGGAATATATGACCCAAATAAGCATTTTCACCAGACATTTTCACAAGTCTGCCACGTTTGTTCTGACCAACTGAGTTATTTACAATAAATCGCACTACCAACTGAGTGATTTAATCTAAATTAGCTCATATCACATCAAACCGTGCAAATTGTTATTATTGTTTATACTTCATTCTCAAATTGTTAATGTTAATATCAGCATTGCGTGACTGAATATAGTGTGTATAAGCAAGTAGATTTCAGTTTCTGTACAGTCTTATCTCTAATTGTCATATCACTCGAATTTTATAGGCCTATTAACAAATGATTTTTAACCCATAAAACAACATTTCATGTTGACTTCAAGGTGTGTGATCAAATAATAGACTACTTCACAAAGTTCAAGGAACACATTTAGTCAGACTTCTAGCACATGCTTATTTTTATGGCTCAATTGTCATCTTTATTTGTCAGTCTCATTGTGTGCTCACACATTTAGTTCTTCATTGATCTTTATTCACCCAATTGATCTGATTTGTGCGCCTCAATCTGAGCTGGTTTTTAGCTGTCCAAAGTGGCTTCCCGGAGCAGTATAAAACACTCTCTCTTGTGTCTCTCTGTGGATTCGGTAAGGTAGGTGTCACCTTTCACCCCACTCCATTATCATCTGGCTCTGTAAGCTTCTGTGGGTGTGTGGAAACTTTCCTGCACCCTCAGCACAACTCCTTTTATCTTTGCACGTGTACATCCATACTAGGGCTGGACGATTATGGCCTAAAATCAAAACCTCGATTAATTGAACATTTCACCTCGATTACGATTAATGAACGATTATTTTGTTTCCGTTTTTTTTTTTTTTTTTTGCCCTCATAGTTCACTGACAAGGTATGTACTGTAAATATGATCAGCAGTTATTTTATCTATGTTCGTAACATTTCTTACTAGGGTTGGGTATCGTTTGAATTTTATCGATTCCGATTCTTATCGATTCGTAGTTTCGATTCCAATAAGATAAAAATTCCAATATAAAAAAAATGAAGTCAAACATTTAGATGTCAAACATTTTTACAAAGCATTCTGTTGCAGCTGAATAACATGAGCAAAAATCAGCAGCCTACAAAACACTGCAAGAGGAATTTTGCCTGTGATTAAAAAAAATACCATAGCAAAAACAACTAAATTAGTATAAATTTCAAATATTAAAGTGTTAAAGAAAAGTAAACAGTCAGTAATAAGATAGGAACAAACAAATCAATTAGCAATATCATAAATAAATACAACTAAACAAAATTTCAGGTACAGAAACTGTAATTAAAAGTTGAAAAACACTACATAGTTTTCTTTTTATAAATAAAATGATGAATCAAGTAAAGTTATTAAATCTATTCAGTCAAGATCAGTGAATGATTTTCTTTTGATCTTTGATTAACATTAATGACAGTCAGCGCGTTTATTAGGCTGTTGTCTCTTTAAGCAAAAATACTGCACATCTGTGTTTTCTTTCTCATCTGCTTATGTTCACGTAAGACAAAAACGCCTGCGTTTATGATGATATACTGATGTAGTCTTCTGTACCGTAGTTTCGACTCGGAACAACCTTTTCTACAGATGAAATGCACAGAACAGTCCGAGAACGGACACAAACCGGGAACCTGCAGTGTGACCGCCTACCGCTGCTCTCTATGCACGCGCTCGTGCTTCATGTGCGCTTCACACAAACATGCTATAATAAGTTTTGAGATTCTAAGCTACTTTAGTGATAAATCACAGGACAGCGCTGACAACTAGTTTCTGTGTTCCTCTGTGCGAGCGATCTTCACAGTTACTGTTTATGAGTGTTTGTGCCACAATGCAGCTGCGCGAACATGGTCGATATAATAATACACATCCGATCATCTAATCGCTTGAATGTCCAAACCATAAAACAAATACAACTGACAAAGTTTAGTGAAGGCTCACCGCTCACGCGCCATCACTATGTGTTGAACCGGTGTTCACCTCCATGTTTTGCTTTTATGCCACTGGACGGGGCAGAGTCATGTGGCTACAGACGCGCTAGTATGCTTTTAAGGGGGAAGTGTTAACAGGATTAAAAAACCGAAATAACCGACATGGGAAAATTACGTCAGTTAGAGGTTATGAATTTCGGTTTTGATTACTTTTCGATTAATCGTCCAGCCCTAATCCATACTGTCTTTTGCAAGCACAAGTATCATTCAGGAGTAACTTACAGACTGGAGGCATCATTGCCTCCGCAGCGGTTAAGTAAGTTGAGTATTTTATCCCCTTAAACAAGTTTGCAGATTGTGTTATAAAATAACTTCAGAGATATTTGGATTTAAAAACTCAACAAAATAAAAAATTCTAGCCCTGGTCAGTTAGCTTTACACCTTAGAGGTTGATCAGTGTTTTTTCGGGTGCTCATAAAAGCTTTTGGAAGGCAGTATTGGATTTTTTTTTTCCATTAGTGGTGTTTGTATATATAGGTATAAAGGTATTGAATGATTCTTGATATAGGATGTTAACCAAAAGTCGCACATGAAGCTTAGACATTACTGAAACAGGAAAGGACTTTATTTTTTCTTTCTTTATTTCCTGTTTCAAAAGGAAAAATGTTAGCACTGTAAAGAAATTTGTGTGTCTATAAATCTGCTCTATAAATGTAACCCTTTACATTGTGCTTATTGACTTTATTTTTACATTGTAATAAACAATAATCCATTTATGGTCGCAGAAATGCATACAGCACCTTGAAACCGTGAAAACTGGAAGTAATGTGGACTTAGACATTTCTCATGAAAACATCAGCAGGAAGTAACTGTGCCTTATTGCCAAGTATGATGCAAGGAAGCTGTTCAAAGTGCAGATATAATAAACAAATATGAACTGTTGTACAATCCAAAGTAGATGGTCTTAAGAACAAGCTGCTGTGCAGTTCAGTACTTTAATTAAAAGTTAACTTCATCTCCTTTGAGAACTGTATGTCTTGTGTCAAACACCTGATTATAAAAGGATAGTTTCGGTCTTCATGATTTTGATTAAGGATGTGAACAGTGCTGATATGCAGATAATAATGTTCGTGTTATGGCCAACAACTGCTAAATGGTAAAAATGATATTCTGTTTTGTCTAAAGTTTAAAAACGAAACAAACTATAATCAGTTAAATTCTACAAGTAAATTCAGGATCAACGACATTATTTCTAAATGAGAAGTTCAAGTTAATTTTGAACTTTAAAATGATTTTACCATAGACTGTAAGGGGAAAAAAAAGATTGACACATCTCTTCTTCCTTCCACAATAGAAAAGTGAAACTGAATTTGGTATGGCTGCTTTCATCTTGCAAAATGACAATATTTGGAGCCCGAGCCTGTGCAGTAGTGATTCATTTGGAGCGGAGTCTCAAAGTCCCATCCAAACTCAGACCCAATCGCAAGCACACAATCATGATGCCACACCCCGTTTTTATAGCATCAAATAATTTACTAAAAGCAAACTGATCAGTAAAACAAACACCTGAACATATGCAAGCGTGGTAATAACTCCCGAAAATGATGGAAACTGTCTTTGTGAAAAATTTATTTGAAGTGAAAATTGATTTAGTTTGTCCCATTCATTTACATGGAGAGGGCGGGGTTTATGACTTTATGACAGCCACAAGATGGTGATAAAAATGTTTTCGCTCCACTTTTCAGGTCATGTGCGATCTCAGTTGTCATTTAAGGGATAGTTCACCCAAAGATGGAAATTCTGTCATCATTTACTCACCCTCGTGTCGTTCCAAATCTGTATGAGTTGCTTTATGTTGAACATAAAAGATATTTTGAAGATTGCTGGTAATCAAACAGTTGTTGGTGCCATTGACTTCCACAGTATTTTTTTTCCTACTATGGAAGTCAATGGCAACTACTACCAACTGTTTGCTTAGACCGAGTTTTTATTTTTGTGTGAACTATCCCTTTCAGACTGTTTGACAGTCAAGACACATTAAAACGGGTGCGTGCAAGAAAACTTGTCCAGAGTTTTACATTATCAACCCATACATGTTCAGTGACTGTGAGCTGCATTACATGCAAGACTGAAATTTTGGTTATCATGAAAAGTATGAACGGTGGCAATAGCGGCATATATAAGAAGAATATTGTAAGCACCACTACACACCAACATGAAAACAGTGTTTATCATACCCAAGGCAAAATAGCACAAATTCTATGAGCAGAGGCCGGGAGCTCCGGAGTTTACAGTGGATGGAAGAAATCTTTAACATTAATTCTGATCATGGCTTGTCAGAGACAGTTTGATGTTTTTCATAGAAGTCACACTGCAGGACTGTGTGCCAAATCTTCTGACACTGCCAGAATTTAGTTGGAGGTAAAATTTGATCACAACGGCCATTAATCGGCTGTGGGTGAACATGTCAAACCATCAATCAAAGAATACAGATTTTAGCCTAGGATTATAGGAATCTTGTAGGATGTACATTTTTTTTGTCCCAGATGACCAAAACGTGGCCAGAATTGCACAGAGGGAGCTAGGCTTAAGTTGTATTGTTCTTTCTCTGTAAAGTACTACACATTAATTCCAGAAAGTATAATTTTCTGAGCAGTCTTTGCGGGACTTTTTAAGATTAAAGTGATACCTCACTCCAAAAGGAAAATTGTTACCCCCATGTCATTCCAAACTTGTAAAAGCTTTGTTCGTCTTCGGAAAACAATTTAAGATATTTTGGATGAAAACCTGGAGGCTTGTGACTGTCCCATAGACTGCCAAGTAAAATATACTGTCAAGGTCCAGAAAAGTATGAAAAGCATCATCAGAATAGACTTCAGTGCCATCAGTGGTTCAACCGTAATGTTATGAAGCGACGAGAATACCTTTTCACATGGATGTGCTGTTTTCTTTCAAATTGAAGCGTAAATAGATGTAGAAAATGTATCCTTGTGGCGCGGCTGACACAGAAGAGCATATGCTACCCACGTTCAGCTCATGTTCTCCAAAATGGTGCTACGGTGTATAAGTCATTATTTTTGTTTTCTTCATGTACAAAAAAGTATTCTTGTCTCTTCCTAACATTATGGTTGAACCACTGATGGCAGATGGACTATTCTGACGATGTCTTTAATACTTTTCTGTACCTTCGCAGTGTAAATTACTTTGCAGTCTATGGGACAGTCAGGCCTGCCGGATTTTATCCAAAATATCTTAAATTGTGTTCCAAAGATGAACAAAGATTTTACGGGTTTGGAACGACATGGGGGTAAGTGATTAATGACAGAATGTTCATTTTGGGGTGGAGTATCCCTTTAAGTTCCCTCTAGGTAAATTTAGTTGAGCCTGTCAAGAGAGCGACTCGAAATACCAAGCTCCCACAGGACCATTTTACAGACTGCTCAAAGGCAAAAAGGGAAAATGCTGAGTGTAAATGCTATGTTATAGATACACAGGCTCTGACACTGCTTTCATATACAGTAATCTGTTCATCTGAGGTCTTTTATTGGTCTCTTGTTTGCTTCTGTTTATGCTCATGCTAATGGTACAAAGGCTGCTCATGATGTTATAAGTCTTCTGTTAATTCCTCTTTAGGTTAGGGGCTCAACCAAAAAGCTTATCAGGTGCTGCAGATCCATGTTCTTTGTTTTCTTGTTAAGTTCTTATCTAAGGAAGTCTATTGATGTGTGACATTGTCACCTTAGTAACAGATATCAAGTGCGGCAGAGATCTTGAAGACGAGAAAAGCCAGGCACCACATGCCAGCAATGATGTCATCATTCATCTGGTGTCAGTCTCAACAGATGTGCTCAAACAGGTTTTACACAGGGTTTCTGTTTGGACTGATATACAGTAAGCAAATGGTTCTCTCATTGACAATAAATTGAGGTTTTAGTAGGTTTGGAAGAGGGAACCCATGAGTCAGATATTACCTAGGGAGAGGAGAAGGGTGTGTTCTTCAAAAAGATGGACGTGGCAGTACTTCAGGCTGTGATGACGACATGGTAGGATGTATTTCAAGGTAGGTTCAGACCAGAAACTCACAGTTTGATATCTCTGAGTTAAATCCCTTTCTGCGCACACACACAAAAAAAAAACTTTTAAGTGACTTCATTTTTGTATTTCCAATGAAGCCACCCTTTTGCAAAACTTTGAAGGAACTCTGTTTAGTATGTGTTGTGTTCTTTTCTTTTGCACATGAAGAGATTTGCTCACAGCTTGTCTCGTTTACAAGCATGCACACATGTGTGTGACTTGGCAGCTGATCTGAGGAGACCGCATTAGTGGTCGGCCTTAGCAGCTGGTTCTGAAGTGGGACGTGCGATTCTTCAGACTGCCTCCCCAACCCCCTCTTCTTAATTTTTATTTTTTTTTGGAAAAGGCAGCTGTCCAGGGACAATGAGATCCTTGTTTAGCATTTAAAAGCCATTCGACCGACCATATTTGTGTAACTAGACGCCACGTTAATTTTACAGCATAAAGCTAAATGTTTGGTCATTGTCTTCTTGGGTGTCTCTTTTTACCATTTTAGTGATTGATGGTTGTTTTCAATCACAAGAACATAGCGGTTGCTAGTAAAGAATACTGTAAAACTAGTAAAGGCTTCATACGACATATGGCCTCAGTTAGTGATGTTTATCCTTTACAGTTAGGGTTGGCTAATATAGTGAAAAATAAAGTAATATCTGTATAATTGTATGCATTTTCTGTGAAATAGGTTTAACGGATGAATTTTTTTTTTTTCTATCTACCCAAAGAGACATTGTAGTCAAATTGATTCAAAAATTTGGGACACACCAAGCCTTCAAAGACTTCAAAGAAATAGCAGCGATGAAAGCCGACCTTAACCTTATTTCGCAAGTATGGAGAACAGCGATGGATGGACGGACGGACGCACGCTGTAGTGCTGGCACTTGTAGCAAATGTAGCACTGCCAGTTGTCATTAGAGAATCTTAGTCCTCCTTTTCATACTTTCAATCACTTTAAGTATATGTCAACATTCCATGTCCATTATTGTGAAACCCGCAAGATACAACAATAAAACGGCTCCAATCACAGCATCCTCCATCCTCAAGAGCGAGTCCGCGCTACCAGGATGACATAAACAATTGTACACCATTTTTAATCGAGTTTTAATATTTTATTAGCTAAAACTCAAAGCTTCCACCAAGAAAAAAATTGTTCAAGCAAGAGTACAGCGCCCACTGCTGTTATCCGGATAAGCCTGTGTTATTAGATTTTACCGGTTGTTATCCAATGATAACATACTTTGGAATTCCACAACTGACCAGTCAGAATCAAGTATTCCACAGGGCCATGCAATAAGTTAAAATGTGCAATATAAATGGAAAGATTTCAGTTGTAACATTTTTACAATGTTACTGTTTTACTGTATTTTTATTGTATGGGCTAAATGCAGCCTTGGCGTGACTTGACAAAAGCATTAAAAAAATCTTACCCTAAATGCTAGTGAACATCTCCAATTTAGTTTTTCATGGAAAAAAATCAAGTAATACAGCATTATAATGACATGGGGGGTCAGTAAATGATGACAGAATGTTCTTTTTTGTAAGAACTATCCATTTAAACAATAGGTTGTCTTCAACAAAATGTGGCCCAAAGCACGTTCAGTTCAGGTCTGGGGTCTTCAATAAGTGTGTAGTGTGGGTTTGGTCCCAGCAGAGCTGTTTATCCTCGGAGATGACACTAATGTATGTCATGCATGAATGGCTGGTGATGGAATAGAATTGGAAGAGAGTTGAATGCACCGAGAACAAGTTTCTACGCCAGGGAGATGTCAGTGAATTTTCTAGGAAGATAAAGTGTTAGTGCAAGTCAAGGTTTTCTGTAATGTTGACTGTCATTTACAGAAGAAGATGAAATGGCTCCTACTGCTGCCTAGAGATAAAAAGTGACATCAAGAAATGATCTGACTTTGATCATAGATTTCTGGTTAAAGAGAAGTGAGATGTTTTTCCTCATCATTGATGTTCTTATCATTGATGTTTTAGTCTTATCACAGAATGTGTTTCCCAATTGTCAATAAACTGAGTGCTTCAGGGCTCCATAGAGGAATGAAATCATAGAGAAACATCTGTTGCATATAGAAACCTAATTATTGCATAGATTGGCCTGTTGAAAGTCAATAACATCCAGCTTACAGCCGTGTTACATGCCTCAGTATAGAGAAGCAGGTTATTGATTTACATTTTGCTAAACTCACATCAGAATTGTGGCTTATTCTGTAACTGCTCGTAGTTCTTGAGTTCCAAGTTGTGGGAGAAGTGGCACTTAAGTTATTGGTCAGTCTACTTGGTCTGAGTAGCTACACGGGAAGCATTTGGAAGTGCTTGACACTTGAGAACTTGTAAGTTGTCTGTTTAGCTTTTGTTATCTCTGTACACACCATAACTCTTAACATTCGGCATGGGGTCATAAGAACATCCTCAGTTTTAGCTGAAATGTCTCTTCTCATTGGCCTAATTCTGTTGGGTATGTGAAGAGCTATGTTAAAATGGAGGGTAGGACAGTTTGTCTCACTGTGATGGACCAGTTGATAAAATCTGCATTCGCAGCTAAGATTTTCTGCAGCGACCCAAATTATTGGCCAGTACATTCCACACATTTTCTCTTTCTCTCTCACTTCCCCCATCCACAATTCCCTAAATGACTTGAAAACTTTGGTACCCATTTTGAGATCTCTGCAATTTTCTTTGTAAAATGAAAAAAGACTGTGTAGGAGGTTGAATATGTTTTTCTCTTATAAAACATTGGATAAAAATAAAAAGATGAATGGAAAAACAAGGAATAGATGCTTTGAGGTAAATTCACAAAGGCAATATCTGATGCTAAAGCAGCTATGATGCCTAAAGTAGTACACCACTTCAGAAAATGTTGATCAGATAAACCTGGCTGCATACAGTGTGCATGTATTATGCTGATGACGAAATTTACAGCACACTAATTGTACGCTTAGCATATATGTAAAAAAAAATCTGAATCTGCTGCCCACAGTTGATTTTGAGTTTTTAGAAAATCATATGAAAGTAACGTCATAGTGATGCTCACAATATGGAATTTATTCAGAAGCACAATTGAAATGTTGGTCGGTCTTCACAATACACATTGCCTGTGGCTGCCTGCATTGGCCCATTACATAAATCTCGTCACATTCTGGACTGTGTTGTAATTTTGCAACATTAAGCATCGCAGATGTCATTGTTTCCATTGCAAACAGTGCTCTATATTTAATCAGTTATGTCATTCATCATTTAACCACGGTAACTGAGATCCTCATTTTTCATGCCAGATAAATGCTGCACTAATTGCAAAAATAAATTATATCATCTGATTCATCTGACAGTTATGTATTTCTAAAGATATCGCCTGCTTGTATAGCTTCAGTGTAGTTAGCTGCTTTTTATTAGTAGCTTTTAGTGAAGCTGTCTGCTTTTTCAGTAGCTTGACTGGAGTTTAGCTACTATTTGAGTTGCTTTTACCTTTACACATTAAAATTAGCTTCTCCCAAAGTTTACTGATGGTAAGAGCATTGAATGATGTTTACCTGCAATACATGTCTCGGTATGCATGTCTTCTGTTGGAGGTGATTTATGCATGTATACACACACACACACACACACACACACACACACACATACATGCAAACACACATTACTACACACCTCAGCAGGGATAAAAAGGTGATTGCTGCAATTTAGTTCATCGTGCCTTGAAGGAATGTTTATTTATGCTTGAGAGAATTTCAGATTGAGTTGCCAATCAAAGCTACTCCCTTCATGCGTAAAGCCTTCCATATTTTTCATTCCTTTACACGTCGACTTTCTCAAATATATAAACAACACTAGCATACAAAGTGAAACTATTACAGACAACAATATTTAATTATAATAATAAATAGATTTGCAATTCCAGATGGTATAACAATTGTTTGAAAGTTTTAGGTTATTTCTGTGAAATGTTTTCAACATCAAGTATGTTGTTTATTCTGAAAGAGAAAGGAACGTATGATAGGGCATAATTACAGCCAATTAGATGGTAGCATGTTCCTGTAGCTCAAACAGTAGAGCAAGGTGGTAGCAACAGTAAAGTTATGGGTTCGTAGTTTCCTGTAGCCAGACCTTCTGACTGATGCCAGAAGGTCTGGGGACCTTGGTCGCGTTGAATGACAAAGGAAAGGCCGCCCACCCGAGAGGCCATATGACTGACAGATAAAACAACCAATCACATTTTATTTTGTGCCACGTCATGTTTAGGGGTGTGGAAATATCGCCACAGTAACAGACCGGTGTGTAATACACTCAGACATATTTAAAAGATTTTATGCCACAAACTTTTAATTTTTCACATACTAAAATTCAGCTTTTGTCAGCTTTCTTCTTTCGTGAGGAGGTTTGAAGCCACGGTATTTTTTCCAGGTGGAATACTAAAGAACGTAAAACACGTTTCCCTGAAATCTTTTAGAATTCAACCAGTCCGACGACTTGGAAACTCCTGAAGTGTTTCCAGCTAAGTGCGCCGTATCCATCAGATGTTCAGCCAGCAGTCTTGTGGGCGTGACGTCTGAGGCTTAGACTATTGGGTTTGATTCCCAGAGAACAATTAGAATTTGTACCTTGCATACAACATAAGTAGCTTTGCATAAAGTGTCTGCTAGTGAATTTAAGTTTATTATACAGTTAAGATAGATTGGGTGTGGGTGGGAACCAATGAAATTTTTCCTCGTGTTTCAAGCATATTTCAGCCAATGAGGTTTGTTCTTGCACTTGTTTGATGTGCTTCATGTATAGGCATCATTGTTCAATGTTTATATAATAGTAAAAGCTTAAATTAAATATTATATCTTCATTTTAATTAAACTGCATCCTTCATGGTTTACTTTTGCTATGTCTTTATGGACTTTTTGAAACTTGAAAGAATGGACTTTAGTTTTCATAAATATTTTCCTGTTTTCATAAATGGACGAAAGTCACACGAGAGTGAGCAATAGATTGCAGATTTTTTGGTTAACTTACAAACTTTGGTTAAATTAACAGAATACGAGACTCTACAAACACTTATAATATTTCTTCCCTTTAATTCTGATTGTGGGTTCTGCTGTTTTGCTTTGTGTTCTTTATGGTGATTTTGGCTCATGGAAGTAGTGGAGTGTCCTGGACCTCTTCCCTGAACCGCTGCAGTTTCCTGTCTCATTCGTATGTCTTTGTCTTTTCTCACGTGTTGATATGTGACCATTGGATGACCCTGGTAGCTGAGATAGCCAATTTGAATTGTGTAGTGCGTGTGGGTTTTATGTAAAAAAAGAAAGATACAGACAGAAATATTACACTTCAAGAATAATCTGCCATTGTCTGGACAGGCAGGGTAGCCAGAGGTTTGAATACTGTGTGTGTGGTTTTTATACAGATACTTTTCAGGCACACTCTGGAGCATGGCAGTAGTGAGCTGTTACAGATCAAAGTTTTGCGTGCATTTGTGTGTGTGTTTGTCCTGTATCCTGCTGGTTTTCTGTGTGTCATTGCCCTGCAGTTAGACACCGGCTGTCTGTTAAACATCAACCAAAAATCTCACATCAGACCATAGCCATAAGGGGCCTACAACACATACAATGCTCTGTAGCAACAAAGCAGAGGAAGTCATTGATTTTCAATGATGGTGGCAGGGTGTCCTGTGATCATGTGCAAGTTGAGAAAAGTTTAACTTTATCCAACTGAGCAGTGTTGTTCCTGAAGCTTGAACAGCCTGTGGGTTTAAATTAGGGATGTAAACGATTAATCGATTATCTATTAATTGTCGATAAGAGATGCAATTGATTATGGCTGTCGATGGTCTATTAACCGATTTAAAGTTGGGCTGCGTGTGGCTCATTTTTAATTTTGTTAAATTAATTAATCGAATTAAATTAATAAATTGAACAAATTCTTAATTCATGAAATCTTTCATTTCCTTTCCCATGTTTACCACACACAGTAAGAGATACGATTAAAAGTGAAAGATGATTAAAAAAACCTGCGAAATTAGCAGGTTAGACTGTGAAGATTTAAGAAAAGAAACCAGAACAAAGCCACTTAAATGAAGGCTATATCTCGAACGGCATCCAGAGGCATGGTCATGACCTAACATTTTCCTAACCCTATAAGAGCACAAATATTCTGTTTTTATTGTGAGTGTGCAGAAATGAGTAAACACTTTTGCGAAAAGGTTTTTTTTTTTTTTTTTTTTTCTTTTCTTTTTTTGCGCTGGAGCACACGTAAATTCTAGCGATTCAAATTTACATCGCAGTCTGTTCATTATCAAAGTAAAATACAGTCAATTAAACATTTAAACGGTTACACTGGTCAGTTTAACTAGACCGTAGTATACCGGTCCACTCTGCT
This sequence comes from Carassius carassius, assembly GCF_963082965.1. Taxonomy (NCBI): domain Eukaryota; kingdom Metazoa; phylum Chordata; class Actinopteri; order Cypriniformes; family Cyprinidae; genus Carassius; species Carassius carassius. The sequence continues at coordinate 7,014,495 of NC_081773.1, forward strand.
GTTATGCCAAGGACGTTTTTGCTCATATGAAGAGGATCATCTTTTCCGTGCGAATGTGTAAGCAGTTTACATTATAAATAATAGTTTAAAATTCAGATAAATAGCGAATATGGAAACATTTGGATTTGTGCTGAATGACACATGAGCAGTAATCTCCAAATAAATCTAGCCAAAGCCACGCTCGCTCGTCCTCGTATGCATGCACGCAAGCACTGTCATGATCTAATGCAACGTATGTCGGATTTTTAAAAACTAATACGCTAGGCCTACCGGAAATCAAAAATTCAAAATTTGACATTTTCTAGAGCAGAATCCAGCAGGATCAAATTAATGTGAGCAACTGTTTTGCTGCAGCAGCGCCGATGAAAGCAGTTCACTTAATGCGCAGCGCAGTCACACCCAAGCCACAGTTACGTTTGGGATAGTTTTAAATGCCATAATGTCAGTTGAAAACATTGCAATTGTATTTTAAAATACAACAACGCCCACCACAAAACCATTTAAAGAGTCTCGTTTAGTGGTCTCCGTGCCAGAAAACAGTCAACAAAGTAAAATGATCTCAAATGTATGGCGCGTTCTCTTGATTTTATCAAATGATTATAACCACATCTATTCATTTTATAATCCTGCTACTAGCATTTTATTCATAATAAAATGCCATTAATTCAAGTGAGAAATCATTTTGTGTGTGTGTATGGCTTTTGCACATCATTTCATGCCAGAGATTGCTGCCTGCAATAGATGCATTTTGTAGCATTGTGGTTAACGATTAATCGATTTATAGTTAATATAAACGACAATCGATCATGGAATTAATCGATATTTTACATCCCTAGTTTGAATCCCATTGAATTCATGAACTAATGTACCTTGAATCCAATAAAGGGCTGCACATTCAATATTTAACCAAAAGAAATACATACACAGAGGTTGTATCATTTTGGTGTTGGAGCACATGTTCAAATAGGTCCTAGGAGCGGTTTAAAGGGGTGGTTGAATGCGATTTCACTTTTTTAACATTAGTTAGTTTGTAATGTTGCTGTTTGAGCATAAACAATATCTGCAAAGTTGCAAACAGAGATATCTATCGTCTTTTAAAATTCTGGCAGTTTAATGCCTACAAAAACGGCTGGTAAGGGACTACAACAAGCTTCTTCCTGGGTCTATTATGTCAGTAAAACCCAGATAAACCCTGCCCCCGGGAACATGCAACTAAGGGGACGAGGCCATGTTCTGCTTAGAGAAAAGGAAAAGAAAACTTAAGCATTTACAAACAACAGCATATCTAAAAGACATCTAAAAAACAAACAAAAAACATAGTTAATATTCTTTGGGTCTCAATCGGGCTCAAATTGATAAGCACTATAGAGGACGTCATTATTTACGAAGCACATTCTGAGCTTGAGAGGGGCGGGATGTTCAGACATGGTCGTGGCGGTTTAGCCAATCACAACACACTGAGCCAGCTGACCAATCTCAGACCATCGCATATTTCTGAGGGAGGGGCTTCGTGATAAAAGGAAATTATCTAGGCGTTTGTAAGAGAAGGGGCAGATCGTTGTGGAATCAAGGTAAATTGTGAAAAATTGTTTTTTTTTTTTAAACAAAGCTTGAACTCATGTTAGACTGCACCCCATAAACACAATCAAGCCTAGAAAAAACCCCAGTAAGCAGGACAGCTCTTTCTATCAACATTTTTTTTTATCTGTTTGCATATGCAACAAATGGATGCATGTCTTTGGCTGCTGTGTTACATTGTGTTGTTTTTTCAGTTTTACAACGAACATAGTTTTTTTTTTCTGATAGGGGTGAGATACAATAAAAAACATAAGATAAATACTTAAGGTGCCAGATCAAAAATAAATCAAGGAAAACTAAATAACTTAAGAATTTGCTTTCGTTGACTGCCCAATTAACAAAAAAATTAATAAAAATCAATTTTGAATATAAAACGGTATATAACTAACATCACAGAAATACAATCAACTTTCTACGCTCTTAACGAAAACAGAGAGAAAAAGCCTTTAAATAAAATGGCAAGTCTGCTACATTTTACCACATCTTAAACCATTTGAACAACATTGACCAATTGAAACACACACAAAGAAACTCCGGAATCTTTTGGTCTGAAAGTCACATGCTTGAAGTCACAACAGCTCACTTCTGTCAAGTGAAAGAGGGGTTTTAAAGGCATTAACGTCCAAAAACTACTGAAAGGCAGTGCCATGATTGGCAAAATCTACAGCGATCTGAAAACTCAATAAGATAACAAAGAACAAACGTACAGAGTTACTGAAATACAACAACATGACATTTTGATTACTTGTGGAAACCAGCTCTCATTCCAGCCGCTCATTACCTCCAAATAAACTGACACCGGGTGATCAGCACCGTTAATGTGAAGCATAGAGTCTTTTGTCATCCTGAAGGAGTTTGTTTGGTATATAAGAGTTCATTTAAAAATGTGCATATGATAGTTTGTGGTGAATTGTTCTTCTGAGGTTTGTACAACACTCTCAAGTCTTATATTAAAAAGTATTTTGTGTGTGTGTGTAGTTAATTGTAACCAGTTCTTTATCAAACCCACACATCAGCAGTGTGTATGAATGAAAGAGTGAGATTTCTACCTGTGCTAAAGCATGTCATGCTGACCCTCCTCTCTCTGTAATTGGGGTTAAAGACCCACTGTCTGTGGGCCGTTGAAATTATAAATGCAGATTTAACCTTTGCACACTGCATCCTTTACTTATTTAAAATTTCACAGCAATGAAATCGAAAAAAATATCTTAAAAAAAAAATCACGTTAGGAACTTTACTGAAATTATACACAAACACTTTAAAATAGAGCAGTAAGCTTTTAATATAAAAAAATCGTTTTTCACTTCACATCTGGCCTCAGAAAAACTCATATCTGACAACACTTGGAGATATTGTGGTGTGCTGGATATGTAGTGATCAAACGGACTGCTTGGTAAAGTATTTGAACTCTGAGTGAGAGCACAGTGTAACTGGTCACAGAGCACTGTGAGCACAGGTCAAGACATGGGTCACGATGCTCAGAGCAAAGCAGTAATATATGTAATCCACAATTCCTCACAGACATTACACTTCTGCCCGCAACTGCTGTGTGTTTGTAATCTGGTATGTGCGCACACGTAAATGAATCTCTGGGTGTGTGTTCACACATGTTCACTCTCGATGGGGCCTTCCTCTCTCTGTGTCAATCTTCAGTGCGCACTTCTCTTGCGCACTGAACATCACATACCTCTGAGGTAACATCTAAACATGCCTCACCACAACCAGGAGTGATAAAGAGTTTACGTCAATGGAAAACAGGAGAGGATAAGTGCCTGAACGGATCACTTTACAGCCACTGATGTTTAACCCTTCGGTGGTACCATTTGTCACCAGAAGTGGAATATGAAGAGATATTGATATATTTGATCAACTATATGAAGGTGCAGACTATGTTGAGTTCATGTGAACATTCTTACGTCATTGTCATTACGGCTTATGTCATTTCAGTCCTTTTTTTGTTATTTTTATTTTCTTTGTACAACTTTCTGTTTGGTTTAATTGACCAGCTGAAATAGTCTTTCATTCGTTACAGTCTTGACCAAGACTAAAGTGTATATTTTCATAGATTTTGTGATTTAAAAGACATTGAGTTGGTAAAATTCATATATACATTTGCTTAGCAGGGACGATTTTGCCAGTACATGATCTATATCAGTCAAAAGATTGGAATAATTAATGACTTTTTAATTATGCTCACCACTGCCTCTAAAAAAAAATACTGTACAATTTAGAATGACTGATTTATATTTTAAAATTTAATTTATTTTATTGATGCCGAGCTGAATTTTCAGCATCATACTCAAGGGTTCAGTGTCACATGATCTTTCAGAAATCATATCTCATATACTTATTCTTAGAACAATCTAGATTCTTTTAGGTAACTGCAAGAAATTTAAATCATCTGTTTGACAGGAGTAACAAGTACCGGTGTATCAAAGCACTGACTGAATTGGTAATTGTTATGCGTAGTGAATCTAGTTTCCTCTGTATTGAAACAGAGCAATGGATATTTGAAGTGGTTTCTTGTCTTGAATAAAGAAAAAAAGCCCAATGAACCAGTTTGACAAGATGTTTGTCCTGAGATCATGTTCAGCTTTAGCAAACACTTCAAGTCAGAACGTTAAATGGATAGTATGCACATAGTTTCACATTGTAAAGAAGATCGTCATACTTCAAGATCTTTAATTCTACGTTAGACATTCCAGCAGATCTCCATTTCCACTTGCGCTGGCACTCGCGCATGGCCATTTTATGGTGTTATTTTTGGAATGTGTGAATGTCACCCTTGATACACTCTCCGTGTGCATGTGTGTATTCGTGCAGACGAGTGGGTGAGTTTTTAGCAAGTGGGCCACAACATCTTTCAGGCTCAGAGACGACTCAGTTGCCATGGAGATGGTGAGAAAGGGTATGGGTATTGGCACTGATTTCCTGGTTCGATTTGAAATACAAGCTATCCTTTATATGTATTCATTATTTTATTGATTACACAACCGCAACTCACTTGGGATTCATTTTATTTTAACTTTCAGGCATATCTAAATACTTTTGGCCATTACACGTTATCGCTATACACAGAAACTCAAAGATTCTTCTTTATACTAGTGTAAAAAAAAATAACCTGTCGACCTGTCAATCAACATTGACTAAAATCACATCATGGAAGTAAGTTAAATTGATTAAGTGTATTTAATTTAGGGTTATGACGCACACACACATATATGCACAACTGTTCAAATGTCTGGGGTCCGTATGTTTTTTTGTTTGTTTTTTTACTCCAAAGAAATGTATACTTTTATACACCAAGCATGCAGTAGTATAGTAAAATTGACAATAAAGGCATTTATAATGTTACAAAAGATTTCTACTTCAAATAAATGCTGTGCCTGTTCTTTTGAACTTCATTCATTTATATTAATATATAGCAGCAGATCTAGGCAGGTGGTGCTGGGGAGGGGGAGGACTAAGATGAGGACATGCATATCGTGCAGACATAACATTTATTGAGTATGTGCTGGTTATATAGGAATAATGAGTATTATCCAGTTGGCTGGGAACATTGAAGAGAATGAACCAACAAGAATGCAAGTGGACTTTCATGGCTGAACTAATATATATATATATATATATATATATATATATATATATATAGCATATATATATATATATATATATATATATATATATATATATAGCATATATAGCATATATATATATATATATACTAATGAGACGAGCTGACATTCACAGTATTCAGGTTTTTGTTGTTTGTCCATGGGCCAGCAGTCTGGATTTACTGACTCAGCTAAAGCTGTAGAATGAGAGGCATGCTACAAATAATGACTAACGAGAATCTGCTGAAGAAAGCCATTGATTTAAAAATCTAAAATTCAATCTTGGGATTTTAAAACTCGATATCAGAACATTCAAACGAAGATCACAGTTAATCAGAAAATCAATGTTTTTGCCCAGCCTTGGTGGCATATAAATGCGGTTGGCATTGACTGTTAAAGTCTCAGGTGGTGAGGAAGGAAATGTGGCATAAGCTGCACACTAGACCTGATTCTGTTCTTTAAAAGCACACTGCTGCAACACAATCAGCCACTAACTGCAGATTTGGAAAACAGTTGATCCGGAGGCATGATTTGAGGCCAGTTGGAGAATCTGTTGTGTGGGGCTTCTGTGGGTGTGAGTGGGTTGAAGAGGCACAAGACAATTGGATGCTATGCGGTTAACCTTTAACAGAGCTAACTGGGACTTTGTACTGGAACTCGAAGAAGCTGATCCAAGTAGTCACAAATACTGGACCAGATCCCTCAGTCACATACATACATCACTGTATGCACATGATTTGATTTTGTCCTGGGGACCTAAATTTAATCATGGTACGAGTCATTTTATATTATGTTTTTATAATGATAATTAAATATTTCTTGTATATGCAGAATCTATTGACGCATTTTTATCCTTGCATAGTATATTCAGCCAAGTCCTTGGAGCTCAAGTTGCATTTTAAGAGGTAATGCATATGGTAAATATTTTTTGACTACTTTAAATCTGTTCCTAATGTTTTAAACAAAGATAAACCAAAGGCATTATGCTTTGGCACTAATTTCTTGGGTTTATTACCCATAACAGCTCTGAAGGAAAGAATAGTCAGTCTGAAAACCGCTCCACATCATGCTTAGGATTATATTTCATGTGCTATGTTTGCATTGTAAGCAATATAATCACTTTCATCCTAAATCAACTGCTGAAGTAATCCTCCCCAGCACCAAATATGTACTTTCCTTTACGCCAAGAAAAGTAATGTAAAATGCATAAGCTCAAGGTAGATTTTCTTTTCCATTTTGTCCCAGTTTGGTCCTTATTTACAGAACAGTTCTGTTAGCTATTTAGATAAGCTGCCTTGTTTTTTCAATTAAAGGAATGGTTCACACAGGATGGAAAATGTTGCCATCATTTACTCCATAGAAGTGTGACTTTCATTAATCTGTGGAATAAAAAAGGAGATCTTGAAGAATACCTTGATCACTCTCTATAGAATAATAAAAGTGAATCAGGATTGGTGAAGTTTGGTGAATGATTCATTCATGAATTGAACTGATGTAGTTCAAATGAGTGATCCAATCACAGCTTATTAGAAGGGAAAAATATAGAGTAGTACAGAACTTGTTCACCAGCCGGTGCATGTTTTTTTTTTTTATTCTGTATATATAATTGGAGAAATTGTTTATTAGGTTGGGAACTTGTTACTGCTGAGACCTTGTTGTGTTTTCCGATTGCCTTTTTGTACTGTAACATCAGTCATTCTCTTACCTCCAACTCTCTCTTTATCTGTCTGCAGGAGATAAAGATGGCAGTAAAGTGACCACAGTGGTGGCGACCCCTGGACAGGGACCTGACCGGCCGCAGGAGGTCAGCTACACCGACACCAAGGTCATCGGGAATGGCTCTTTTGGCGTGGTCTATCAGGCCAAGCTTTGTGACTCAGGAGAACTGGTGGCCATTAAGAAGGTCCTTCAGGACAAGCGATTTAAGGTAAGACTGAGGCATTCGCCGCTTCTTAGTTTCTTTACTGAATATAATGCTTTGGAGCTCAAACCTTTTCTTAAGACTTTCAAAGTGACTTTTTCTCTTTTCCTATATCCTTATAATAATTTTTAAATAACAGTCATTCAGAATATATCCAATGTTCAATATACAGTTATGAGAAGCAGTGTTTTGAATCAAATTTCACAGTTGGTGGAGGAAAAACAGATACTAGGCAATCAACAAAATGTCCTGCAACTTGTCCCGCCTCCTTATGGGTTGAACCCACAACATTGGTATAGGGTTGCACTAAAAAAACTAAACAAAAAATACGGCTATGAAATAATAATAATAAATGTTATTATTTATATTAATGAATAACTAGTTTAAACTAAATAAATATTACTCTTGTAATATTTCACTGTAAAATATTTTTGGAACATTTAAGAGAAATTATATATATGTTTGAGCTGCTTGAATACATGTTCTTATTAATAAATTATTATTAATTTTTTTCTTCATTTTTTAGCATTTGTAGCATAATAAAAGTGTCTTTGTCCATCAAAGTAAACACTTTTTTAAGTAAAGGTTATTGTAACGGGTATTTTTCCAATTCATTTCCTGGTAATGACATGAGAAACAAAATTTCAAGGAGCAGTAAACCTAGTTGTCTTTGCTTACCTGCTACTGAAATTGTTTTGGGCCCCTCTAGGCCTGAAGGCCCCTAAAATTATTCCCACTTGCCACCATATTAACGACAGTAGTCCTGGAACCAATGAGTGTAGACTTTGCTGTTTCATCTGGAGTAGAAGTGCACTTTAAGTAAGAAGGAAGGGGACAGGCAACATCTCTTCCATATATTGCTGCAAAAAAGTATGATTGACAGGAGAAGGATGTCACCTTTCCTGTGCAGAGACACATAAATAGAGTCGTGCTGAGAGTGACTGTAAGATCAGATGGTGGTGTAAATGAAATTTAGGTCACTCATGTCAACGAGCGATTTCCGCAAGTGTGAAAAAGTTGACTTTGTCTCGTTGGGACAGTGACCAGCGTGGATGAGCCATGTCCATCAGAGAGCTGTAGTGCATCAGTGTGGCGTGTGTGAGACAGAATGAGTCACATATGAAGGACAGCGTGTGTACAGTGACCTGAGAGAGATATTGACACACTGGTGTGTGTGTATGGGTGTGTGTGTGTTGTCTGTGAAGCTGTGTGCCCTTTCCATTGACACTTTGTCAGGTCTTCTAGGGTGATAGTGGTGCTGTCTGTATAGGCGGCATTTTAAGTCATCACTGGCACATTTCCAACAGGAAGGTTGTTCTAAAAGGTACAGGCATGATTATACCTTTTGGGCAAATTCACTGTATTTTGAAGTAAAAGGCCAGTGGGTCACACTTTTGCTCCAGATGAAACAGCAAAGTCTACACTCATTGGTTCCAGGACTACTGTCGTTAATATGGTGGCAAGTGGGAATAATTTTAGGGGCCTTCAGGCCTAGAGGGGCCCAAAACAATTTCAGTAGCAGGTAAGCAAAGACAACTAGGTTTACTGCTCCTTGAAATTTTGTTTCTCATGTCATCACCAGGAAATGAATTGGATAACCGTTACAATAACCTTTACTTAAAAAAGTGTTTTACTTTGATGGACAAATAAACTTTTATTACACTGCAAATGCTAAAAAAAATGAAGGAAATTTTTTTTTATTAATAAGAACATGTATTCAAGCAGCTTAAACATGAGCTAACAATACCACGGAAGGTTTCAAATTAACTATCGCAAGCAGAGTAGCCAGTTTGGCGTGAGATTTAAATGGGCAGTGAGAGCCAATGTGTGAGAGTTGGCAACCCTGGTTATATCTGTCAGTCTTTTCCACCTTTCTCTTCAGTGGAGTTTGCTCCCTTTCTTGTTTGTCCAAGAAAGGATCTGTACGTGTGAAGTGTGTCAGTATCTGTAGGAGTGTTTATCTGTATGACCTTTACCCTGCAACAAACACACACATATATAAATGATATTAGCATGCAAGAATAGTCTCAATATTCGGTGTCCCACAAGCTTCTTACTTTGAATTCAGTGGATACGTGTATTATTTGTTATATGCATGCATCCATATACTGATTTTGTCAGCTGAAGCCAGTAATCAACACTGCTGCTTTTAGGTTACGCAAATGCTTGTGTGATGTAATAGTGCAGCTGAAGTGATGTAATGGGGGCTTTTCAGAGGAATCGATCATTTTCCATGGAAGTGATTGTGTACTTGGCTGTGTGCATGAAGCGAAGGTACTATTTGCTTTCTCCTTAACAATTATAACTATACATATATACCAATTCTAACTAACTATAACTGTTTTAGTGGGCTGCACAATGAACAGTAGCTAAAATATTCAATTTTTGCTTATTCTAAGCATATTTTTCAGCCTTTTGAACATGTTTAGTTCAGTATTCATGTATATTCTGTAAAATAACATAAAATGGTTTAATTTTAATGAGAGAAACCATCACTTTAAGCTAACAGCCATTGTATGCAAGTACATTCAATCTGATAAATGTTTGAGACCAGATTTTCACCAAATGATCACAAGAAAGAGTAACTGTTAAAGTGATAGTTCACCCAGAAATTAAAATTACTCTGATTTACTCAACCTCGAGCCATCCTAAGTGTATATGACGTATATGTTTAAATGAACCATGTTCCAGCTCTTCCAAGCTTTATTATGGCAGTGAATGGCGGTTGAGCTTTTGAAGCCCCAAAAAGTGCATCCATCCATCATAAAAAGTGCTCCATATGGATCTGGGAGTTAATAAAGGCTTTCTGAAGCAAAGCGATGTATTTGTGTAGTCCGCCCTGATGAGAGTTACTGTATGCAGAGTTGGCAGAGACTAGTGTATTCACAAATTACCACCCACCATGTGATTGTGATTGATTTACAGGCTAACAGAGTCTCAGACACACACACACAAACCCAAGTTTGATTCCACACCCCTCCCTCTGTCCTCGCAGGTTACTTTTCACAACTTCATTGTCAGGATACCAAAACGTCAGTACCCCAGAAATTTCAGAATTACTATACTACAGCAGAAACCAATCCTAAATGCACAACTTTACATTTTCTGTAGTAAATATTAATATACATTTACTATTTAATTAGTACATGCTTTCACATATTTCCCAATCATATACATATTGCTTCAGTTTTCTCAAGTGATTATTAAAGCAAACAATATTGAAGAACTAAAATAAATGAAATAATTCTACCAAGTGCTCTTTTTCTTGTCAGTAACACACAGCAGCAGGTCAAATAGACTGCATTTATACTGTAAGACTAAAGCATTTGTTTCACACAATAATGTTTTTAAAATGTGCATGGATTTGTCTGATAAATGCATTGCAAGAGATCTGAAGGATTCAGGCTGCTGTGCAAAGGCAATGTATTCAGAGAGAAAGATCTATAATAAATGCACTATTTTATAATTATTCTGACCAAGCATTGATTTAAATGATGGCATGTGAAGCAGTCTGTACAGATTCTTTTCATACTAATCGCGAACCATACCAAAGTGACCACTTTAACCCAGAAGTGAACTTAGTTTTATCGAACCGCTTCACACCATGCAACCAAACAAACCAAACAGACATTTAATGTATTTGCCCTGCTATTTCGTCAGCGTGGCCTTGACTAAACAAATCCTCAAAGGTCTTGAAGTTGTATCAGATATGAAGTCTTCATGTATTTAATGCCCTGCTGTCACCTTCTGCTGCTCTCATTGTAAGTAGAGGAAGCATCTCTCTCAGACACACACCATGTGGGTGGTGCTTTAAATAAAATCGTCGATTAGCCAGTTTCTCTCATGGAAGCTGCCAGATGACTCTGGTTGTTATGGTTACGGGCCATTCCAGTTGCTCTATTTTGGTCTATTATTCTGGTCAGATGTGGGTCAGAAACTGACCCAAGTCCTCTAGACGGGGAACTCTCGAGGACTTTATTGGTTGCTGTGTGTGTGTTTTATTTGAATTGCACTTAACATGTATCCGCCATTATCACATTTCTATTTCAGCAGTTTAGTGTTGGAAAAAATGAATGAATAAAAGGAGTTTACTTCCAAATATATAGTTTTTGCTGGATCACAAGGCTTCAAATGGACATCAGTGAGCCCGTATGGCATCTTTGCAGTTTTTACACTATTTCTGTAATGAGTGTGGGGGATTTAAATATGGTAAAAGGTGGTAAACTGAGCTCAATGCGCAGCTGAACATATTATTAGCTTCAGTCAAACTGTTTTCTTATTTGTGTTTTCTCTGCAGAACCGTGAGCTTCAGATCATGAGAAAACTGGACCACTGCAACATTGTGCGTCTGCGTTACTTCTTCTACTCCAGTGGAGATAAGGCAAGTGTATCACTTCATCTTATTTTCTACCTCACGGTATGTTTTTGTGCGGTCCTTTTAGGACACTGTGAATATACAGTAAATATTCACAGTGTACTTCAAACTATGTTGCTGTTGAACTCAAATTAAGCAACATCTTGTTGCAATAATTTTAGATTGATTTTTATTTAGCTGTGCATTTGAGAGTTCAGAGATGTTCCAAAATCAGAATCCAATTCTGATTTAAACTAACTAAATGTTGTCCATGTTGGTAAGTTCTATTCATGTTTGCAAATGAGTTTAAACTGTATATATTTTTGTAACAATATGTGTCGATTTATTAGCATGCATGGCTATATTATTAAATATATACATAGAAATACATAAGAAATATAGATAATTAAAATACATGTATATCAAAACAAACACTACCGTTCAAAAGACTGGGTTCAGAAAGATTTTTAAATGTTTTGAAAGAAGTCTCCGACAATTATTTGTTCAAAAATAAGGTAAGAACAGCAATATTGACAAATATTATTAAAATAATATATTTTAGAATGTAATTTATTCTGTGATGTCAAACCTGAATGTTCAACATTAAAATTCCAGTCTTCATTGTCAAGTTTTTAATGGTAAGGTTTATATATTTAATGTAGCCAAATAGCTTTAAAAAATAAGAAAGAAAGAAAATCAATAAATTAATAATATTAAGAGATTTATGAACTATTTGGCCCATGCCTCTCTGTGTTTGTTAATCTCTAATGGAGTCTAATGGCGTCCAGATGCTGACCTGACAGAAATCCACTCTGAGAACCCATGTGATTATCTGCTTTATCTGCTAGGCATATATAGACCTGTCACAGATATCTCTGACTGAGATATTAAGACACGCACACACATAAATACTGTCAACGCTGCAGCAAGGCCTGACCTCCAACCACACATCTACCTCTCTCTTGGTCTCGTTTTTATCACATATACCCTCTCGACCTCTCGCCCACACGCCGTGACTTTGCAAAAACACCTGACCACCGTTTTTTTCTTCTCTGAGAAACATGCTTTCGAAACGTCAGTAGCTGGTTTCCGCTCATGCATGCCTGGCCTCTCTGTAACCCAGAATCACAGAGCACCGGGGTAAAGGCTGACAGGGAGTGCATGGAGAACAGGACAACAAAATAATAAAAAAAGCTCTAGGAGGGCTGAAGGGAAGATAATAGAGAGAGATGAAGAATGGTGGAGACAGGCGGTCGTGTCTATGATGCTAATGATATGGTAACAGTCCTCTCACTGAGAAGAAACCCTTGACATTTGACCATCATCACTTTTATGTTAAAGGTGAAAGGTGTCAATTTTAAGCTGAGCTTAAAGGTGCAGTGTGTAATTTCTCTGCCACCAGCTGTGCTGAACAGCTGCGTTTTATCAAATGCATCGTTTGCCAACCCTAGCATTCAGTTGCTGCATAACAAAACGCACGCGAGAAGTGATAAGGAAGTAACGCAAGATCACGCTGATTTTGTGGTCTGTAAGTCCTCCCCGAACAAACAATAACAAAGATGACTTCATAGTAAACAACATAGACTACTTCTGCTGGGAAAATGTTATGTACACAAATCTAAGTACTTGAAAGTGGAACAAAGGTTTGGTGCATTTTATAATCAGACCCTCAGATTGCATCTTGCAGAGGACAAAACTGCAGCATGTGCTTATAATAAAGAAAACATTATCATTTGTTGGTGTGGACACTAATAAAGTTATCATTCTTTGTGTAAACAAACATTACAATGCATCTACACCAGACAAAATTGAAGCAATGCAGCTAAATCACTGCCATCATGATCAATGAAGCTTTCTTTGCTGTAAACCTCCATCAGTACCATAAATGTTTCAGGTCAGTCTCCACCAGTGACAGATTTCTACCTTCACAGCGCCCAGCAGTCAGCCTGTAGACTGGTTAGCTTCTCCCTATACTGTAATTTTAGCAGCAGCGCTGTGTTTTTTTGTCTAGTGTAAACCACCATGAAATCAGAGCCCAGAGCATCTCATGGAGAGATAAAACACAAAGATCGAGAAAAGAGGATGACGTAGGCCTGGAGAGAGAGAAAGAGATTAAAATCAGGCTTGAAAAGAGACTGTTCGACATATGAGGTGGCGTCATGTCTGGACCTGGTCTGCTCTCTCTCTCTCCAAACAACTTCCACTTCTGCTAAGTGGCACGATTAGTAGAAGTGTTGTTGTACAATGTGGACAGTACTCAGCTCTGGAGCCTGACTCCAGACCCCTTCAGATGACACTCCCTACAGTCACAGGCTCCGTTCCAAAACATAGTGAGCAGACTTGCTGTTCAGACTACACACTGTAGGCTTTGAAAGCAGCATCCTTAGTGAATTAGAACCTCATTTGCAGGGTCTGACAGTTAGGCCTGTCGCAATAATCAATATATAGACTTATCGCACAATATATGTACATGACCCCAATAATGGTGACGCAATATATAGCGCATTATATTTTATTAATGTCACCATGTTTTGTATATTCCACTTGCGCCTGTGTGTTTTTTAGCTTCTCGTACATAACGTGGTGTAGTCACGAGCTGCTACTTCAAATTTAAAACATGCTTCTACAAACAAAGTTTCATCTGCAGATATGACCTTGTTTAGATGTCTGTGCCTTTGTCCATAAGCACATCTGACTAATAAGTAATGATTGTGTTTTTCAGCAATAGTGCGCACACTTAATTTACAGAGAAAAGAAGGTCAGGGAAAAACCTATAGATGGAAAAAACTCCATAAAAGTTCTTTGCGCATTTTTTTTGTTACTTTGATCTTTTTGCTAGAAAAAAAATATTTACTATTTATTCAAGTTTTTAAGGTATGTAATATTTTGATACTTAATTTCCATCATCTAAATATTCTTGAAAATTAAATGTTTCTTGTAATTTGGTAAGCATGTAGGCCTTTACATTATGTTGCATTATGATTATGTATTCAGTGGCATAAAATGGTCTTTAAAATGACAAAAATATAGCTTATCACAATTATTTCTGCGGCAATATATCGCACAACAAAAAGTTGTTATCGTGACAGGCCTACTACTGGCAGCTTGCTTGTTGTCACACCTGCCAAAGTCAGTTAGAAGTAAGACCATTACAGGTTATTTAGCAGGATTTTTTATTAATAATATTAATAATATTAAAATATTTGTCTCAATGACAATGAGGTTATATAGCTGTGTTTTCCTTGCAAGATGTATTAGTGACAAAGTCCTTCCCTTGTAAATATGAAGTGTTTAAATGAACTATATGTGCACTTGTGTACTTGAAAACTTTAAAGTCTATTTAAAAAAAACTGGCATTTTGAAACCGCTTTTATGTCTGGAGTTCGTTTTATGCTTTAAAATGCCGCCTACATAGCAGGTCACTAGGTTTTCAAACAGAAATGTGTGTGTGTGTGTGTGGTATTAGTGTGTATATGTTAGCACATTCAGCTGATTGAGCTGGAGACTTTGAGCTTAACCGACAGAACATATTAAAACGGTCCATTTATGAATGGTGTTACAGAGTATTTAGAGAGGTACTGACACATGAGGAGATTGCTGGGCCTTGACAACCACCAGCCAGCCGTTGGTACCCATGATCTCTCTGCCATACTTAGTGCCCGCTGATTTTTCCTCACAGTGGTGCCACGCAAGATCGGCACGGATGAGTCAAAAAATACATCTACATAGACGACTCAGACAAAAATAGGAAGAGAGAGAGTGGTAGAGAGAGAAGGACTCTTGAATATGCTTACATACATATAGACTTCCGTATTTTTTTTAAATAGATTTATTCGCAAAGCTCTTATGGACATGTTCCATGTATTGAATCAGACGAAGCTGTCTTGATTCCCTGTTTACTGAATTTTTTAGTTTGGTTAGTCTAATGAACCAATCGGTGAGAAAAGGTCATAAAAATAGTAATCGAATAAGTTAACAGTAATAGCACTGTTATGTTTTTATGTCTTTTATGTCTTTACAACCCACTTCTCAAGGACTTAGGACTAAAACAATTATTAGTTGGCTCACTAAAGAAACAGAATCGTTAAGTGGAATCAGATTCAGATCTGGAATCATAGCTTTTTTTATTCCAAAAAGGTGGCACTGTTTTCCAAACCGGTCTGAAGTTTCACTAGACGCACTAGAATTTATCTTCAGTTAGGATTTATCTTCAGCTTTACTAGTTTTACTGGAATTTTACACC
Source organism: Carassius carassius (assembly GCF_963082965.1). Lineage (NCBI taxonomy): Eukaryota > Metazoa > Chordata > Actinopteri > Cypriniformes > Cyprinidae > Carassius > Carassius carassius. The sequence continues at coordinate 7,030,205 of NC_081773.1, forward strand.
CTGAGATTAGTGCATATAGCTTCACCTCCCTGTGCGTTTGGCTCTGACAGGAGCTGTTTGTGGAAGAGACTGTAATAGCAGGGCCTGGGGACAGATGAGTCTCTACCTGTGGCTCGCTCACTGAGGGAGACATTGACTACAGATCACCCAATCACACGCTCACAAGTGTCATGTGGCCACAGAGCTGCAGCCAATCACATGGCTCTGTAATCTGATGGGAGCATCTCAGAGCCTCTCCGATCAGCTGTAATTGAGGAAGTGATGCTGTTGCTGTAGTGAGGTGGAGCGTGAGTCATCGCTACCACTAATTTAAGCTGCACAGCACAGTCAGGGGTTGGTTTGGGGGGTTTTTTCCCCACATTTTTTTTTTTTTTTTTAGAAAATCAAAGATCTGTTATTAGAGACTACTTATCATTCAAGTCAGAGTCAAAGCGGAGAAAGAAAAACGACTCGGTTAGAGAGAAAGAGTGGCACTGACAGATTCGTGAAGAACAGCAGTCACTGAATAGTTTGTCGCTTAGAACTTATATTTTTTATCATTAATTTATTGATGCTTGTAATTTTTTTTTCAGATTTAATGCAGATTTTGATAAAGGAATAGGTCATAAAAACTAAAACTTGTCATTTACTCACCCTCATGTTGCTCCAAACCTTATGATTTTCATGCTGTCACGAAACACAAAACACACAAAGACAAAAAAGGCAAGCTAAAATGACTACAATGACCAAATTATGGTACTTTTATGATTTGTTTTTCATTTATTCAACAAAACAATGTTATGTAAGTGAATAATGTAGATGTCAAAACAGTGTAGAACTCGGAAAAAAATATATACATATATTACCACATTATAGTACCATTGTTTTATTTTTTTCTTTATGTTTTCAACTGAGGAATTTTATATGCCATGAAAATTGTAGATGATGACAGATGTTTATTTTCTTTTTTGTTTTTTTGAAATAATCCTTTTATATTTCATATCTTGTAGATTTTATATCTTTTATATATCGTTATGTTTCATATTTATGCATCTCTTAATAAAGCATCTCCATGCTTTTATCAGAGTAACTTCTATTTATTTATTTTCAAGATTTATTTATTTTACTACTTGCGTTACTAGAAATATTTTTTCTATTTTGACCCAGATATTAATAAAGGAATAGTTTACCAAATTGTATCATTTATTCACCTTCCTTTCAAACATTTCTTGCTCTAGTGAAACACCAAAGAAGATACATCACAAAACTTTTGGAGTACTGGTTCACATAATGGAAAAAGAGGCTGTCAAAAAAATAAATAAATACATTAAAAAATTCCTGGCTAAAATGGTTATATGGTTTATAAAATGGTTTATATTTCATTTATTCAACAAAATAAAGTTATACGAGTAAAACCAAAAGGATTATGTTAGAATTTGTATTTTTGGGTGAAACAATCCCTATATATATATATCCTTTATATATTTGAATATCTTCTTTTTATATTTAAGTATCTTGACAGGTGTAGCAGAGTTGGTTGGTTTGACTCAAGTAAATGAGCTCAGGAATGTCAGATCCAGCAGAAATAGACTCTCTTACAGCTAAACTTGTGGAGGAAGGAAGAAGGGCATAATAGACAGGATGTGACATCAGACGTGGGGGCAGAGTGGCCCTGTAGGCCACCCTATTGAGCTCTTCCTTTTCTTTAGTTCTTCAGGAGGATATGACTTCAATGTCTGAGCATGTGTGTTATGTAAAAATGATGGACACAATCATCGTTCGCTTTCAGGCACAGTTTTACACAATGCATGGCAGTCAACGTCCACAATGACGTCATGCCAGAGAATGAGCTGTTTTTCTGTTGCAGCTTTTTTTTTACGGTTCGCAAGCTGGTTGTTCAGTCATGGAGATAAATGGAGGGATGGGGAGTATGGGACATTTTTAGTATAGACATTGACTCAGAGTCGTTATCCTGAGCTGGTTTTATATATAGATTCACTGAAGTTATATACGTATGTGCTATAAAGCCTGACACTTTTAGCTCTGTGACTTAAAGTGTTTGCTTTCTTGTTCTCTGTCCACAGAAGGATGAGGTGTATCTGAATTTGGTTCTGGACTACGTCCCTGAGACCGTCTACAGAGTGGCGAGACACTACAGCCGCGCTAAGCAGACCCTTCCCATGGTTTATGTGAAGGTGCGGATCGTTCCTAATGCTTCCTATTGTGTGTTTGTGTACATCCTGAATGAAAACCTTAGGTTTTGTTCCCACTGGTGAGTATATGGGTCAGCCGAGTGTGTGTTGGCATTTCTTCCCCCTCCTCCTGTGTGATGACATCATCTCTGCTTTCAAAGCATAGAAATATCTTAATTTGTGTTCTGAAAATGAACGGTCTTACAGGTTTGGAATGACGTGAGGGTGAGTAATTAATGACAGACTATCCCTTCAAAGTGTGATTTCTAAACCTGAATACGTCACGTAAATTAATTGAATTTTGTAACTCCATGAAAATTTTGATGAAGAATATACAATATTCTAGTTATTCCAAAAAAAAAAAAATTGCATATAATGAATGTGAATTTAGACTAAGGACTCTCCACCATAGGAGAAGCATAAAAGTACTCCATATTACTCATGAAGTATGTTCCAAGTCTTGGTAATGAACAGATCAAAAATCATTATCCTCTGATAATCTTCCCCTCTTTCAAAGCTCCAAAAATGGACAACTGGATATGATAAAATGCCATTAATGTCAGTGGCGCCATATCACTTCAGAATAGTCAAATAGACAACTTTTATGACCTTTTATAATGAGAATTATCATTAGAATTTCTGTAAATCATTTAATATTACAAGCAATATATATATATATATATATATATATATATATATATATATATATATATATATAATGCATTTTTAGGGTACCTTTTTTTGTGACCTGTTTTTATTGTGACTGCTTTACTAACCTCACGACTTGTGTATATTTACTTCCCAGCTGTACATGTACCAGCTCTTCAGGAGTCTGGCCTACATCCATTCCTTTGGGATCTGCCATCGGGACATCAAACCGCAGAATCTTTTGCTGGACCCAGACACGGCTGTGCTCAAACTCTGTGACTTTGGCAGGTCAGTTGGCAATGTCTTGATAGCCAATTCATAGGATACAACCTTTTTCTGATAACCTTTCAAAGGTCTAGTGCGGCCCCAGTGGATCTATGAACTGAAAGCAACACTTTACTGCATTTTTTTTTTTTTTTAACCCGATAATCCCTTATTTACAGCCTCCAGATGGCCTCGCTATGCTCAGCGATATCTGTGCTGACCTCAGCCTTTTCATTTAGCCTGATTTTCACATTTCCCTGCCTAAGAATACTAGTGATTTTAGGTGATGTGATATTTGGGTATCCATTTCTCCTTTGCCTTGCGTTTGAAAACTAGGACATGCGATTTTGCCTCTTGTTAATGAATACCTTATACTGAGGACTTATACAAAAACATAATGTAGATTTCCTTGAATGAGGACACAGATTAGCAGCAGTCTTCATGTACATTGCAAGCGGCCTTGAGATGCTTTTAAAATGTTAGCAACTTGCTTGCCATCGAAACAAAGAAATCACCTTAAGCTGTCTGGTCACTTTAGATTTCTAAGCTCATTTAGGTTACTTTTAGGGGATTATCCTGCCAATACACTCCACAAGACAGAATAGTTTAATGAAATGGTGATGTGTGTGATCAGAGATTGATCAATCTGTCTTTTTGTTCGCAGTGCTAAGCAGTTAGTACGTGGGGAGCCCAATGTCTCCTACATATGCTCACGGTACTACAGAGCCCCCGAACTCATCTTTGGAGCAACCGACTACACCTCCAGCATAGGTACATGAGCTTTAACCGTTCTGCCATGCAAATCATTTCTTCTTCAAGAAACTATTCCTCTATGTTATGTTGCTATCACCTCTTATCATGATAAATATGCAAATTCATGACAAAAGTGACCCTTGTGAAAATAACTATACTGTAGCATTTTTGTTAAAGTGTTATTAAGTAAATATAATGTTTCCGGCACTTAATTGCATGTTATTTGCAGTTAAATAAAAAGGTATTATATTTTGATTTATAACAAATGCAGTTAGCTAAACATTAGTTAGTTTTTTTTTTTTTTTTGGCACACTTCATCAGGACTCAAGTATATCTTTAATTTTAGAGTTATCATAATAACAATAATTTCATAATTAATGATGCATGTTTATGAACTAAAATTATTAAACTAGTATTTTAGTATTTTACCTGTGCTTCAGTGTATTAGATAACACATCAGACTCAACAAAAATGATTTAAAATGTAAAAATGTAACATTACAAAGTGCATTTTTGAAGTGTGTTAAGAAACATACATGAAAGGGAACTCTTTAAGTACACTTTTGATTTTGCCTTTTGATTTATTGATTGATATTATCTGCAAATACAGTTTAAAAAAATCTACTTTAAAGATGTGAAGTACACGTTCAAAACAATTAATTGTGCTTCTTTTTCACAAGAAAATTCACTGATATATATCAGCTAGGCCAAATATCAGCATAATTCTGGGGCTATCAGTAATTATCCACAGCCTGAATAATTCACATTTGCATTTTTAACCTATATATTTTGACTAAAATCTTGTTAATGTAATTTTAGTTGCTTTAGTTATGTTTATTTATTTATCTCCTTTTACATTTTTATTGACTGAGATTCAATTGGTTTTACATGATAGTGGCCACCTTGATCTCTAAATATTGTATCGGCCATTGAAAAGTCAAATCATTTGACCATTCTTTCAGAAAATAGGCCCTATAAAAAGATTATGAAGCTGAAGGATCTTTCATGAACTCGTGGATTTCTTCACTCATGTAGAGCACTGTTTTGTGCTTTTTTTGTTTGATGTGTTGTTGGTGATTTTGCAAGGCCGTACAGTGAGTTTAGGATGACCTCTGGCTAATCAGCATCTCTCTGACCTGCTTTCACTGCAGACGTGTGGTCAGCTGGCTGCGTGCTGGCAGAACTGTTGCTGGGACAGCCCATTTTCCCCGGGGACAGTGGAGTGGATCAGTTGGTGGAAATCATCAAGGTACTGCCGCCAACACCACCACCACTTCTGTAAAACTGTGATTTAATCTCACTGTGTGTGCATGAGTCTGTAGGAAGAGCAACACTTGCTGCGTAACAGTTGGGTGAGTTAGATTGAGAGTTTCATACAAGACTGTTAACATGATTTATGGGTTTTTTGTAACAGTTTTGTAAGGTAAACTATCTTAAAACTTTTCACTCTTACTAGTACATTCAATGGAAGTTTCAATAGAAATTACATCAAAGTGTATTTTAGTTTACCATGAATGCCTGTTAGTATATTCATCAGTAAATTTTAACGACACTAGAAGTAAATGTGTAATTATATATATTATACTGATAGGATATACTGAAAAGGGTTGGTATAATACATACTGAAAGGGGTAGTTCACCCAAAAATGAAAATTACACGATGATTTACTCACTCTCAATCCATCCTAGGTGTATTTGACTTTCTTCTGTCAGATGAATGCAATCGGAGTCATATTAAAAATCGTCCTGGCTCTTCCAAGCTTTATAATGGCAGTGAATGGGGGTTGAGATTTTGAAGCCAAAAAAAGTGCATCCATCCATCTTAAAAAGTGCTCCACATGGCTCCGGTGGGTTAATAAAGGCTTTCTGAAGTGAAGCGGTGTATTCACAAGAGAGTGGTGTTCCAGCAGATGGTAAACCCTGCTGAGAATACACTAATCTTGTGAAAACCAAGTTTTGTTTACGCTGCCTTTGAATCCTGTGCGTTCCATTCAAGGTCTGTTCTAGCGTGTCACACGCTTGAGCTTCCTTGTTCAGTGTATTTTATGTGCACTTTTGTAACGATCACTCAATCATTTATTGTTACCTTGTATCGGCCTTCAGACTTTCAGAGACTTCTTTGTATTAACACGTTATGTTTTGTTGATAGTACGAGCTTCATTCTTTCTGACCATTTCTCCACTTTATGTTGCAATTATTCTGCTTATTGTACATATTAAAATACAAGACGTTTATATCATCAGTCCCATATTCATAATTGTGACCACAAAGTCTGTTTACAACATATTCTGTTTACAGTGTGTGCATATATGTATATACATAGAGAGTGTATTTTGTAAGATACACAAATATACATCATGCATATATTTATTTTACTCTCTGCACAACTCTGTATATATTGGATTGATTTAAATAATTGTAATGCACTGGAAGTGTGCACTAAGCATACATTCCTGTATTAATATACAAGAATCAGATCAGGACTCGGTATCGGCAGGTACTCAATATTCAATGACTCGGATTGGATCAAGGGCACAAAACACCTGATCCGGCCATCACTAATTCGTACTTAAGTGCTTTGTTTCACTTCAGAAAGCCTTTATTAACTCCCGGGCTGTGTGGAGCACTTTTTATGATGGATGGATGTACTTTTTTGGGGTTTAAAATCTCGACACCCATTTACTGCCATTATAAAGCTTGGAAGAGCCAGGACATTTTTAATATAACTCTGATCTTATTTGTCTGAAATAAGAAGGTTGTATACACCTAGGATAGCTTGAGGGAGAGTAAATTATGGGGTAATAAGTATATTATTACCATGATAAATGCTCTTTTTAAAAGTATTTAAAAGTATACTTCTTTTTAACAAACAATGCATCACACAGCATTTCAGTCATTTTTCAGAAACTTCAGTTCACAAACAGCTATTTTACTATTATATCACTTCAAATAATATGTTGTTTTTGTATATTATTCTTTGACAGTGATATAAATGACATTTTAGTATAGTTTATATATTACACAATTGAATAATACTTTCACACTTTTGGCATAATTTGACAAAATTGCATATTGACCAGAAATGAGCACAGAAATATACTCCAGTCACTTTTGACATTTAACCATTAGGTAGACAAGCACACTGAATTATAATAAGTATTTATTAGCAGCAAACTTGATTCATTGGAATGACAATTAGGGGTGTGCACGGATTGTCAAACATTCGAATATTCGTTCTGCTCTAATTATTCGATAAATAAAAATGATATTCGAATTTCGCAAAAAAAAAAAAATGTTCACAATAAAACCTAATTTGGTCACTTTCTGTGATTTTCCACGGCATATTTGAAGATGTATGCAAGCAAAAAAATAATTAATGAATGAATAAGGGGCCGTTTATATATCGCGCCTAAAAACGCGTGGAAAACGCTAGGCGCGCCGCTTTCTCCTTCTTTCCAAAGCGCTCGGGCAGAAGTGCACCTGAGGCGTCTGCCGTTGCTAAGCAACAATGACGCGCGCTCTCTCCGTGAAGACGCGGAAATTTCAGCAAAGGATAAATGGATTTGCAGCACAAAAAAAATCGCTTTCAGTAGCTCTGCTACTAAATTTATTTCAAAATGGCAATCCATATACAGCTATGATCAACTGTTCCTTCATCTTGGCTGAGCTTTCAACGTTGTTACAGGAAAGGATTAAGCTGAATGTTTAGTTCTTGTCACATGACCTGCGGTGCACTTGCGGCATTCTGAAAAGTTGAGATGTTTTTAACTCGATGCGGTGCGGTGGCGCCTGAAAAAATGTATGCGTCGCCCCTCATGCGCATCGCGACCGCGTCGCTTCCATTATGAGCGCGCATACCTCGCGCCTACATTGGAAATAACGACCTTGAACGCGCAAAAGACGCGATATGTCAATGGGCCCTAAGAACTGCGGTCTTCTACAGTACTTCAAATATGCCGTGGAGAATCATAGAAAGTGGCCGAATTCAAGAACATTGTTGCGGCATCTCTCAAGCAACGAATAAACACCGCTAACTTGGAGAATGCAGTGAAAACTCCTCTTCTTGCGTCTGCCCTAGACCCTCAGCACAAACATCTCAGGTTTCTCGATGAAAACATGAGAGAAGTAAGGAAAAAAACCTTTTTTGAACATTATCAGAACATTTTCCTTGATGCGAGTGGTGCGGATGCAGCCGCCGTCACCAACGATGAAGAAGATGCAATGCCCACTCGTCGGAAAAGGCTGAGCCAGTTCTCCAGCGATGATTACAGAGAGTCCAGCCGAGACGAGTGGGAACAGTTCTTGCTGGAGCCATGTATTCCTCCAGATGAGGATCCCATTCAGTGGTGAAACAAAAACACGAAGCGCTTCACAAAACTTATTCGCTTAGCACACCGTTGTGAGTCCCGCCAACGTCTGTGCCGTCAGAGCGCGTTTTCTCCGCGGCCGGCCTTATTGTTAACAGACTAAGGAGCCGACTTTCCCCCGATCATGTTTACATGCCCGTATTTCTTAACAAGAACATGTAAAACAACAGAAAAAAAGAAAAAAAGATTTGCTGACAGTTTCAAAGTTAAGTGTAGGCTACGTTCTACAATAGCCTAATTGCTGCAGGCTGCTTTACGTTTTTTCTTTGTTCACTTTTTTTTTTTTTTTAATCTGTACTTTTGTTTGTTTGCACACATTGTTTTCGTGGTTTTCAGAAATGAAAAATGACGAAAACAATAAATGTTGCTGAAAAATAACGTCTGTCTCATTAAACTTAATTTAAATAAACGAATATTCGAATATTCGATTTTTGTGAGCTCAAATATACGAATGTGATATTTGCGGGAAACGCCCATCCCTAATGACAATACATCTGAGGGACAGTCATAATTTATTAGATAAGATGTTGTTATTTTCAAGAAATAAATATTGAAATGGTTTAGTACTGTTTCACTTTTTTTTATAACATTTAGTTGATTAGATTTAAAGTATTAGATTAAAGATTAAAACAAGCTTAATCAATAAAAATATACCGTATTTGAAAACTTGAGTATAGAAACTTTGGTTTGAAAAAAATACAAAAAAAACAATTCAGTTGTTTCAATGTAACCTTAAAAAAAAAAATACACACACACACACACACACACACACTTTGGTTTAAACACACACACACACACACACACACACACATATACATATACATACATTTAATTAGTTTGAATAAAATCAGTGCATCACCCTTAAGAAAAATGGTATTAAACAGAAGGCTGGCATGGTTAAATATAGAACTGTTACTAAATGTAAAGACCCTTTAAAGAAGAAGTGCTGAGGTGACAGTCTGCTGTTATGTTGAGTGTTTTTGTGTGTGTTTGTGGTCTCAGGTTCTGGGCACTCCCACACGGGAGCAGATTCGGGAAATGAACCCAAACTACACCGAGTTCAAATTCCCGCAGATTAAGGCCCACCCATGGACTAAGGTGAGTAAACAGGTACAGGACAACTGTTTTACTACTTCTAGCACAGCCGCCCTCCACCTCCAGCCGTGCGCTCGACTCATTGTCCCGACTCCATTCACATCACCCAGACGTCTGCACCACACAGGCCTCGCCGACTGCGTTTCATTTAGTGCTGTTTGACACGTACTTCTCAACTAGTTGATGTGAGAAGGAACATTAGAGTCAGGATTGTCTGTACTGTATGTAGACGTCTTCTTTCTGAGCTGTTGTAATGCTTAGCCAAGTGACCTTACAGTCTGTTCCCGATCCTAGTGAGCTGCCTACATAGGAAGTCTGGTTCAGAAAAGGTAGGCGGACTAATTATGCTGCCTCCTAAGATAGCCTGATTTAGAAAGGAGAAGGTGAAAAAAAAAATCTGAAATTGAAAGAGGAATTATAAACGTTATGTTTGTTACGTGTACTATAAATATGACAGTGGTTTATTCAATACTAAATAAAACTGATCAATAAAAATAGTTGGAAAACTGCATATCTTACTCAGTATCTGTGTGCTTTGTGTTATAAGAAGGCGGCTGCATGCTTAGGTTTTGGAACAGAGCTGATGTCGGTCAGTGATGTCACATCCTCACGTCCATTTGAATTGAATGACCTCATCAGACATGCTCTACATTGCATGCTGACTTCATTACACTTTTTCACAGTTGTTGTTCACTCTGTGGTTTTTGGATTGTGGTATCCAGTACTTTTCAAAAGTTTGGGTCAGTAAGATATTTTTAAAAGCAGTTAATAGTTTTATTCAGCATGGGTGCATTAATTGTTATTTTAAATAAATGCTGTTCTTTTCAATTTTTTATTTATCCAATCCTGAAAAAAATATATCAATGTTTCTACAAAATATTAAGCCGCTGTTAGAACATTTATAATAATCTGAAATGTTTCTTGAGCAGAATATTAGAGTGATTTCTTAAGGATCATGTGACACTGAAGACTGGAGTAATGATGCTGAAATTCCAGCTTTGACTTCACAGGAATAAATTATATTCTAAAATATATTCAAATAGATAACATCGAATAAATGGCACTTCTGTGAGCATGAAAGACTTCTTTCAAAAATATGACAAAATCCTACTGACCCCAAATCCTTGAACAGTTGTGTATGTTATGCCTTGCAACTAAAAATGTTTTCATGTACATTAAACTGAACTTGCTGACTCAAATTTGAAGGACAAATGAACTGTTACAGATGGACATGTTATAACTGGTAATGAGTCTTGGTATTTTTTTCTTCGGTATGATTAGAAAGGGCAGTGTACACAAACAAAATGTTTTAAAACAATTATTATTGCTTTAAAAAAAACATTTCATTCTTGAAAACTGTGATGCAGATCTCAAACTGATATTTTTGTCTGGCCATTACACTCAAGTAAATGTACCTACCACTGTAGTCCACATGAAGTATAGTAGCAGGACCTCTCATGCGCCCTCTGGTGGTCATTGTATGAAGTATACAGCTGAGCTGCAGGGTGTGTTTGGTCTTATCCTCCAATCAGACCCCTCCCTTCAACACACTCTTACCTTCTGCACAGGATATGCCCCAATGCATATGACTCAAACCTTCCCTTTCTTCCGCTTCCTGTAAACCAGAGCTTGAGCCAGATATAAACAAGTCTAATTTCAATTACTGCACTTCTTGCACTTCAAACACCTTAAAGACTTAAAGCTACCAAAACCATGTGAGCATTTCGTCCTTAATAACCAGGAGAAAGTCTACAGGTCCTTTAGCAGCCCATAACGGGACACGATGTCGCCCTGTTCAAGGCAGGCTGTTATAATGTCAACCTTGGGCCTCGTTTGTAAAAAAAACATGCATATAATCATCCTAAATGTGTAGCCTACTTGAGATAATTTCCGAAGTGATTCATAGATGACTCAGATTCTATGAATGATTCCAAAAACATCCATAGCTCGCTACAGACATGTCGTGGCTTTATGAATCGCAAAATCATGTGCATATGAACGAGTGATCGTTCAGATAGAATGAAGAAAGCTTATGCAATAGTGCAATAACGTGGTTATTCTTTCAAAAAAGGTCTGAATGCACACTTTTTAATCATGTAGTTATGCATAATTTGGTTAGACTTTATTCGACTATTAATTAGCTACATATACTTAATATATGTTTAGGATTTGGCTTAGGGTTACTTGCATGTAATTCTGCATAATTTATTGTTGTGGTAATAGTAAGTACATGTAACTGAAATGGACACTGAAAATAAAGTGTTAGAGTTTATTCATACTAAAAAGATACACTTGACTAATAGACTCTTAGTAAACTTCTGAAATGTCTCGGCAGGTGTTTCGGCCACGCACGCCTCCTGAAGCCATTGCGTTGTGCTCGCGGCTGTTGGAGTACACCCCGACCGCTCGGCTGACCCCGTTAGAGGCCTGCGCTCACTCCTTCTTTGATGAGCTGCGGGATCCCAATGTTAAACTTCCTAACGGGCGTGAAAAACCATCTTTATTCAACTTCACAACTCAAGGTAAGGCCTTACTTGGCATGTGCTTTTATAAAGAAACGTTCTGTCAAATGCAAGGTAGTCAGCTTTTGATGTTGTTTGTTTGACTTGACTCAGAGCTGTCCAGTAACCCATCCCTGGCCTCTATCCTAATTCCTGCTCATGCACGTAACCAGGCAGGAGCTTCCACCCCCACCAACGCCTCTGCCACTTCAGGTCAGCCTTTGTTTCCGACACTTTTTCTGCTCATCTTTTATTTTGAACATGGGGTTTTGTGTCATAGCTATTACAGTATCGACCAATCAGAAGCTAGAACCTCTGTTTTATCAAGTCCGTTTTTATTCAATTATGTATCAAATGTACAGTACACAGTGAATATAAATTGAAATCACTCGTTTTGGCTTTATATTACTCTCATATATTGAATAAGTTTGTACTAAAGTACTAAATAAGTACTAAAATGACTAAAACTGAATTAAAGCTAAATAGATATAATCAGTTTAAAATCAAAATAATAAAACATCTAATAAAAAATAATAAATACTAAAAAACTAATGTTATATAATATAACAAACTAAAAACAATAACCTTGCTAAACTTGCCAAATTATCTGAAACTCTACTACACTTTTTGAACTTTACACACAGTCATGAAGGTTGTATGTTCATCATACAGGAACTGCATTCAAATAATAGATGAATTGCATTTTGAATGTATTTTTGAATAATTTAATAGATATGACAGGAAAATGAGCATCACCTTATAACATAAAATATATACAAATAAAAATGTTTTGTCTTTGTGTCTAGATGCCAATATTGGAGATCGCAGTCAGACCACAACTGCAGCCTCTGCCTCCGCCTCCAACACCTCAACCTGAGAGTCCCAGCCAATCAGACCTGACCCTGCCTCAGAGGCCACGCCCACCCCACTGCTCACCAGCTTAATGGGCAGGAATTGAGTCACATAACCACCACTTGTATTCAGACTGCAAGAGACAACCTTCATTTACATCTTTTTAGTTTTTTAACGAAGTTCAGAAAGAGATCAAAATGACGTGTGTGGAAATGCCTCGTCGGGCGTAATTCACGAGAACGACTGTGACAAAGAGAGAGCATTGAGGGGGGGAGTATTGTTTAACCATAAAACCTGGTCCATGACCAGTCAAAACTTTATTTTTTTTTCATACTCAGAGGACAATCTTGTTATTTAAGCAATCTGGTAGCCAGATCCATCCACTTCCGTTCACATCTGGGCTCCCCTTCACTCACCTGGACGTCTCTAGCTACACCTTCTGTCCCTTTTTACCGTCCTGGGCCTTTAATAGTGCATGGCTTGAATTTGGTTGGGAGCACCCCTTGTATACAGTACACACACACACACACATATATATATATATATATATATATATATATATATATATATATATACATATAGCTTGTATATGCATATATGTATTGGGTGAAATTGATACAAGCATTCAAAACTACAAGAATACTGCATCTAATCGTATCTAACAAACACAAGGCACAGTACAAGAGGTATACATATAAAGGCAGCATGTTCCAACCACAAAGACAACAGAGGAATACTCTGTTACAGGAGTTTTAAATCGGCAGAATCGGTTTTATCTTGTTTTATAAAATGGGCGGGCTGTAGGGGAGGGGCAGACATTTTGATTGACAGGTGAGACGTGCTGTCTCCATCTCTGTGTTCTTGTATGATATATACATACACAGTTACTTTGCATTGTGTAAAATAAATAAATAAATATATATATAGTTATATATAGATCTATATCTAGCATCATGGGTTCAGAATCGAAATGATACAGTATGTCTATGACTTAAGAGTCTGCTGGAGCAAGCATCTCACTCTTCTCTGCTGTTTTCAGTTAGCCTGGTAGAATTAGAGATCACCGTCTGTCCTGATTTGCTCTCGTTATTTATTGTCGCGTGTGCGTCAGTGTCGTAACGCTCAGATCCATTGTTCTCATCCACATAGTTAAACGTACAGAACACATGATGAAGCACATCGATGTGGCGCAGACCTCACAGAGACTGTGTTTGCGCTCCATTCGCAATGGCTGTGTTGTTTTAACCACTACTGTCTCAGCGTAACTTGCAAAAAAAGTACTTTTTTCTTTCCCAAAATGTCTTAATACGCAACAGTGTAAGAAAACGACAGACGTGTATATACAGTACAGCACAGTTGCTCCTCACCAAATTCTGGCTTTTACTTTTACTTCTGTTTTGATTTTTTGTATCATTTGTGAGCATGTGAGTGAGTGAGTGAGTGTTCTGCTATGTACATAAAATGCTGACCTGAGAACTGTTAAGGAGCAAAAACAAAGACGAGGGATTCAATGAAAACGGATCAAAGTAAAACCTGAAAAGCAGATTTAAAAGATCAGGGCAGACATGACCTGTTTGTTGGATACTGTAGACAAGGAGCTTTCTCCAGCCATATAGTTCAGTCTTATCTGTACACTAGGTGCCAGCTATATTATTGTAACTATAACTAGTAATGTATAGTGTATCTAAAGTTTGGAGTGCCTTTGCTTCCACATCCTTCCTGTCCACACAAGAGACAGACCACGCCCCTTCCTGTGACCCTCTGCAGGTGCTGACTGTCTGAGTGACTGACAGCCGACTTCATTTCCTGTCCGAAACCACATTCGCTGTAGATGTTTTTCCTCATTTTTTGGCACGAAGGTGTTTTTGTGTGTGGAGGAAGTCCTGTTCCTGTGGAGCCCATCACAATGTATGTCCTAACACTCGTTCCACTACCAAAGTGAACCAACTCTGAGCGTGTTGTGATGTAACTGCGACATCCCGGGGGCAATAATGATTTCTTTGTGTTTCCGCTCGTTGGCCAGCTGGCAGTACGCAGTAGAGATGTCACGTAGCACCCGTCGGACCCTCAGTGTAAAGCTTGCTTGTAAGATACGCGTTCACAGATGTGTTGCTTTTCACGAATGGTGTGACCACTTCTCATGACTCAAGTTAGAGTAAAAATTTAAAGACTCAAGGGTGAAAAACAATTACCAAAAAAGAAAAGAAAAGTGTTTTAAGGACTGTGGGCTGAATACAGACTATTGCATTACGTACATTTAGTGGGAAAAAACGTTGTCTTGGTTTAAAACGGGAAAAAAAAAATACAACCTGTATAACATTGATATTACTTGAATGCTTCTGTTTGTGACTGAAATTTTTATTTTATTTTAAATATATTCTTTTTCTGTGAAGGTATGCTAAATGTCTCCTCTCCTTGTAAATATGTCCGTTTTGGTCCTTGGTGTGACTTGGATTCAGAGACTAGTTACCTGGTACTGTAATTTGCATTAAATAAAGAGTAGGATAGCTTGGAAATGACCCTGCTTTGCCACGCGTCTTTCTTTTCCCAACTCAAAATCTCCCAAATCTCAAATTCAGTCCATTTAGAATTTTTTAAAGTGCAATGAAATCATTAAAAATTAATTAAAAAATTAAAGTTTTTCATCACTCTTCATTCCTAAGATCTTTAAAGGCGATCGTCGGTAAGTGCCTGGGTTCAGATAAAACACTTTAAAGTTGCTTTTGGATAAAAGCATCTGTGTTATACTACTGTTCGAAGGTCAATAAGGTCAACCTTTGCACGGAGTTTGATTGACAGGTGATCTGACCAATCATAATGCAGAATCTGAGAAACAAACCAGAGAGGAGAGTAGATTAACATTGTGGCCTTGGAAGACGGTGTGCATTTCCACAGTTGAAACAAGACACCTTCTGATGTTCATTCATGTTTATTTCACAATACTATATTTGTGATCAAATAAAAGCAGCTTTCTTTCTTTTGTTTACTATTAAACTACACTTTTTAAGAAAATAGACACAGTTACATAGAAAAAGATTCTGCACACGTTCTCATTCAATTTTACATTTTATTTTCCTGAGACGGTCACATACTGGGTCTTCGAAAATAACAGAAAACCTGAGTGCACTGTGTAGAAATGACTCGTTTCATGACATCATATTGCAGACAGGATGAAATAAGTGCTTAATCTACACATCATGCCGACATGAAGGCATTTTAAATCAGTCTGTGCTTTATAGAGACACCTGAAATCTGAATACTCTGCTTGTATTTGAGTCAAATATGTGAACGGGTCCTTCCCTAAAAATACTGCACTCCTAGTTTGAACCCTCAACATCTGCTCTAAATTTTCAGGTCACATCCAAATATAACACTAGCTCACAATCTTTACATTGATTGTCACGGTTAGCCTTTTTAGCTTTACTGACAAAACGAACCAGAAAAGGTAAAAATTACCTTTAAAAGCTATGCTGACGTGTGCTCTGTAAATCTGCTTTAAACCCTGAATGTACTTAGTGAAAAAAGGTTAACGCTCACTGCTGAGTGAAGCATTTTAAAAGGCAATCACTTCTCAAGAAAGTGTCTGTGTGATGAACTTTTGCAGCCTGTCTGATTCTTCAGAATCATATTCATATGTTGCACAAATTCTGTATGCTATGTTACTAATATAAAACATTCACGGCAGACATGACTAGCTAGCACATATTCAGCAACACATCAGTCGATCTCACAAAATCTGACAACTTATCCAGGTCCGAAAATAAAACACCCATTTTGCATAAAAGTAAGCCTATTTTTTTCATTACTGTAATTAAAAATAATTATGAAAATGAACATAAAAAAAAAGATATTTAGCATAAAAAGCCTATTCTCTCATTTCTGAAATGCAAAAATTACTGTAATGGAAAATAATTGTGATGGAACTGTAACAATACACACACATAAAAAATTAAAAATACGGATATTTTCCATAAGGTAAGCCTGTTTTTCTCATTTCCATAATGCAAAAAAAAACAAACATTCTCATTAGTATAATTAAATTAGCATAAATATCAATTATTTGTGATGGCAATAATAATGGCTAATGATTGTGCTTAAAAATGATTATGCAAAGCATGTTTTTAAATAGGTAGAGTAAACTAAACCCTGAACACGTTCTTTATGAGATTCTTAACTCCGTTTACATTCTAGTCTGGAAAAGGTTTGAATCAAATACAGCTTCTCACATTGGACATCGGCACTGATATTATATATGCATATTTTTTACATCACCTGAACACAACATATAGCCTACCTCGCAGCGGTTCACTTATAAAACTATTTTGCATTTAAAAACGAACAATAAATAAACAGGTTTGTCAAGAGACAGACTACGAACACAAATGGACTAATATGCATCACATTGTCGTTTCTAGCCATAATAGTGTTCTCTTCCAGCATCTCCTCTCTACACACTGCAGACTGGGGAAAAGAGAGTTGAATCTCAATCTAACCCCACATTTCAAGCTTCATCATTGCAATGAATCTTAGAGATAATTCGAGTCATCCTACATCTGGTTATGAACTAAAGAAATAGTTCTCTTGTGAAAAGGTTCCTGGAACACAGATACATTTAGTAGCACAATTATAAAAATACAATTTCACAATCCCTGTGTGCTGCAGACAGTTCAGTAGCTCATTATCAGTAGGCACAGTCCTCGTCCCCGCTGGTTTTGACTGTATTTCCGTCCTAGCGAGAGTCTCATCTGCTCTGTGAAGGCTTAGCTGTCTTTGCTTATTATTTCCAGTAAAAGCGGAGACACATCAGGCTGAATGTCCTGGATTTTCAGCACTTGTTTTGTATACTCTTCATTCATGCTCCTCATCTCGGTCAGGCACGCCATGATCTTTGGGTACAGCAGACTGGCAGGAGGAGAAGGTTCAAATGAAAGTGCAATCAAAGATTTTTTACCCCTATAGTAAGACAGAAATAAAGAGTTCTTACTGTTTATTTGGCTCGGACCGCTTGGCCTCAATGTAGGTCTTCAGGGTGAGTGCTACTATTTCCTGGTTGCGGTCGATGATGCTGTGATGTGTCACGCCGGGGCGATCTGGGGATGAAACACACACACACGCGTGCGTGAGATGTGAAACAGATGGCTGTGTGTGGTCGATGTGTATGCTGAACTTCATCTGAATTACCTGGGGAGAAGAGCGAGATGGCCTGCATCAGCACATACTCCTCTTCATGTAAGTGTAGCTTGCGCAGAGCGTAATGGAAATTCATCATATGGTCCAGCAGATGGCGCTGGAAGCCAGCTGAAGAGTAGGGAACGAAGAGAAACATGTCAAAACATGGGAAAGGATGAAGTGTAAAAAAAATCTAATAAATACAATTAAGAGGATGACTACTTTTAAATGCCTTCACAGCATGTGCAGTACCTACGGCAAGGTGAGAAATGACACTAGATTCATTTATTGATGTTTCGATTTTAAGAGGAGAAACGTTTTCAATGATGCAAATGGAATCAAATAAAATATAAATATTAGGAAAATCTGAAATTAGTAAACATAGATGAAACTTAACGTGTAAATATTAACTCGGCAACTAACTGAAAATTGATTTTGTTCCGTTTAGTGTAAACTTACGTAAATTCCTAAAATTTAAATAAAACTAAAAGTTAAAATGAAAATAAAAGTAAAAAAAAAAAAAAAAAAAAGATTAAATAGTAAATTTAAACATAAAAAATCTAAAAGAAATATCACATATCAAACTGTAGTTTAAAACGGAAACATAAATTGAAATTAAGATTTGTCCTCATTTGTAAGTCGTTTTGGATAAAAGCATCTGCTAGATGAGTGGAATGTGAAATAAAACGAATATTGATTAACTAAGTAAAATGACCAATAATCCAAATCATAAAATAAACTGAAGCTAAATAAAATCATATAAAAAACTGAAGAAATTACAATCACATACAATGAAGTTTTAAAACTTAAATTAAAATAAACACTAATAAACTAAAAATACTAGAAATATTAACTTAAAACATAAAAAAGTAAAACTAACTTTAACAAAAATTTAACATTTTTAAAACATCAAACGTTAATTATTATTATTGTTGTTTTTTATTCAAACAATCAATTCAAAACATAAATAAATGGGATAAGAGACAAAATAATACTCAAAGACAGAGTTCCCAGTGAGAATCATGCATTTAAGCATTAAGTATTTGCATCGGTGTAAAAAAAAGAAAAGAAAAAGAAAAGTCACATATGACAAGTGTTAATATAGTCAATGTGCATAGCTCAAATAATTTGCTCTCGGAAGAGTTCGATTGAAAATATTCCCACTGGCTCTAAATTAATTACTGAATTCAGACACGTATACTGCAGCCTTCTGTTACACAAAGGTTTTCATTTGATCTTCATTTAATCTGATTGAAGACTAGAAGCACTGGAGATGTTACTTTGTGACGTTTCCAGGCGATAGCTACCACACGTCGACACGGTAAAGCAAGGGTTCATAAAACAATGCAAGGGTTCATTAAACAGAAGAGCTATTGTGAATGACAGCTGTATGAAATCAGTTGTCAGGGTGATGACACAAGATGACATTGAATTCAGAGTTCATTTTAAGGCTTTAACAGCTGCCTCTTAGAAACTGGAGATAAAAAGTAATTAGTCAATATATAATGAAATGACACTTCTACAGCTGCTATGGAAACTTAGCCTTGAAAAGCAGATCAAAATAAAAAAATTCAAGGATGGACTGAAGCTTTTAATAATGCCACCACAGGCTTTAATAATGCCATGTATGGGTTCTTATTGAAATACTCAATACAGTATAAGCTTTGAAAATGCAGTTTTATACTGCCTAGCAGGGGTGGAACGGTACACAAACATGACATTTCGGTACATAGCTGTTTTTTTTTTCAGTACAGCAGGAGGGAAAAAACCTAACCTTTTTTTTTTGTATTATCATTGAACAATGGTTTACTGAAATTGCATTTTCTTGAAATAAAATAAATTACAATTAAAACTGTCTTAGGGATAAAAATCTACCTCATCTTAAGCTATAGGGAGCACTTCTACTTTTCTATAAGGTTACAAGAGCCCAACATTCAATTACTATTTATTTTTACCTATAGCAATCAACACTCAAATTAAAAATCTGTATGCAAACATGTAAATTGCACATAATGCCGTTTTTGAATTAACTTCTAAATTATACAATTTTCATTTGTTGTTGAAATGCAATCATTTACACGACGGCTGCCATAACTTGATTCATAAAATATATATTTTTTAAAACGCATTAAAAAAATCAAGACATCACTAACAGATACAGAGTAAAATATAATGAAGTGAAATAGGCCTGTTTCTCAAAATGCTCTTCTCTAGACTTCCTTTCTCTAGCAAACAACGAGCTGTAGACATTGGTGACTTGCCTGAGGTAAATTAAATGCTACGTGACATTTTGTTCACAAGCTGTCTTACTGACATCTTTCCGCGGTTGAAACACTGATTGAGTGATTACATCAGGTGTTCATTCAGGTTTAATTTGCGTTAAAACTAAAGATGAAGGGATGATCATTTATATAGCAATCTGTCTCGCGTACATCAAAGAGCGCCAAAACGGCATTTCATGTCAGAATTTCCTGAAAAATAAAAAAAATAGCAATGATTGGCTTAATACACTTGCGTACCGAACCGAAAGACCCGTACCAAAAAAGTATGTGTACCGTCCCACCCCTACTTCTAAGAT
Organism: Carassius carassius; assembly: GCF_963082965.1. NCBI lineage: Eukaryota > Metazoa > Chordata > Actinopteri > Cypriniformes > Cyprinidae > Carassius > Carassius carassius. The sequence continues at coordinate 7,050,602 of NC_081773.1, forward strand.
ACACAAACATGAGTGAAGGATAAGGTGTCATGCTTGGCTAGTGACAAGTCTTTCACACAGGTTTCTTTAACCAGTTTAACTGCATTTCTGCCTGAACTCTCTCTCTGTTCCCGGACACATTTTTACAGTGTGGCACTTAAAACATTTCAGACTTATGTGAGAAAAGAGAAATGCTGAAGTGTGTCATGTCCACTAGCAGCAAAGGTAATGGTAAAGGGATCCACTTTCCCTTCTGCAGTTGGGCAAGGGCCAGACAGTCCTGTCCCAAAAACATACTGCTGATGTTGCTCTTGCGATGCTCAAAACACCACGGAGTGTTTGTAGTGTTAGGATAATCGTAGTTTTTATTTGGAGCTTGTTTCTGCATGGGATTGAAAAAAAGAAAAAGTAATTGCTTGTTTTTAATAGTGCAATTCTGACTTTTTTTGCACAAAAGTCAAAATTGTGAGATATAAACCCGGAATTAGCTAGATGTAAATGCAGAATTTAAACTCACACTTGTGAGAAAAAAAATTGTGATAAATATAATGAATTGTGAGATAAAAAGATGAATTACCTTTATTTTTTATTCCGAGGAAAGAAGAAAAAAGATTTTGAAAAATAAACTCAGAACTAATATATAAAAGTAAAGAAAAAAGGAAAAAAGTTGCAATTACATATTTTATTTTATTGGTAGAAACGAGCTTCCATAGTCACTGCATATTTTTATATTATATTTAAAAAACAACAATAACTTTAAAATAGGTCTTATATTTGAAGTCAAAAATAAGCATGAAAGTTGAACTGACACAATCCCATTTAAAGTAATGCCAATAAACGCAGACTGACACGTACTAAGGCAGGAAGTGCTTCCTGAGACAACTTCACAGTATCATTTTTAAAGAAAGCCTGGCTACTCGGTTCAGTTTCTCCCTGAGAGGTTATTAGCTCTGCCTGCATCTCCCTCATTATCCTGCTGCCCCACTGTGCTCCCAACACCTCTCTAGCACTATGGGGGGGGTTTCCCCTCTTCCCCTTCCTCCTCTTAGCTGGAGGGTTATGTCTGTGGCAGATACCTTTTCAGTCCTTCATCAAAGTGGTTGTGCTTTATTTCCTGCTTTGTTTGGTCATGGTCACATGGCTCTTGATGCAATGTATACAATGTTCTGCAATATACTGTTCACTGAGTGCAATGAATGATAAAAAAAATGCCACTGTGCATTACAGAAGTCTGATAATGAGACTCCAGAATGACAGACCACTTATTTACAGGAACACAAAACCATGGGAAACCATGGGAACCTTTGGTTAGTAATACGTCATCTAACCCTAGTGCTGTGTGAGGGTAGAAATGCATGCTTGCATTAGGCTATATACAACCCGAATTCCGGAAAAGTTGGGACGTTTTTTAAATTTGAATAAAATGAAAACTAAAAGACTTTCAAATCACATGAGCCAATATTTTATTCACAATAGAACATAGATAACATAGCAAATGTTTAAACTGAGAAAGTTTACAATTTTATGCACAAAATGAGCTCATTTCAATTTTGATTTCTGCTACAGGTCTCAAAATAGTTGGGACGGGGCATGTTTACCATGGTGTAGCATCTCCTTTTCTTTTCAAAACAGTTTGAAGACGTCTGGGCATTGAGGCTATGAGTTGCTGGAGTTTTGCTGTTGGAATTTGGTCCCATTCTTGCCTTATATAGATTTCCAGCTGCTGAAGAGTTCGTGGTCGTCTTTGACGTATTTTTCGTTTAATGATGCGCCAAATGTTCTCTATAGGTGAAAGATCTGGACTGCAGGCAGGCCAGGTTAGCACCCGGACTCTTCTACGACGAAGCCATGCTGTTGTTATAGCTGCAGTATGTGGTTTTGCATTGTCCTGCTGAAATAAACAAGGCCTTCCCTGAAATAGACGTTGTTTGGAGGGAAGCATATGTTGCTCTAAAACCTTTATATACCTTTCAGCATTCACAGAGCCTTCCAAAACATGCAAGCTGCCCATACCGTATGCACTTATGCACCCCCATACCATCAGAGATGCTGGCTTTTGAACTGAACGCTGATAACATGCTGGAAGGTCTCCCTCCTCTTTAGCCCGGAGGACACGGCGTCCGTGATTTCCAACAAGAATGTCAAATTTGGACTCGTCTGACCATAAAACACTATTCCACTTTGAAATAGTCCATTTTAAATGAGCCTTGGCCCACAGGACACGACGGCTCTTCTGGACCATGTTCACATATGGCTTCCTTTTTGCATGATAGAGCTTTAGTTGGCATCTGCTGATGGCACGGCGGATTGTGTTTACCGACAGTGGTTTCTGAAAGTATTCCTGGGCCCATTTAGTAATGTCATTGACACAATCATGCCGATGAGTGATGCAGTGTCGTCTGAGAGCCCGAAGACCACGGGCATCCAATAAAGGTCTCCGGCCTTGTCCCTTACGCACAGAGATTTCTCCAGTTTCTCTGAATCTTTTGATGATGTTATGCACTGTAGATGATGAGATTTGCAAAGCCTTTGCAATTTGATGTTGAGGAACATTGTTTTTAAAGTTTTCCTTAATTTTTTTACGCAGTCTTTCACAGATTGGAGAGCCTCTGCCCATCTTTACTTCTGAGAGACTCTGCTTCTCTAAGACAAAGCTTTTATAGCTAATCATGTTACAGACCTGATATCAATTAACTTAATTAATCACTAGATGTTCTCCCAGCTGAATCTTTTCAAAACTGCTTGCTTTTTTAGCCATTTGTTGCCCCCGTGCCAACTTTTTTGAGACCTGTAGCAGGCGTTAAATTTTAAATGAGCTAATTAAGTGGATAAAAGTGTAAAATTTCTCAGTTTAAACATTTGCTTCGTTATCTATGTTCTATTGTGAATAAAATATTGGCTCATGTGATTTGAAATTCCTTTAGTTTTCATTTTATTAAAATTTAAAAAACGTCCCAACTTTTCCGGAATTCGGGTTGTAATCTAGAAGACTTGGAGTTGGATCTTGTGTTCTGCATTGAGGACCATCTCAAGGCTACATTTGTGGGTTGACTTTAAAATAGACATTAAAATAACTGAACAAAGCCCTTGACTTAGAACCTCATGGAATTTTACTTTGTTCTCAAAACCCATCCTTTTCTGATAAACATATTTACATTATCTGTTAATTATCGAAGCAAAGTTTTAGATTCACAATTCAAAAATAATTCAGAAGACACCATCCTATAGAACACTGATCTTAAAATATAATCTGAAACGCTTTCTAATATGAGATCACAAAATACTAAAACGATACAAATTCATTTTTCAATTGTATTTCTTTTATCCTGTTATTTAATTTTTTTATTTATATGTCTGTATTCATTTTTTGGTTTGCTTTTCTTTTTTGAGATGTCTTGTGTTTTTGTGTGCTGGAACTAAATAAAGGAAAAAAAAAAAAACATCTTCTCCTGAGTTAAAATGTTTTTAAAAAGGTCTTTTAAAACAGGCCTATAATACAATGAATAAAGCTTTTACTTTCTTACGAACGTACTGGACTGAACCATGACACCACTGTGTAGTATCGAACCTAACCATGAATTTCTTGAACCGTTACACCCCTAATATATATATAAAATACATAAAAATATATAAAATTTGCACACATTCAGAAATATTGAGTGAACAGGATGTATTTGAAATAAAATTATTTTGTTGCAACGGTGACATAAATGTCACTTATTATCAATTCAATGCATCCCTGTTGAATGATAGCATTTATCAAAAAAAAAAAAACCTTTCTAATAGTGACCTTGAGGTTAATGGAGATCTACGAAGCCCCTCACCTCTCATGGCGTCATCCAGGCAGTACTGCAGCGGGCCGCACTCCCAGATGCCCGTCACCTCATTAAAGAACATGTTGAAGTGGATCAGAATGATCTCAAAGGTGGCGCCTTTCAGCAGCGCGATCTGGTCCTCTATGATCAGAGCTCTGCCATTCAAAACACAACAACTCCATTATAATCTTATAAACCACCAGTGATTAATTTTTGTTTCAGATGGAAGAGCCAGTATTCACCTGAACATTGCGAGTGTTTTACTGAAGTTGATTATATTCTTGATCATGTGCGTGGTGAGGTCTGTAAAATGTGGCAGAGTAGTGAAAATGACACTTTTATGTTGCTTCCGCTCTTTACTCTGAGGACTCTGAAAGCTGGAGGAAGGGGTCGAGGGCGAGGAAAAGCTGATGTTCTGTGGCAGTGCATCTTCAGACAGTGTTTTGTGCATGGCTGCGTGAAAGACCCTGCCACTGTGTGGTGGTTCTAGACCATCCTCAGAAATGGATTTCTGATCGCGATCTAACGGCTGCGGATATAAAGCCTCTGATGAAAAACAGATTTCATTCAGTAGACACTTTTGTCTGACTCTCAAATCATAATAAGATAAATATGTTACCCGGAACTGAATAAAGTTGGTGCAAGTCATGTCGAAGGTCTTGTGATGTGCAGTGAGCAGCTCCTGTATGACAGTTTCCTGTTGAGAGGAGAGCGTTACAGGCTCCTCCTGCATCCTCTTCCTCCTGATCTGCATCCTCCGCTTCTCCACGGCCTCATCCGACATGATCACTGATGAAAAGAACCGCATGAACTGAACTGAAGGTTACACCAGCACATTTTTATACACAATTAGGTATAAAAAAAATACAGTAATAATTGTAACATTACGAAATTGTATTACAATTTAAACCGTTTTCTATTTGAATATCTTTTAATATGTAATTCATTCCTTTAATGCAAAGCTGAATGTTTAGCGTCATTATATCAGTCTTCAGTGTCACATGATCCTTTAGAAATCGTATTATTATCAATGCTGGAAATAGTTGTGCTGCCCAATATTTTTGTGCAAACCGTAGTTCTTTGATGAATACAAAGCCTAAAATAACAGCATTTATTTAAAACTTTTGACCAATTAAATGCATCCTTGCTGAAAGTATTCATTTTTGAACAGTATTGTTTTATACATTAAACATGCTTCTTGTATTACACATGCAAGAAAATAATAAATAATCTTCAACAAATTACACTGTTGAAGAACCATTCATCACTCTATATTATTATGATTAGGCTATTGAATGTAACCATTAATCAAACATTTGTCTCTTATATCACACTGCCTTGAGCTTTGCTTTCTTAAGGATTCGGGAACACGGAAAGTAAAGCTCAATCAAACTTACGTTCCCTCTTCATGCCGATTGAGAGGCATTTCTGGAGTCTGCAGGACTGGCACTGTCTCCTGTTGCTCTTAGTGATGACGCAGGCGTTCTGAAACGGGCAACAGAGCTGTGCGGGGCGCTTCATGGCGCGCCTTACAAACAAACACACAGGTATAGAGTCAATCTTACTGACTGCAGAAAAAGTAAGACACCGCAAGATAAGAGCATGACTGTCTACCGGTGTATTTCATGCAAAGTATACTACAAATATATTTACATACTTTATAAAATATCTGCCAATTGTACTTTTAGTATCCTATACTTAAACTCTGCTAAATCAGAACTATTAATTTTGTACTAAATGCACTTTAATTGTGAGGAAGTAAGTCCAACTAAGAAGTATATCTGAAGTACTGTATATCTGATTGTGCTAAAGTGAAACTATTGTAAGTATACTTTAGGTACACTTTAAATATATTGCATTAGAAGACAGACATTGTTCAAAAATCATACAATCAATATCAATAGTGACATTAAAACACATTTTAAGAAATGTGCAAGGTGTGCACAAGTGATACTCCAAATAAAGTTTGGCTGCGGCTATTTGCACTAAGTGAAAACAGCATATTTTCTTAGCGATAGAGGCTATTTACACTATGTGCAAATAGCAAATAGATTCTATTTACACTGTTAAAATAGCTGGATTTTCTGCTATTTATACTACCTATTACAAATAGTGCACCTCAGTATTATAGTACATTATAAAACAGTATGCAATAATTACATAGAGTATAAATTCAAATTTGAATTCAAATTATTAAATGGATGCCACCTACAGCCCTCCCTACACCGGCCAATGTGATATAAAAGTTTGGCAAAAGATGGATTCAAACTCGGGTCAATCACATCAAAAAGAATACGGTACACGCTTTAGCATCTACACTTTCATCAGGGTTAACTAGCGTACCACAGAATAGAACAGAATAAATATAACAGAACAGAATAAAACAGGTCAAATGTTAGCTCACATATAATCAGGAGTGCACCAGGATGGCATTTTTTGTCCCCCTCGTTTTAAATATCCCTTTTGTCCCAAGCGCTGGTGTTAGTTCACCCAAAAATGAAATGTCTATCATTATTTACTCACCCTCATGTCTTTACAAACCTGTATGACGCTGTTTAAAAGAGCTAATAAAAATGTTCAGTTTTAGAACGTTTTGGCTGTTGTAGTCAACACAATGAGAGTCGATAGGGTCCGAAACAACACTTCAAAAATATCTTATATAGTATAAACATTGCGAAGACATGAGGGTGAATAAATACTTATAATAATAATAATATAAAAAAAACGTATTATTTTTGTGTGAGCTATTGATTTAAAACCAGACCCTGCTGTCTATTAATTACAATATTTGTCTGTATATGACAACAATGATCCAAAAGAGCAGCAATGGCAATAGAGGCTAATACTGCTTTATTTAAAAAGCATTTGAATATTCACATCTTTTGTACATAAACCAATATAATTCCCATGTTTTTAAAAATGCTGAAAGCACCCTGGGAAACAAACAATTACCGTGTGACTGCAGTTGTTCACAGAGGACGTGTTGTGAAGCGTGTGGGCTGGCCACAAATTCAAATGGTCTACTGTACTCTATAATTACTTAATTATCAAGGGCTGCTTTCAAAAAAAAAAAAAAAAACACTTGCAAATCATTATTTTGTGTATTTGGTATAATGAAATGTGTTTATGCGGTTTAAGGTTAAAAAAAAAACACATTATTTTCCACATAATATGCATTCTTGTTTCTCCTCTATGCCCCACCTTTCTGAAATGCATCGATTTTTACAAAGCTCATCGGTCTGAAAAGCAAGGTGTGCTCTGATTGGCTATCTATCCAGTGCATTGTGATTGGACGAATGCCTCAAGCGTGTGACGGAAATGTTATGCCCCTCATCATACTGTGATGACGTGTGTCCTGGCAAAACAAGACAAAAACAATAAAACACATTGCAACCGAGCCAATCAGTTTGCTCACTCACCTGAAAAAGCCCTTGCAGCCCTCACAGGTCATGGCGTTAAAGTGGTAGCCTGTGGATTTGTCGCCGCATACTTGACAAATTTTGGGCTCATCATCCTCCTCTGTTTCTTCCTCAGAGCCATCACCGTGTCCCGAGTCGTCCAGGGGAGAAAGCTCCTCCAATTCTTTACTCATCCTGAGCTGAAGTAAGCACTGCAACAAAGGCACACGTCACTATATCGCACATAGCCTCTCATGACCACCAATGACGTCTCTCTTAATAACAAGTTCAAATAGAGAGGACTTCCTAAAACTGAAAACCAAAGGCTACTGAACATCCAAAAATTAGTCTGCATTCACTGAACTACTACGGATTAATTTACTATGACTCCAAACAAGAAATAGGTGGATGGATAATTACCATTAACACCATTACAGCACTATGAGGACAATCACTATCACTTCCTCATACTGTACTGTACTGTACTGCTGTTAATACCGGCTCCTGCTTTAATCTTAACCTTATGCACATCCTCATAATACTTGCACAACTGCAGAATCTGCCTCCAGCACACAATATCCAGAGACATAATATTTGCACTGCCTCAGTACAGAATGGGAATATTGTAAATTGCCTTGGTCAACTCATTTCACACGAAGCAACTTTGTGTCATTTAGCATTTGTTACACCTTTGCATATTATATTTTTGTAGCACATGTACATACACACACACACACACATATATATATATATATACACACATTCACAAACATACAACATCTTCATTCAATTTTAATATTTAAATTATTATAATCATTTATTAAAATATTTAAATATTTAATATCAGCATGCATTATCTGAACTGGTTCTAAAAGGAAAACACGCAGAGAAAGCAAGAGAGAGGCTGATCTCAATCATACATAATCTTCAAAACAATTCAAAGGCATAGCAAAACAAATTTAATGAATTCTCTTTTCATTTGAGAGAAGAAATACAGTTATGTCAGATGATTTTGAAAAAAAAAAAACAACACAATGCAATGAGACAATTTCAGCATTGTATTCAACTTACCAATATCACATCCATGGTTCACAAAAATGACTAAATCTAAGCCACCTTTTACTACCAAGCTGTCTGAAAGCTCCAGTAATAAAATCACAGTGAATGAATCATGTATCAATCATCCCATAATCATTAGACAGCTATTTATGAGCAGGCTGTGAATGTAATTGTAAAGCAGAGCAGAGTTCAGGAAACGTACCCTTTGCATGATCCATGTAGCGCAGAAATCTAGAGCGTGTCCTCCAGGGCAATACCTTTATCCTAAATAAGCTTTTGAGAGAACACGGCATATACACACACAGCATTGCCAAGCAAAGCTGAAATTATGTGTTGCCATGGTATCCACGTGGGACCACCAAGCATTGGTCAAGTCAGACTCCCGCTCGAAGCCATAATACTGAAGTACCTGCAGCATAACAGTCTATATGCCTATTCAGAGGCAGAAGAAGGTCCCTTTATGATTTATTTCTCTCACTGTGCATGAGGGGAAAAACCTTTTAAGGGAGTTGATGGTGAATAACAAAAACCACTTATTCAGTCTTCTTTTCCTATATTTTTATCATACAATATAAAATGTTTTTTTATCATAATGTATAAAATAGCCATTTATTGTTACAAATGGCTTATTTTATTATTTACATTTAACTTCAATGATTCTGTTTTCTGTTTTGTGTAAACAGTTAACATTTATATTTATTAATTTAGGACATGAAAGTCTTAGCAACTTATAAAAATAATAATAATAATGTTACAAAAATGTCTATTTCAAATAGCCTAAATTATGTTTTTTTTTAGCAGTAAATCAGAATATTATAATGACTTCTAAAGGGTGATGATGCTGAAAATTCAGCTTTACATGACAGAAAAAAAAATGTTTAATGAAATAGCACAGAACATCTGACAACATGTTGTGTTGAATAAATACAATTCCTAAAAGAATTTTCATGAAAGAAATTCCCATGGTATGGTAAGGCTTCAGAAGACTTGCAATATTGTGCAATAAGTTGCACAGGCTACTTAAAAAAAAGAGCAGCTTCAACATTCTTCTAAACATGTTTCATGCAGGTTTATATTGACGTGATGCATTTTGCTGTAATGTTTTTTTTGCCTTCACTTCAGCTATCATCTGGAAAACTGTAACTAGATTTCTTAATCCTGTACTAACATCTTACTGATATCACACAGCCTAACTGCCATTCATTCAGCCTCGACTACAGCACCTCAGGGTTCATTCTTAATTGCACTGTACATTTATTTACTTCCACACCACATGACCAAAGAAAGGCCACTACACAGAATAGTGACCTATTTTACGGAGACTGGTGCAGATTAAAGTGTTTAAGGACCTTAATGCTGACAGTTGACGCAGATGAACTCTGGAAGGTCAGACCGAGTTCACTCTTTGGGTCCAAAGAGCTATAACCTGCTGGTTAAGTGATGCACTATTTTTTGAGAGTGTTATCTATTGCCTACATACAAACGGAGTACAGGTTTGTCAGAAAGGAGAGAAAGCTCTCAAGTGCTGATTTCTTCCCTGACTGCACCGATTACCCTGCCTCTTATCTGCTCGATCTCTGCATTAGCAAAGCCTCTAGCTTTCACGGTTCACTTTCCCTTGCGATTAACAACACTGTGGACCCATTATCCTCTGGACTGATTAGGATTTGCATTGTGAAATTCGTTTTTGGAACAACAGCTCAGAAAACCTACTATTCTTCTCCAAATCTTAAATTCATCAAGATAATGGGTAACGGGGTATAAAAAATAAATAAAAAAAAAGTACACCTGTCCTAGTTGTTGGCTCATTTTTGATCATAGGTATACCCTGGGTTCACCATTTAGGTCAGTATTTACACATTTCTGTGCTTAATTAACAATTAATGAACACATGGAACTGGGATGTTAGCTCATCTTGTCCTCGGATGTGTACATTTTGAGTATGTGCACATAATGCTGTATTCATCCGTCTTCCTACTACATCACTGGAAAATATCACACAATGCATGGACAGCATGCTAGTTGTTGTCATAGACATTTTTTAAAAATCCAAAAAAAAAAAATTGGGGAGGGGGGGGTGGGGGTATTTAGGAAAACTATTCCAGGGAATAGAGCAGGGGTGTCAAACTTAATTCCTGGAGGGCTAGATCCCTGCAGAGGTAAGATGCAACCCTAATTAAACACACCTGATCCAACTAATTAAGTCATTCAGGCTTATTTGAAAACTACATGGTATATGTGTGGGAGCAGGGTTGGAACTGAACTCTGCAGGGCTCCGGCCCTCCATGAAATGAGTTTGACACCCCTGGAATAGAGCATCACAGTCCCGCCCACAGCCCGAGAGAGCTTTGGTGCTGGAAGTAAATTTCCCATTCATTTCTCCCATTGACTTCCGTATCTAAAGAGTTTTAAAGCATGTCTGAGGATAACCAGCTACGGCTGAACTCATAAAAATATAACATATCATTTCGAGTTAAAAAATTAAGAGAAAATCCAAAAAGTCAACGGTACAAGACTGTGTTCATATTTTAATTTCTACTAGGGATGAGAAGGTACTCATCCCTTAAACCACCGTGCCTCACTGAAGCCACAACCGCGAAAGAGCCTTTTGAGCGACTTCCAAATCTGACGACGGCCGCGCGAACTTTTTCCTCCAATTAATTGTATTTTATATAGTGAATGTGCAGTAATAGCAGTTCTTTCAGTATTAATCGTGTAAATAAATAGTTTTTTATATAAGTATTGTGTATTGATTTTTACATTTATCATCGTGTATTTTATATATTGTGTGCGTGTGTGAAAGCGGTTAACGATAACCTCAGCAACGTGGTGCAGTGCTTTGTCGTCAACTTCCGGCACCCGCTGTGGGCGGGACTGTGATGCTCTATATGAATTGTTATATTTAAGTGTATAATATGCTCATTCCAAGACTTTGGTGTTAAAAAAAGCTGCTTGGGATACGGTAAAATTACCAGGAAGTAGGGATGGGCGTTTTCCACAAATATCACATTCGAATATTTGAGCTCACAAAAAACTAATATTCGAATATTCGTTTATTTAAATTAAGTTTAATGAGTCAGACGTTATTTTTCAGCAACATTTGTTTTCGTCATTTTGAACAAGCTTATAATAAGCTACAACATTACACATCGTGTTTTGTAGCTGAAAACCTTTAACAATGCGTGCAAACAAACAAAAGTACAGATTAAAAGCAAAAAAAAAAAAAAAAGTGAACAAAGAAAAAACGTAAAGCAGCCTGCAGCAATTAGGCTATTGTAAAGAATGTAGCTTACACTTAACTTTTAAACTGTCAGCAAATCTTTTTTGCTTTTTTTTCTATTGTTTCAAATGTTCTTGTTAAGAAATACGGGCATGTAAACATGATCGAGGGAAAGTCGGCTCCTTAGTCTGTTAACAATAAGGCCGGCCGCGGAGAAAACGCGCTCTGACGGCACAGACGTTGGCGGGACTCACATCGGTGTGCTAAGCGAATAAGTTTTGTGAAGCGCTTCGTGTTTTCGTTTCACCACTGAATGGGATCCTCATCTGGTGGAATACATGGCTCCAGCAAGAACTGTTCCCGCTCGTCTCGGCTGGACTCTCTGTAATCATCGCTGGAGAACTGGCTCAGCCTTTTCCGACGAGTGGGCATTGCATCTTCTTCATCGTTGGTGACGGCGGCTGCATCCGCACCACTCGCATCAAGGAAAATGTTCTGATAATGTTCAAAAAAGGTTTTTTTCCTTACTTCTCTCATGTTTTCATCGAGAAACCGGAGATGTTTGTGCCGAGGGTCTAGGGCAGACGCGAGAAGAGGAGTTTTCACTGCATTCTCCAATTTAGCTGTGTATATTCATTGCTTGAGAGATGCTGCAACAATGTTCTTGGATCACTTTGATTTTCCAGGCATATTTGAAGTACTAGAAGACCGCAGTTCTTTTAGGGGGCGTTCACATATCGCGTCTTTTGCATGCTCTAGTTCGTTATTTCCAATGTAGGCGTGCGGTATGCACGCTCATAATGGAAGCGACGCGGTCGCGATGCGCACGCGGTAAGACGCGGTCCCGTTTTTTCCAGGCGCGTCCGAACAGCATCGAGTTAAAAACATCTCAACTTTCAGAATGCCGCAAGCGCACCGCAGGTCATGTGACAAGAACTAAACATTCAGCTTCATCCTTTCCTGTAACAACTTTGAAAGCTCAGCCAAGATGAAGGAACAGCTGATCATAGCTGTATATGGATCGCCATTTTGAAATAAATTTAGTAGCAGAGCTACTGAAAGCGATTTTTTTTGTGCTGCAAATCCATTTATCCTTTGCTGAAATTTCCCCGTCTTCATGGAGAGAACGCGTCGCCTCAGGAGCGCTTCTGCCCGAGCGCTTTGGAAAGAAGGAGAAAGCGGCAGCGCCTAGCCTTTTCCACGCCTTATTAGGCGCAATATGTGAATGGCCCCTTAATCATTCATTAATTATTTTTTCCTTGCATACACCTTCAAATATGCCGTGGAGAATCACATTTCGAAATTCGAATATCATTTTTATTTATCGAATAATTAGAGCAGAACGAATATTCGAATGTTCGACTATCCGTGCACATCCCTACCAGGAAGGTCAAAAATAAGTGCACTTATATAACCAGCTGTCAAACCTATTGAAATTCTTTTGTTGGGGAGGGGAAGGGGAGAGGGAGAGACAGGAAGACAGAATATATATGAGGGAGAGAGAGAGAGAACAGAGAACATTCACTCACATTGGGACAACATTAACAGCCTGCACTGACATCCAGCAGCTAAAAAAAAAAAAAATAGGATAAAAATGCACTTAGTCATGTCATTAAACGTGCATGGAATGATACATTGTAATTTCACTGATTTCAACCCTTATATACCTTTAAAACTTGGATTAAACTGCTCCTTAAAATATGCAGGTCCTTATACATCAGGCATAATTTGGCTCACTATGATTTCCTGACAGAAATAGCAGGAAAAGTTCATGCATAAATTATATTTTCTAAAAATGTACTTATCCTCAGACTATGAGTTTGTTTCTTCATCGGAACAGCTTTGGAGAAATTTAGCACAACATGCATTATTATGTATTATGGACTCTTATTGGCCAGAAGCAACAGTTTGAAGTTAAAAATCCCTTAATGATGGATTTGTTCCTTAGAAAACCACAGCTTTTCACTTCACAAGGCATTAATTGGTGGACTGTAGTCATGTCGATTACTTGTTTATTAGTTTGATTTATTATATTCGATGCATAGTCACTGTAAAGGGTAAAAAAAGCAGTTATAAACACTTCACAACCATTCACAACTCATTTTGCAGATATTACTATACTAGATAACTGCAGTCTGTGCTCTGCAGGCTAAATCAATTGCAGAGGTTTACAGGCTTATTGAAAATTAGAAAATGCAATTTCATCTCTTAAAATCTTTCTTCTCTCAATATTACTTAATAAACCATTATTGTGCTGAGAATGCAAGATAGTTGATCTCCACAAGATATTTTGACAAATTGAAGTACCATAGTTTCACTGTAATGCAACATCTTATTGGTTCATCCTTCTGGTTCTTTGAGATGTTGTGTATTTATTGTGTATCATCATTTGCATTCATTAAGAGACTTAATTGATTTATACCATAATTTATTTTACTGAAAGGTAATTTCAGTAATGATATATTTCCCTACAGAAAAAGCAACGTTACTGAATGTCCAAACTACACACATGCAGCAGCTCATGTTTAGCTAACTGCAACTAGGTCAACACATTAGAGACAGGCCAGCAGTACAAACTGCACAAAGCATTCCTCGGATATTTAGACTAACTGAAACAAACTAGCCAATATTGACTTTTTGTTTAATTAAACCTTCTGTGATGCAAAGTTTTTCTGCCAACAAAAGGTCAGGGTCAGAAACAAACTGCTCCATTATTTGCCTTCAGGAATGGATTTCCAGTGGCAATTATTATCATTATTCCTTTTTAAGGCAATCGTTTCTTTGAAAGAGGCCTCCTCTGGCAGGCACACTGAACTAAACTCTGGCATTTTTAGCAGAGCCTATCTAAACGCCTCTGATTGGCCACTGCATTCATAAGCTAAACAAATGTGTGTGGTTATAATTCTCAATACTGCAAAAAAAAAAAAAAAAAAAAAAATTAATAATAATAATAATAGATTAGTTTGATTTTAAGACCCCAGACACTGAGTTATAAAGGCATTTAGCCAATACTTTTCCTCTTTATAGATTTATTCTTATTCAATGAGGAAAATAAAACAAAGTACAGTACACACATGCATCTGCTGTAAATAATGAGCTATAGGCTGCATCCTGACATTATATTCTAAAACACAAAACAACTTTCAGGCAAAGAGTAAGTTCACTAACATCACAGAAGCTTTACATTACGAGCATATATGTGACCCTGGACTCAAAAGGGTCCATTGCTGCGACTGAATGAGCTCAAAAAAAAAAAAACCTTGCTGTGATAACTGATTATGCTCAATGGCTCAGAATAGAACACAATACAACGGTGGCACTGGGTTAAAGCTAAGCAACTGCGCAGACGACTGGACTGATTTGATTTACAACAGTCAAGTCCTGCACAAATGTCACAGAATGTACAGTATGCATCGCGGTGAATATACATATATAATATATATGTACAATATATAACTGATGAATGACTGTTTGTAGCATGTTAAACGGACAGCAGGAGTTTATAAATTGCTTTAGTCGTCTCTTTAACTGCATTTCGAGACAGGACAGTATATTTAAATCACGACAAACACACACACCGTGCTGACTGACATTCATTCCTATAGTTTGCAAGCGGTATTATTTATTCGTAATACACGTTCAACAGTTGCGTCACGTCCCGCGAACTAAATTAGTTCAGTAGCTAAATGAAAACAAAGGCACTTACCATGTCATATCAGCACGACTTTCACGTAATGCCTCAACATGACCAAGTTCACCGAGCTACGACGTCAATCATGACACGATCCGTTTTGCATTTAAAGTCCTGATCCTAAAGAACGCATTGTGAGTTACAGCCGCCCCAGAGACTTTACTTCCTGGTTACAGATGTCCTGGGAAGGACACACTTGACGGAAAAGAGAGAAAACGTACTCTCGCTATAGTCGCGAATGCATTCGCTTGTTTTCCGAGTTTCCTGATCAGCCAAAAGAGCAGACCTTCGAAGTCGAGAGGGAAGGGAAATAAAAGAAGACAACCAATCACAGACGGGGCGAACTAAATGGAGCATTATGCAATTTGTTTATAGAAAATTATGCAACTACTGCTGCAGCAGCAGGCTAATAGGTAACAGTTAGCTTGCAGTGTTTGTAAGCCAGCGATGTTTTGATATAGCATACCGGTAATTAAGCCTTAATTAATTAAAACAAAGACTACTTATAACTTTGTTGATCTTTAGTTTCAGCTCTACAACATAAATCACACAGTCATAACCCAAAAGTACGTTAAATACTTAAAAAGAAGAGTCACTTCTGTGTTTTAAAACTGTGGCCAAAATTAAGCGCAGTAAAGTTAGTTTTAGGTTTGATATTCGCTGGATTTTCGACTAGGCTTGCTTTAGGGACCGTCTGCAAATTTACCTCTCAGTACAAAACGAAGTCCAATAATCAATACAAATTATGTTTCCAAAACCACAGAAAATGTCTTGTGGGCAAACTGACAGAAAATATTTTACCAATATGTCGCTACAAACAATATCTCCCTCACTGTATGTACAGTACACACAAGCTATTTTCTTAAAAAAATTACTATAATTCACCAAAAGTTTTTTTTTTAAAGTTCCAAAGGTTGTAGGACATTTGTAGTTGCAAGACTGACTTACTACAGGTGAAATTTTGCCAATATCTCCCTTACTGTATGTACAGTGCATATAATTATTCTTAGAAAACAATTACTGTAAATAACCATGAGGCTATTTTTATGTTCCAAAGGTTGTAGTATATTTGTAGTTACAAGACTGACTTACTACGGGTGAAAGTTTGCCGATATCTCCCAGTACATAATTAATACAGGAAAACAATTACTGTAATTGACCAAAAGGTTTTTTTCATGTTCCAAAGGTTGTAGTACATTTGTAGTAACAAGACTGACTTACTACAGGTGAATTTTTCCCAATATCTCCCTTACTGTACGTACAGTACATAATTATTCTTAAAAACAATTACTGTAAATCTCCAAAAGCTTTTTTTTCCTGTTCCAAAGGTTGTAGTACATTTGTAGTTACAAGACTGACTTACTACAGGTGAAATTTTGCCAATATCGCCCTTACTGTACGTACAGTACATAATAATTCTTAAAAACAATTACTGTAAATCACCAAAAGTTTTTTTTTCATGTTTCAAAGGTTGTAATACATTTTTATTTACAAGACTGACTTACTACAGGTGAAATTTTGCTAATATCTCCCTTACTGTATGTACAGTACATAATTATTCTTAGAAAACAATTACTGTAATTCACCATAAGGGTTTTTTCATGTCCCAAATGTTGTAGTAAGTTTGTAGTTAAAAGACTGACTTACTACAGGTGAAATTCTGCAAATATCTCCCTTACTGTATGTACAGTAAATGATTAATCTTAGAAAACAATTACTGTAACTCACCCTCAGGGCTTTTTTGTGTTCCAAAGGTTGAAGTATGTTTGCAGTTACAAGACTGACTTACTACAGATGAAGGTTTGCCAATATCTCCCTTACTGTATGTACAGTAAATAATTATTTTTAAAAAACAATTACTGTAAATCACCAAAAAAAAAAATTTCTGTTCCAAAAGTTGTAGTACGTTTGTAGTTACAAGACTTACTTACTACAATAAAATTTTGCCAATATCTCCCTTACTGTACGTACAGTACATAATAATTCTTTAAAAACAATTACTGTAAATCACCAAAAGGGTTTTTTCATGTTCCAAATGTTGTAGTAAATTTTTATTTACAATACTGACTTACTACAGGTGAATTTTTGCCAATGTCTCCCTTACTGTACGTACAGTACATAATAATTCTTTAAAAACAATTACTGTAAATCCCCAAAAGGGTTTTTTCGTGTTCCAAATGTTGTAGTAAATTTTTATTTACAATACTGACTTACTACAGGTGAATTTTTGCCAATATCTCCCTTACTGTACGTACAGTACATAATAATTCTTTAAAAACAATTACTGTAAATCACCAAAAGGGTTTTTTCATGTTCCAAAGGTTGTAGTAAATTTATATTTACAAGACTGACTTACTACAGGTGAAATTTTGCCAATATTTCCCTTACTGTATGTACATTGTATAATTATTCTTAAAAAACAATTACTGTAAATCACCAAAAAGGTTTTTTCCTGTTCCAAAGGATGTAGTACGTTTGTAGTTACAAGACTTACTTACTACAGGTGAAATTTTGCCAATATCTCCCTTACTGTACGTACAGTACATAATGATTATTAAAAACAATTACTGTAAATAACCAAAAGGTTTTTTTCATGTTCCAAAGGTTGTAGTAAATTTGTAGTAACAAGACTGACTTACTACAGGTGAGATTTTGCCAATATCTCCCTTACTGTATGTACAGTAGATAATAATTCCTTAAAAACAATTACTGTAAATCACCAAAAGGGGTTTTTCATGTTTAAAAGGTTGTAGTAAATTTTTATTTACAAGACTGACTTACTACAGGTGAATTTTTCCCAATATATCCCTTACTGTATATACAGTACATAATTATTCTTAGAAAACAATTACTGTAATTCACCAAAAGGGTTTTTTCATGTTCCAAAGGTTGTAGTAAATTTTTATTAACAAGACTGACTTACTACAGGTGAATTTTTCCCAATATCTTCCTTACTGTACATACAGTAAATAATTATTCTTAGAAAACAATTACTGTAATTCACCATAAGGTTTTTTTCATGTCCCAAATGTTGTAGTAAGTTTGTAGTTACAAGACTGACTTACTACAGGTGAAATTCTGCCAATATCTCCCTTACTGTTTGTACAGTAAATGATTAATCTTAGAAAACAATTACTGTTACTAACCCTCAGGGCTTTTTTGTGTTCCAAAGGTTGTAGTATGTTTGTAGTTACAAGACTGACTTACTACAGGTGAGATTTTGCCAATATCTCCCTTACTGTACGTACAGTACATAATAATTCTTTAAAAACAATTACTGTAAATCACCAAAAGGGCTTTTTCATGTTCCAAAGGTTGTAGTAAATTTATATTTACAAGACTGACTTACTACAGGTGAAATTTTGCCAATATCTCCCTTACTGTACGTACATTATATAATTATTCTTAAAAAAACAATTACTGTAAATCACCAAAAAGTTTTTTTCCTGTTCCAAAGGTTGTAGTACGTTTGTAGTTACAAGACTTACTTACTACAGGTGAAATTTTGCCAATATCTCCCTTACTGTACGTACAGTACATAATGGTTATTAAAAATAATTACTGAAAATCACCAAAAGGGTTTTTTCATGTTTAAAAGGTTGTAGTATGTTTGTAGTTACAAGACTGACTTACTACAGGTGAGATTTTGCCAATATCTCCCTTACTGTACGTACAGTACATAATAATTATTTAAAAACAATTACTGTAAATCACCAAAAGGGTTTTTTCATGTTCCAAAGGTTGTAGTAAATTTATATTTACAAGACTGACTTACTACAGGTGAAATTTTGCCAATATCTCCCTTACTGTACGTACATTATATAATTATTCTTAAAAAAAACAATTACTGTAAATCACCAAAAAGTTTTTTTCCTGTTCCAAAGGTTGTAGTACGTTTGTAGTTACAAGACTTACTTACTACAGGTGAAATTTTGCCAATATCTCCCTTACTGTACGTACAGTACATAATGGTTATTAAAAACAATTAATGGAAATCACCAAAAGAGTTTTTTCATGTTCCAAAGGTTGTAGTAAATTTGTAGTAACAAGACTGACTTACTACAGGTGAGATTTTGCCAATATCTCCCTTACTGTACGTACAGTAGATAATAATTCTTTAAAAACAATTACTGTAAATCACCAAAAGGGTTTTTTCATGATTAAAAGGTTGTAGTAAATTTTTATTTACAAAACTGACTTACTACAGGTGAATTTTTGCCAATATCTCCCTTACTGTACGTACAGTAGATAATAATTATTTAAAAACAATTACTGTAAATCACCAAAAGAGTTTTTTTCATGTTCCTAATGTTGTAGTAAGTTTGTATTTACAAGACTGACTTACTAAAGTTGAATTTTTGCCAATATCTCCCTTAATTGTTTTTTTTAAGAATAGTTATGTACTGTACGTACAGTAAGGGAGATATTGGCAAAATTTCACCTGTAGTAAGTAAGTCTTGTAACTACAAACGTACTACAACCTTTGGAACATGAAAAAACCCTTTTGGTGATTTACAGTAATTGTTTTTAAAGAATTATTATTTACTGGACGTACAGTAAGGGAGATATTGGCAAAAATTTGCCTGTAGTAAGTCAGTCTTGTAAATAAAAATTTACTACAACCTTTTAAACATGATAAAACCCTTTTGGTGATTTACAGTAATTGTTTTTAAATAATTATTATGTACTGTACGTACAGTTAGGGAGATATTGGCAAAATCTCACCTGTAGTAAGTCAGTTTTGTTACTACAAATTTACTACAACATTTGGAACATGATAAAACCCTTTTGCTGATTTACAGTAATTGTTTTTAAAGAATTATTATGTACTGTACGTACAGTTAGGGAGATATTGGCAAAATCTCACCTGTAGTAAGTCAGTTTTGTTACTAAAAATTTACTACAACATTTGGAACATGAAAAAACCCTTTTGGTGATTTCCAGTAATTGTTTATAAATAATTATTATGTACTGTACGTACAGTAAGGGAGATGTTGGCAATAATTCACCTGTAGTAAGTCAGTCTTGTAAATAAAAATTTACTACAATCTTTTAAACATGAAAAAACCCTTTTGGTGATTTACAGTAATTGTTTTTAAAGAATTATTATGTACTGTACGTACAGTAAGGGAGATATTGGCAAAATCTCACCTGTAGTAAGTCAGTCTTGTAACTACAAACATACTACAACCTTTGGAACACAAAAAAGCCCTGAGGGTGAGTTACAGTAATTGTTTTCTAAGATTAATCATCTAATGTACATACAGTAAGGGAGAAATTGGCAGAATTTCACCTGTAGTATGTCAGTCTTGTAACTACAAACTTACTACAACATTTGGGACATGAAAAAACCCTTATGGTGAATTACAGTAATTGTTTTCTAAGAATAATTATTTACTGTATGTACAATAAGGGAGATATTTGCAGAATTTCACCTGTAGTAAGTCAGCCTTGTAACTACAAACTTACTACAACGTTTGGGACATGTAAAAACCCTTATGGTGAATTACAGTAATTGTTTTCTAAGAATAATTATATTGTATGTACAGTAAGGGAGATATTGGGAAAAAATTCACCTGTACTAAGTCAGTCTTGTTACTACAAATGTACAACAACCTTTGGAACATGAAAAAAACCTTTTGGTCAATTACAGTAATTGTTTTCCTGGATTAATTATGTACTGTACATACAGTAAGGGAGATATCGGCAAACTTTTACCCATAGTAAGTCAGTCTTGTAACTACAAATATACTACAACCTTTGGAACATAAAAATAGCCTCATGGTTATTTACAGTAATTGTTTTCTAAGAATAATTATGTACTGTACATACAGTAAGGGAGATATTGGCAAAATTTCACCTGTAGTAAGTCAGTCTTGCAACTACAAATGTCCTACAACCTTTGGAACATTAAAAAAAAAAAAAAAACTTTTGGCGAATTATAGTAATTTTTTAAAGAAAATAGCTTGTGTGTACCGTACATACAGTGAGGGAGATATTGTTTGTAGCGACATATTGGTTAAATATTTTCTGTCAGTTTGCCCACAAGGCATTTTCTGTGGTTTTGGAAACATAATTTGTATTGATTATTGGACTTCGTTTTGTACTAAGAGGTAAATTTGCAGACGGTCCCTAAAGCAAGCCTAGGAGAATATCCAGCAAATATCAAACCTAAAACTAACTTTACCGCACTCCAAAATTAGGCTACTCACAGACTAAACTAAATTACTTTATAAGTGAAATTTGCGTTTTCGCTAGATTTCCATTGCTAATTGCTAATGAACTGCAATCCTCATTCTTGAAAAATTATAATTGTCTTTTGAGATTTATGGTCACAAACTGAACACCTTTATTCACAGAAAGTACACATTTCCACTTTTCCGCTTTTATAGTCATCTTCACACTACAATAATACACTGGCTGGATTAAGAATAGCATGCAACTCTTTTTTGTTTCACTGCCAAACAACAACAACAAAACTGAGACAGAGCCTCCAGCTCACACTGAAGAATGCTAAATGTATTTGTGCCTGTTCAGTTAAATGCAGGTTGTTATGCAAAGCGGATTAAATGGATGATTCACAAAGCTAGTCAGAGGACTGTAGGATTGTAATTTGACCTTTCATGTAAACGAGTTTTGGTTAGGTTCACAAACACCTGAATAAGCGATTTAATAAGGAACATAAGATCTACAGATCCTCATTTGAGCTTGGAAGAACAGCGTATAGGCCTACTAAATCTCCCTTATCATTCTGTCTATCTTTTTAGGAGATACAGCACATTTCTCAGACATGAGTCTATTGGACCTAATGCTCAGAGAAAAAGCCACCCAGACTATGTTAGAGCATAATAGGCCAATACTGGAAATTGTTCCAGATGATGGTCTTTTATTGAGTTTTTCTCTTACAAATGAACATGAAGATGTCTGAAAGTCTTTGCTTTTAAGCTATGCTTTCACTTTCAATTAATTACAGACTTTGATGTGTTCCATTATTAATGATAAAAAGTGGCACTTACTGAGAAAATAAATGCTGGTTTTATTGCGTAACCATTAACTTAGAACTGTTCTTTCAAAGTTCATTCACTCTTTCTGTCTCTATAAGTACTGTAGGACAAATCAAGTCAGTTATTATGACTATGTAAAGGTCAAGAATTTAATGTTTTGTTTTACTGCTCATGGGCTCAATCTGCATGTTTTCCATTCCCGTCGGGAGCATCTGCTGATGTTGGATCACTGGTCAGATTGTTTTGTGCTGGTCCAGGGTCTCTTGGGGTCACAGTTCTGGGAACAGCGTCCTCTACTTGGCTGAGAATGTCATTCAGGACTGCGGAGGAGGCTCTGTCTGAGGGAGATGGGGGCTGGGAGACCGCGGAAGATCCAGGGCTGCTACTGATGATCGAACGAGCTGCTTCCAGATGCCTTCTCTGGCTCTGACGAACTAAAAGAAAATGAGCAAATAGTACATTTTTAAAGTGCTTTTCAATTGGTGGGACAAGGCTGAGTCATATGTCTGTTCTGAGAGACAAGACAACCTGAAAAAACACGTCCAAATGGAAAAATGAAATAAATCCTTATGAAAATTGATATGCATGGAGACGTGGGGCACTTAAGGATTCAGATAAAAATCTGCTTCGTTTCTAAGCTACACAGGTTGGCAAAAATAAAAAGATATTTAATATAGTGCCACCTAGAGCTCAGTTAAAGCTATCACTTGATGAAAGGTGTCAAATTAGCCAACATTTTTTTTATTTTTATAATGGCACTCGTTTTTTCTGTTTAAACAATATTATTAAAAGACTAATTAAATGACTCATACCTGCCAGGATTTTAATGGGAGACTGATTTCTGTGAATGCTTTCATCTGCACCATTCATCAAATGTATTTTTCCACTTATTTTTATATTTAGACTTGTTCATTTGTGATCATTTATGCTGCTTTTTGTTCTTAATGGAGGTTAACAGTCACAGGTCACAATCCGCTTTTAATGAATGGAAAGCATTGTGTAACTTTCTTCTGCTTATATGTTTCACAGAAGAAATAAACATCATACAGCATTGTAGGACATGGAGAGAGTAAATGATTCAAAGAAAGTAATTTTTGGTGAAATATCCCCAACAAATCATTCATTTCAATTTTGTTGTACTGTATGTACAAAGTCATGTGGTTACAGTCACCTGAGCAAGCTGTAGAGTTGAGACCTTTGTTACACAGAGGCAAATAATGGGGAAATAGGGAATTAAAAACAGACTGTGGCAAATAGCGAGGATAATTCATTAAATACACAGGCCACATGACTCCCACTGTGATACAAACACATGTCAAAGCCACAGGTCATTAAAAAGTCAATCTTAACAAATAGGCCATACTGGTAATGTGACAGTTTTTAGCAGTGAAAAGACCTGCAAGAGGCTTTTCAAATCTTTTAAGACATTAATAGAGTGCACTACATAGAACAGAAAGATGTTTGCAATGTCACTATAAATCAAAACTGAACATTGAACTAGCCTTAAAAAAACTGTTCATTTTTGAATATGTCTTTGTTCTCTATGTTTGTGTGGTCTGCAACCTCAGAAACGGCATGCTTTTATGCACGACCAGTTTTTATGACACTTAATGTCTCAGTAATGGAAAAATAGACATTGTTATCACCTGCTTATCCTCATGTAACTTGAAGGTGAAATGCTAAATGTAATATTTCAATACCAGTTTAAAGACTTAAACCCCAAGACTAGTGATTTTTTTTCCTGCTGGCCCAGTTCTACTCACCCTCACATGATTGCACTTTTTTAATTAATTAATCAAATATATTTTTTATATTTGTTATTCAATTGATAGTTTCATATATATATATATATATATATATATATATATATATATATATATACATAGTATACAGCATAAGCTTCTTTTTTTTTTTTATTCCTTTAGAGCTTGACGATTTTAGTAAGCATCTCCTTTCATTGTATCTAGAAGAGCAAGGTGGTGCATTCTGCTCCTCATATCCCTTTGCACTCCAAAGAAAAACAACAGTGCACTTCTTTTAAATGGCACAAGGTTACGTAGATAATAACATTAAGGTCTAACTTGGCTTGTCCTGTAATAGCTTGGTTTTTTTTGTTTTTGGTTTATTTTACTGATTAACTGCCTGATTGAATAACTCACCTCTTTCTCTGACAGCAGTCTTCTGGACCTCAGGAATGAGGAATCTGTAGACGAGTTCTGCCACGATCTCTTCAGACTGCTGACTGTTCCTCCTGCACGTATACACAGAGTGAGAAAGACATACAGGAAGTCGTCCTGTAGACCAATCTAAGCATGGCTTTGAATATTTTCATTTCAAGACCTCCTGAAAGCCAAAAAAAGTCATCTAATGTGCACCTTACATGCATCATTTTATTTTATCAAGGTCTTTACTTTATATGGCCTGTCTTTATACAAATTATTCAAGGAAATTATGAATGTATTGGGAGTTCAAGGTTATAATAACAGAATGCATTCACACAGTTTGGGTCTATTCACTTGGTAGCTCAAAAATGATCTTGAATTTAATAAAACCTCTGACGTAAACAACTGTCAGCGAGAAACATGTCTTGCAGCCTTTGAATGTCAGGACAGGGCTGAGGGAATCTTTTCTACATATTGAAATCTAAAGGTTTATATTTTATCCCTTTTCCTCAAGAGCATTCAGTGAAGTGTTTTTATTTTGATCATTTAAAATAGTTTGACCTTGCTGAAATATCTAGTTTGTGGTTCTTGGTCAACAATAAGCAATCTGGTTGTGAGGTCTTCAAAACTGGTTCAACTGGATGTCACAGCATTCGTGACCAAGAACATACGTCTCCTCAATGGCATAGGTGATGTTGTTCAGCTCCTCAGACTTGCGGTGAATCTCCTCTCTGGCCTGAGCATCAGCTGTCTGGTTAATGGAGCCCAGGATGACATCCTCCAGGTACATGTCTACTGTGTCCTGATGCATCTTGACCACCTGATACCAAATGATATACAGATAGACATGAGATCTCAGATAGAAAAGATGCAAAGATGCTGGTTGTAGTACAAGAGTGAATTATATGACACAATGTGACTGGGGCACACATTTTGATTGGCTCGTGACATTGAAGAATTCTATGGCAATTTGCTTTACCAAAGAAAATAAACCATTTACTTTCACTAACATATGCTAATGTTCAGAAGTTAGAGGTCATTTTTTTACTTTGTAAAGAATTTGAAGTCTCTCATGCTAACCAAGGCTACATCTATTTGATCAAAATTACAGTAAAAATATATTATTACAATTTAAAATAAGGGTTTCTGTATGAATGTTTCAAAATGTTACATTCCTGATATGACAAAGCTGAATTTCAGTCCCATGATCCTTCAGAGATCATTCTAATATGCTGATCTGCTACTCAAGAAACATTTCTCATGATTATCGATGTTGAAAACACTTGTGCTGCCTAATATTTTTGTGGAAACTGACACATTTTTCATGATTATTTGATGAGCAAAAATGAAAAAGATCAGCATTTATTTAAAATAAAAATCTTTTGTGATATTTACTGTCACCTTTGGTCAGTTTATCACATTCCTTGCTGCATAAACTGACTCATTTTTACAAAATAATTCCCCAAACTTTTGAATGGTAGTGTATGGTTTTGTTAGGTAGAACTAGGAGCACATTTATTGTGAATGGATGTTCTAGTGACCTGTTTAAATATCTCATCCTCCTCTCTGCGTCTCCTTTCCTCGATCTGCCGTCTTCCACTCTCCTCAGCCTCACGGATACGACGGTTTCTCTCAGCCAATAGGGTGAAGGCATGGATTCGCCTTTCCTCCTGCAGCCGGAGCAGCTCTTTAGATAGAAAGTCCAGCATGTCCACTATCACTCCTCCAGACAGCCCAGATATACAGGACTCAATCTGAGACACCTGAGAGAAAGACAGTGGGAGAAGAAGGAAGAAAAATAATTTAATCAGTTTAGTACATGAGATATCCTAGCTCATCATAGTTCATCCTTACATTGTCTCATTCAGTGACTTTTTTTTATTATAATTATTATTTTAGACCACACATAGGCTCATAACATATATGTGTATATATATATATATATATATATATATATATATTTATTTATTCTGTTTTTGTCCTAAGGCAATAATGTATTTTATGTTTTTTTTCTTTAACGTTAAATTGATTATTTTTATTTGTTTTTATATTTAAAATCTAAAGTCTTTTCCTTCAGTGTAAGCATCGATTCTTCCTTTTAATTGAAATGTATGCTATGCTTTTACAAATGATCAAATAGTATCCCTCAAAATGAAAAGTTTAGCATTGCATCACTTACTCACCAGAGAATCCTCTGCAGTGAATGGGTGCCATCAGAATAGAGTGAAAACAGCTGATAAAAACATCACAGTAATCCACAAGACAGTCCATCAATTAATGTTTTTTGAGGTGTGTTAGTATGAAATAAATCTTAAAGAGATTAAAAACTTCAAACCATTGGTTCTGGCTAAAATTGGAGTCTTCTGTCCATAATATTGATTTCTGAAGTGAAAAAGGCGTCTCGTCTGAATCACCCGAAAAATATTCAGAGAACAATCACTGTTTACAAGTGAAAACAGTAAAAAAAAAAAAAAAAAAAAAAAAAAACATTTGTGTATGGGATGGACTTTTTCCACTATAAAATTTGACTTATGGATTAGTGACTCACATTTTGGCTACAGTGACCTTTTACAGTAAAAATGCCTTGATGGATTTTTTTTTTTTTTTTACAGAAATCCAGCTTTTAAATTCAAAAGATGTTAATTGAAGGACTAGAATTGTGTGGATTATTGTGATGTTTTTATCAAATGATTGAACTCTCTTTCTGACGGCACCCATTCACTGCATAAATGATGTAATGCCAAATTTCTCTGTTATTGAAAATAAATTATCTGTTTGAATGGAGAATCAAACTCATCTTGGATGGCCTAAAGGTGAATACATTTTCAGCAGATTTTCAGTTTTGTGTGAACTATTCCTTTAATAATAAAATATGCTCCACAAACCTTTACGATCAAACTGTATCTGTATCAAATGACCAGTGACTGAGTTAAAATTAGCTTTCATTGTTTTTTATTATTTTTCACTGGGAGAAGGTTTTAAATTCTAAAAATGACAGAAAAAAAAGGGAAAGAAAATGTTTTCATACTTCATTGAATGGTTTCATTTCAAAACAGGAAAATGTGACCCATGCTGAGAAGCCCAGAAAAGATCTGCGGTACATGCCAAAGCACAGCTGTATTTTGATTGTACTGTGATAAGTACTGTATGTAGTTTCAGCAGTCAAAGTTCACATGCTACAGCAGGTGCTTATTTTCATATCGTAAGCATACATCTCCGGTCTTACTTTTTCAGACTGGATGTCTCTCTGTCTCTGCAGGGCGAGTTTGACCTGTTTTTCCACCTCCTTCTTGTCCTGTTCCTCCTTCTGCAGTGCGTGGGTGGTGCGCAGTTCCTGGATCAGTTCCAACCGTTTCTCTTTTCCCTCGAACATCTGCCAACCATCAGACATCATTATCTAGTCACATCGACGACTATACGAGCCGTCAGTTAGAAAGCCACGCTCCGCCCGCTGAGCCTTACCTGATTCTGTGTGGATCTTCCTCTCAGCACTTTCTGCAGAAAGATAACGGCCAGTTCCCTTTCCTCATCTCCCTGTTATAGACATTACATCGATATCTCAGAGTCATAGATGCATCATACAAAACGACTTACAAAATAAATGGTCAAGGAAAGGCAGTGCATCATATACTGTAGTAGTATCCTCAGATCTCTTTAGAAAAGTGCTTCTTTTAGGACTTTTGAGCACAGTCTTACTGTTGTGAAAAAGAATACACTTAGGAAAAGAGTAATTATTACAGGAATAGTATAATTAAAAATTATATTCGAGAAACTGCATGCTAAGTGCAATTAAATAAAAATGCGTAACAGTTTAACTTTATATTTAATGCAATTAGGTGAACTTCAGAGTGCTTTTTGACCCACTTAACGTGCATCTTTACATCTTTCATAATAACTTCTACATGCTTAAAATGATACACATCAGACTTGCAACCTGCATACTTTCTCATCAAAAGCCAGATCTTAGAAGGAAAACCTGAATTGTCTACAGCATGTATGTGGGTTGTACCTCTGGGGGATCTTCCACCGCAGGGGTTGGAGGTCGTGGAGCAGGTTTTTCCCTCTTAAAGAGGAACCGCAAAGGCTTTTTTTCCACCACACGCCCCTTTTCCTCCTTCAGAGCCTAGTGGGAAAGGAGAGTTCAGGAGGATATCTGTCACTTCATACACCTCCAGCCAGCTGCTCATTACCTGATGAGTCTTCATGAGCTCTAGTTCTCTGCGGGCTGAGCGTGAGATGAAGCCTTTAGTCACTTTAGGTCTTGGCACTTTGATTCGAGGCTCCATGACAGAAGGAGAAAGACCTGTCTCCAGTTCTAACAGCCCTGAGAAACACAGAGATGTCACTGCAGGCCTTCACCACATCCGTAGTGATTCGAAATTCAGCTAAACAGGTCGTGCTTGTAAAATAACTTATTTTAAACTAAATAAAATACATTTTCTGAAATAACAACAAAAAAATACACCTAAATCTCTATGATATTCTGATCTGAAGCAATTTTTAAACCTCAATTCTCTGTTAACTAGGTTTTAGACATTATTGTAATTGCTTAGAAAAATCAATCTTTGATTAATAACCAGAATGATCTGATTCAGAATATAAAAATTGTATTTTCTACTTTAAAACGTTTATAATATAATGTATATAAAAAAAATTATATGGAGTCCCTCACATGGCATGCAGGATAAAAAATTGTAGACTAAATCGTGTGAGAACAAATTAGTAAATTGTGCGCATAATTTAACAAATTGTGGGAACGAAATAGTAATCGTGTGCATGTTTCAGTACATCAAGGGAACTAATTAGTAAATCGTGCACACGATTTATTTATTTATTTTTATTTTTTGCATGTCATGTGCAGTGCTTTGTAAAATAATAATAATTAAAATAAATAAAAATATTTAATGCAATTTGATGTCGAATGTTTATTTTTATTTTATTTTATTTAAG
Source organism: Carassius carassius (assembly GCF_963082965.1). Taxonomy (NCBI): domain Eukaryota; kingdom Metazoa; phylum Chordata; class Actinopteri; order Cypriniformes; family Cyprinidae; genus Carassius; species Carassius carassius. Next base: position 7,079,880 of record NC_081773.1, read on the forward strand.
TTTAAAAAGTTGTGTTTTTTTGTTTTCAGGACTGACTAAAATTACTATAGAAACACTGGATTTTTGTACTTTTATAAAATTATCCACATTTATCAACTTTTTATTTTTATATTTTTTAAGTGGTATGAGAACTACAATGTTATTGACAGCACACTTCTCCTCAATAAACTCTGATTTCAGCAGAAGTAGAATAGGGTCATTGAGTTTTATGGATAACATTTACAAATAATAAAGTAAACAAATAAAGAATATCAGAATATATCGAACAAAGAAAGACATATAAATAGAATAATAGAATAAAAATTTTATGTGCATTCAATTTAAAAAAAGACTATAAACTTTACAGTATCCTGAATTGTCTCAAGGAAAACAACATCTGTAAACAGAAGCTGACCTTCATACGTGCTGAGAAAGTGACTCTTGACCACGTTGCGGTTGGAATTTCGGTCAGGGATCTGACCAATCCGTGACCGAGGTGCGTATGTCTGAAACCCATAATCTGAGTAATCTTTTATGATATCACGTCTCTGCAGCTTTCCCTCCACATTCCTCCGTTTAGCCAGCAGCTTCCGCAATGCTGTTAGAAACAGGAAAATGATCAATAAAATGACGTCAGGATCTACATGCTTATTATTTCATAAATCAGAATAATAAAACGACTTAAACGTGATCTGGTTTAAAAACAGATGTCCTGGCAGCTCTTAATATATTCTATGCTTCATTTGGCTGAAGATTTGAATTCGTAGTTTTGTAGGAATGATGGCTTTTTCTCATGCCTCACAATTTTTTTTGTAGAAGGCTCTAAGCACTTTTCTGTGTGTATGTAAATGTGGTAAAGTGATTCATCAGCATTTTTGGTCTGAAGAGAAAGGTTTGAAATGTTTATATATGTTAAAGGTTATTCTGTCAATGTTTCATATTTTACTAGCATATGATCAGCTAAAGAAACGTATTGTCACCATTTAATAATAATGATATTATTACTTATATTAGGTTTACCACACAACCACTAGATGACACGGCTGATAACTCATGCAGCGCTATCAGAAGCTACGCTAGTTATGCATTAAAATACGTAGTTTTTTTTTAAGTATTTGATAAAATGCACCTTTTTCAGATCAAAGCATAGAAATTTGTAAAATCACATGCTTGTAGCATCTACAGTATATGGTCTAAAAGCAAAACACTCTTTCTAAAAGCCACAAAACGTCAGTTGTGATTTCACCATTACTGCCACAAACAGAATGGGTCCTTTTTAGTGCAACTTAAGTATGATTGATGGTATATCTGACTGTGGCCTCACAAATGATGTAGTCATTGCGTATCTTCTTAATCTGCGCCTCCTTCTCTTGCTGGTGCTGGGAAAAGCTCACATCCAGACGATCCATCTTGACCTCCTCCTGCTTCTCCTCCCTCTGACGCAGAAGCTGCACCAGCAGGGTCAGCCGTGCCTCCTGCAGCCTAACAAAACACACGAAGAACATCAACAGTCAACACGAATGTGTTTGTGCTTGTAGAAGTAAATTTATGAGTAGCCTACTTCTTTAGTCTCTTAAGGGGCTGCTCACACAGAAACCGTTTATCCATTCCATTGCACTACTTTTCCATTGTTTTCTATGTAAACATGCTCTAGATGGACATGTATGTCTGTTATGCTTGTGTCTCCCGTCTCTCTCAGCATCTCGTATATGACGTTGTGTCAAGTTAAAAGGATTTCAACTTTAATGCACAGTGCTGATCATCAAAGCCAGTTCCAAAACATAGAAGACCAATCAGAAGACGTTGGAGGCGGGGCAAGCATTGTAAGCTTTTGTTTAAAATTGTTTTATTTGTTGGCAACATGGCAGAGGAGACATTCATTCAGGGCACAGTGCTTTTTTCAAAACCATTCCTGAGCATTGCATCTCGCTTTTTTTTTTTGCCAAATATCCACCTTATCCAGAGAAACCACTGCAAATACTGCATAAATGAATCAAACTCAGAAAACTATTCCTATAAGCAGTGCTCACTTCTCTATCTCGTTCTCTCTGAATGCCCATTCCTTCCTCTCCATCTCTTCCATCATCCTTCTCCTCTTGTCCAGCTGAGAGAGGTCATTCAGCGGGGGCAGAGTTGTCTCCCAAGCTCTCTTCAGTCTTGCCCTCTCAATCATCTCTACTTCTGCCAGCCCTGCAGGCAGCCCACGGCCTGAAAACAACCACTGTTGACTAACCAAGACATCTCTCAGCAAATGCTTGAAGCTTCACATGCAAAGGTTTTTGCAACATTGTCTCAGTGTCAGTCTGTATTAGATTGATTAGGCACTGGTGAGAAATACGTATTATTTATGATTATTATGTTAAGTGCTGTTTACCCCATGTGAGTGTGGCCAGTGTGAGCAGCTCAGGGGGGGCTGTCCCAGGACGAATCACATAGTCTGGAGTGAAGGGGTCTGTTTGTGTCTCACTCTCCCGATAATCAGTCTGAACTCCTACGCTCCGCTGGAACGGAGTAGGGGACCGTTTTTCATCTCCATCAGAAGCAGAAAGGAAGTCAGATCTGTGAGAAAAATTAATGTCAAGACAGATGTATAGAAAGATAGTAAGAAAGTCCAGATTTTAACTCTAATAGAAGCTGCAGGTGAAGTGACAAGCACAATTTGACTTACTTTGGCAGAGCAAATACAACATCAGGAGGAATCTGTTGAGCGAAAGGAATAAGAGGACTGAGAGAAAGGAAATGGCAGAAAAAAAAGAAGGAAAGAAAGTGAAAGAGAAAAACATTATTCTTATTTGTTCACTTTACCTGTTAAAAAAAATAACAGCTTTTGTTTAGCTATTGTCATTCACATTCACTTTTCTCTATATCCTACCATTTGAAAAACTTCCAGCGGTCCATTCCTGTCACATCTGTGTGGTTTGGTCTATGTGTCTGAGACACAACCCTTTCACGGACACAAAATTATTCAGGATTAACAATATTGGCATATACAACATGCACTATCACTCAAAAGTTAAATTAATACATTTAATCAGCAAGGATGCACTGTACTGATCTAAAGTGACATTAAGGACATTTATGGTACAAAAGACCTCTATTTTAAATAAATGTTGTTATTTAGAATTTTCTTTTCATCAAAGAATCCTGAAAAAAAAAAACATAACGGTGTCCATGAAAATATTAAACAGCTCAAATGTTTTCAACATTCATCAAAATGTTTCTTGAGCACCAAATCAGAATATTATAATTATTTAGCTACTTAAAATTTCAACTTTGCAATTATACAAAACAGTTGCTTATATTGTAGTATTTCACAATTTTACTGTTGACTGCATTTCTTTTCAGCCTGGCATGGTGCAGAGAGTAAGAGACTCTTTCAAAAACATAAAAAAACCTTATTGACCCCAAACTTTTGAACAGTAGTATATATCAATTTTGTGCACTGCAAGAGAACATAGAAAACCTTCAAATATCCCAAAAGAATCCACAAAAAAGAAATAACTCAAAAAAGAAAAAAAGAAAAAAACAGAAAACAGCTCAATCGTTCTGTGGATATCTGTGGGAAATTTGTTTATTAAATGCTAAATATCACAAAAATGCACAATTCAAAAAAGAAATAGATTTATTTTTATCATGCAAATCATTTCTTACCCCGTCAGCTGCTGCAGGGCCTGTCTCTTCTGCTCGGCCAAGCCTCGCCAGCGTTGATCGATGAACACAGGCACAGGCTCGGTGGCTTCAAGGCGTAAGGTGAAACGAGGGTGATGTGGCAGATTACTAAACATGGAGTTAAATTCTGGAACCTTCCGCTGACAGAGACACAACACAACTGTTTGTACTCTAACAAGGTCATAACATACTGTTTTTGGTGCATTTATAATGTTTAAATACAGAACAAAACATCTCTCCACTTTACATTCAATAAAAGGATTCGTTTGGTTTCTGGGAAAGATGTTTTGAGTACATAAAATTACAGAATGTTTTAATTCAATAAACTTTTATTTCCAAAGATCAGAGGCATTTTCATTCCTCATGATATGAGTCTTTTAAGGTTTCTGATGTGTTAAGAATGAAACAAAAATGTTAATGGTTATTTCCATTTTTTTTTTTTTTAAATACATCATTCAAAAACACCATCATTCAAAATTTCAGACTTGTTATTTCTTTTACATTAGTGCCATTAATTATTTTCAAATAAATGTTTTTGTGTTCACTAGCAATACCCAAAGGATACAAAGGGTATTGTGCTGGCCATGAGATAAAAGAGTCATTTTCAGCTCTAAATAATTGTATTGTATATCTCACTGATGGCCAGACTGTCCTACACAAAAGAGAATTCATGATGTGATAACGACTGGCTGTACATTGCCCTGAGAGATTAAAAAACAAGATTAATAAATAAATGATTTGAGCTGAAATAGTGTGAGAGTGTTGTGATTCGACAGACAAGAAACCAGCACAGTGTGGATACAGGCTGCCAAGAACAATATACTGTAACTCACTGTTTAGTGAGCAGAATGCGGCGATTGACCAATCAGAATCAAGTATTTCAGAGAGACCCGTAATAACTCAAAATAACCACTTCAGTGTCAGCAGGGTACTCCATTATCTTTCAATTACCTAAAGCAATTTAGCACCTCAGACTTGCAGCATTTTAGTCATTTGCAAACTAAACAATTACAAACCTATTTAACCAGCATAAGACTTTTTTTCTCTTAATACGGTACTTGCATGCTGAGATATTTGCAATCTTCTTTTTTCATTCCATGTGTAAAAAAAATAATTAATTGCAAGTATTACGTTTTTTTTTTTACTTACCGGTACTTGGAAAAATGCATTTATAACTTGGAACCATGCTACATGTGGACTAAAAACTGTGCATAGTGTTTATATTAATTTATTATGTTTTGATAATCTTTTGTCATGATTATACACGAAAGATTCTGTTTTGAGTATAACATTCTAAAGCATGTAAAGATTATAATTTTAACTGTAGTGTGTTTTTATTTAAAGTTATATACTAAATTGCAACTTCATTGGTACAGATATGAGATATCAGTTATATTCAAATAAATGACATACAAGTGTGTAGATTTAAAACTTGGAAGTATATTTTAGTTTAACATACATTTTGCCAGTAAATCTGCCAATTTGGCTATTTCAAAGACAATAGAAGTAATTATGTAATTTTATATTCCCTTTTTTGAGTAAATCATTTCTGTGACGTACTTTTTTTTAATTCAGCCAGAATGAGTTACATACAGGCTACTGTGAGTCCTGTTTTGGGTCAGTGTGTTTTCTCTCTGCCCAATCAAAGTCAGAGTTCATCAAACTTGAACTTAAGTTCGCAGTGGAAAACGACTTTGTGTTTGTGTTTTCCGGTCTCCAGTGTTTACATGAAAGTAGAAGCACAAAGTTCAAGGACTCAGTATCCACATAAATCTGCAAAATCTGAAACACTATTATCACACGATTAACTGTTCTGTGTTTGTAGTTGTTTAAAAATGTATTTGCTTGCTTTCTTTGATGGGTCTGTCAACTTACCACTCGATCCACTGAGGCATGAGCCCGAAAGTTCTCCCTGGCGTGATCCACATCAGCTGACAATGTGTACACAGGGTCTAAAGCAGCATCAACATCCACAGTTCAACACATCAGAGTTTTTAAATAATAAATGACACAATATGGAGTCTCTTATAACATCCGAATATATTAATGGTCAAACAGGCCATTGGTTTGCAGCTGTAACTCACCGTACAGATAATCATAGGTCCTCTGTGGTCTGAATCCCCTACTGCCCTCATTTTTCTTCTGAAAGGTGCGTGTCACAGAGACGCTCATGTCTGCGTGTAACTGGTGCGTGTTTTATTTGGGAGCGTTCGGGACAGTTGTTGCCATGGAGATCGTAAACATCTGACCACGTCACTACCGCTGTCGCACCGCCAGAGGGCGTTCAAAACAAACCCACGACGTCCTCCAAAACGTCATTCATTTCCAAAAGTTGTTGTTTTTCCGGTCTAAAACTTTGTATTCATTATAACATAAGATTTATATGAACACGTGGATGTAGACAGACGTTTGGAGGCCGACGTGTCACAAGCTTGCAGAGATGCTGAGGTAAACTGAATATCCCACAGTCTCCGAACATAACCTTAAAATATCTCATTTAGCTGTCTCAGATTTAAGGTGATTTATCTTAAAACATTTGACACTTTAAACCATAATATCAATATTACCGTATGTTCTCTAAATTGTTTAAATCCTTTATCTTCATGATATACGTAACGTTATAGGTCTAAGTATACAAACAATGTATTAATACAAGTTATATTATGTAATTTAATGTTGTGTAGTATTTCATTAGATTTTAAAACAGCCTTATTAAACAGCAATGACATGGTGTTGCAGTACTAACTGGAATAAGGTAGGCCTAGTCATTTATTGCATATTAGTTAATATAACTACGTGATGACAATCTTTTTTCTGTTATTGCACATCTGGATTTGAAGAGGGTCACATATGAGTTTATGATCATCTATAAACTACAAAGAGTGTTCGGAATGCTATTTTGTAATATAAGTAACATAATATGTTATAATATATGCAACTTCTCATTCACACAGTCGTGCAGTGAATATCAGCAGCCTTGCTTGAAATCATGCTGATATTAAATATGACATATAATCTATTTATGGTACAAAATGTCATTCTAAACTCTCAGTTTTAGATATGATTCTTTCACCCTAGGTGTGATATCTCAGTTAAAACACGCACACACACACACACACACACACACACACAAAACTGAGCTTGCAGTCCACGTTTCTAGTCAACAGAGGACGCCAAATCATATTGAGCCCTTGATTTGCTTTAATGAATGAGAACACGTGCACAGTCACAGAAAATAGCTTACTTCCGCTTTGCAAAATAGCTTGTGTATCATGTAGCTTCGGGAAGTTTTGACGATCTATGAAATTCTGGTATTATTTTCTTTCACTGTTGTTTTTTTTTATTACTATTGACTTTTGCTATTGGTTTCTAATTTGTCCTGTCCTCTTGATGTGACAGTGTGTTTTTGTGACATCCTACTGTAGTATTTTTGTTAACTGGATGAAGTTCAACTCTGTCTGCATATGAGTCTTAAACCATGCTGACTGAATCATACTGAAGTTGCTAACCTTTGTAGGCTATACTGTATATCTTGATTCAGAGGAAACTTTTTTTCCTCCACTTGTTTGTCATATAGTTCAGGAGATTTGAACCTTTCTGTTTGCTGTAATAGTAATGTGTTATAGTGTTAGCATGTTTATAGCAGAGAACAGTTTGTGACATTGTTGAGATCTCTTTTAATTCTATAGTATTTATGAAATACATAATACTGTATTATATAATATCCATAGATGAGGTACTACATTAATCTCCTCTGTGTATTTATAGGCACACCCTCAATTTTCGAACACATCCTCAAACATAATGAATTAAATGACTTATTATTATGACACCATTTCAGATTAATCACTGGTGTGAGAACTATAAACTTGTGGTCGTTTTTTTTTAACAGCATGTGGTTAGGTTAGCCTGTAACTGCCTCCAACCACTGATGTTAACTCCAATGGCGGCACTTGTCTGTTCTCGTGCTAAGCAGAGAAGCAAAGAGGTGGTGAGATACATGCTCACACATTCGCATGACAACCGAAAGTACCTCATGCTCCTCCATTACACTGCATTTCTCCGCAGAAGATCTGATTTGCCGTAAATGACACAGCCTTCACAATAACATTTTAGTGGATTGTTTATCTGTGGCTTGCGATCTTAAGTTTTCACACATTAAATGTGTTTGTGTGGGTGTTCTATATATATATATATATATATATATATATATATATATATATATATATATTTCTCATCAAATTCTTCCAGGACCAAATAATCATAGCTGCAATCCACATTAATTTCAATGCTATGTTCATTTAACGTACTATTCATTATAGAACTAGAAGTTGATACAGTCTTAAAACAGTGGTTCTTCATTGGCTTCTGTGGATCTATGAAGAATTTCCATTTAACATCCATGGAATCGTTATATTGAACAAAAGGAAGAGAAAAAGGTATTTCAGATTAATTAAATGTTCTCCGCACTTTCATTATTTGAAATTCTCCTTTGAGAGAAATGGAATCCGATGTTATCTATATTCTCGTTTCACACTGCTCATAATTTCCCCATGGTTAACAATCAATCCTGGGTATTCATAAACTAACGTTTCGCACTGTACTTTCTTAAACCCCGGGTTAACGTTCTTATTTGCATATTTGCTGTCTCATTGACAAATGCAGCATGACCTGTTTACATAATGACTTGTGCATCCTCTTGTTTTTGCAGCCTGTACACATTGGGAACCGTAATGCAGTGTTAACACTGCAAGCACAGTTCTTCGGAGCAGGTTTCATAACCCTGCTTCTAAATCACAAGTGTCATTTCTTATATTATAGATAGTTCTGGTCCTAGAGTCTGATCAGTTAAGCCACGTTCAAAGCCTTTGTAAATTACTCCATAAACATACACCTTTGAGCTCACATCAGTATTCCTATGCCACTGCTAAACCAATCAGAATCAAAGGCTGAACATTTTGGTTTTGATAATAAAGCAATCTTTCCCAAGGAGCTGTGGATTACAGTTCATTTAGACCAGCTGAAGGCCATTGTTTGCATCTATAAATATATTACCGCTAGGGACATAATGCACCCTGAGCTAGTTAAAAATATAATGATGCTGATGATACAAATTTACAATTTTAAACGATTTGCCATACATTTGGGGGTGGGGGTTAATGTGACTGTATGTGAGTGGCACTGACTGTCTTCAGAAAAATTTAGATGGTATTTTCTTTTCATCTTGCCTCTGTATAATGCATATGGAAGTAGGCGTAGTGTATTTTATAAGTGCAGCGCTGCTTTGTATTCAGCAGTAAGCAAAACGCTATATCGCTGCTGGTCCATAAGAGCCACCTGCTGTCACACCTTAGCAACCACTCTGGGTACCCTAGCAACCGCACGGAAACACCTTAACAACCACTCCGGGTACCCTAGCAACCACATATCAACACCCTAGCAACCATCTCGGGTACCCTAGCAACCACATAGCAACACCTTAGCAACCCTCCCGGTACCCTAGCAACCGCATAACAACACCCTAGAAACCATCCTAGGTACCCTAGCAACCAACCCAGTTACCTTAGAAACCCCATAGCAACGCCCTAGCAACTGCATAGCAACACCCTAGCAACCACTTTGGGGTACCCTAGCAACCGCATAACAACACCCTAGAAACCATCCTAGGTACCCTAGCAACCAACCCAGTTACCTTAGAAACCCCATAGCAACGCCCTAGCAACTGCTATGGGTTAGCTAGCAGCCACATATCAACACCCTAGCAACCACTCAGAGTACCTTAGCAACTACTTTGCAACACCTTAGCAATCCCACCGGGTACCCTAGCAACCACATAGCAATTAAATAACTTTTTAACTTGACTTAAACTTTTAACTGCTTAAACTTTTTAAACTTTTTGGTCAGGCTTTTCTCAAGCCAACTTAAAGTTTGTCTTGATGAACTTTTTTATCTAGTTATATTTGATATTTCCTCATGCAAATACATCACATTATCTCTCAGTAGGGTACTCTCTTAAACCAGACCAGTTTTGGCAAAGCGGACGTTTGACTGTATAAGAAACAATATTAAACTGCATAACTCAATGATCATACTTTACCATACCTGAAACAGAAAACTTGTAAATAATATTCCCTCTACACTTCGCACACATCAAGATTTCTAATGCATGAGTTTCTTTAACGGGGACAGGGTTGGCAAAAAAATAAAAATAAATAAAAACAGCCCAGTTGCTATGGAAAACTAGCCCAGTAATGTTATTTCAGTGATTTTTCTGAATTAGTTTCTACCCTTTTTGCCCTCTTTAGTGTGTAATACCCAGGGCCGTCTATAGTTGGGTGAAACGTGGTGATAATTATAGGGGCCTACGACAGTGTGGGGCCCCCACCAGCAGTTTCAACCTACTACCAGAGGATAGCATAAAAGAAAAATGTTCTAGGTAGTGCACCATGTCTAATAATTTTAGTATACATCCTAGTATGATTTATTCCAGTATAACAAAAATAAAAAATATTCAGATTAAATTTTTTTAAATTAAGATAATTGTTTGACCAAGTTCAAGATCAAGTTTGAGGATGCTTCTCACAGAACATGTTTTTCTGTAATCATTTTTTAAGATAAATAAAAAATAATAAAGTCACAATTTATATATACAGTACAACAGCAAAAATTGTGAGAAAAAAAAAAGTTTTTTTTTTTTTTTTTATCATTTTCTATTAACTACAATTCAAGCTGAACTACCAAACAGGACCACACGTAGTTGTCTGTATGCATAAATATTCAGAATCATTAAACAGAGCAAAACACAAATTAAAAAAGCAAATAAAACCATTCTGAATGTATCGAATGTGGTGATCTGAAGGCAGCTCAACATAATCAGTGAACACTTTCTTTCAGAATGATTGTTGATGCTGTTTAAACACCACTGACTATTGCAAACTCCTATAAAAACATGCTTCCTCAGTGAGTTTCCTTTATAAAACACTTTGCCAGACATGTAACCATACTGAAATGTGCTTGTGCAAAGATCACAAGTTTGCAATCACTGTTTGATTGCACACTAATAATGTACAAAACTCCTGTATGTCACTGAGTCCTAATGGTCTTCATCCATCAAAATGTAACACTGTGCTTGAATGTGAAAAAATCACTCCTTTTCACACTTTTGTGTGTTACCATTGCAGAAACTGCCCCTGCTGCTGTCAGAGTCCTTACTGTTAATCTTTATTTCATTTATACAGTGAGGACTTTGCAATGCTATTTTACATTTCATTATTCGGTTTCTGTACCTGAACACCTACAAACTTGAAATACTTAAACATTGTTTGATTTATCTTTGTTCTATTTATTTTTTTTGTGATATTTTCATTATTTCAAACAGGGGCCCCACAAACCCCAGCTTTGGCTTTGGTACTAGCCTTTTTCAGGCTCTTTACCTTGACAGAAGCAGCATGTGAACCAATCATATCTTCCACTTTACTAAATAAACATGAATGAACATCAGAAGGTATCTTGTTTCAACCGCAGAAAGATGTCAATACACAGCATTTTACAAAGTTATTTTTCTGAAATACATATGGATCTGCGGCAATACTGATTTAATGAGTTCAAAGGCTCACGTTTGTAGAGTAATTTACAACAATTTCGAACACAGCTCATCCAATCAGAATCAAGGAGTGGAACTATCAGTTTTATAAAGAGGGGTTTAGAACAACCATAACTTGGTAGTAAGCGCTGTGTGAAAAGACTTAGGAAATGGTTCTTTTAGTAACTAATCACTGAAAGGTTATTTGGGGATCCTAAAATGGGTCTTCTGTTGAATCACTGTGAAAACCCCCATTTGGAAGCTTTGGACGAGGGTATTTAAATATAAATGTGAACTATAAGAGAGCAGCCTCTGAGCAATGCATTTTTCCTCTGGCCCACTGTAGCACAGGTGATTTCTGGGAAGGTTCCTCAGAGTGTACAGATGTGAGTTGCTCCCACTCGTACGGTATTATGGCAGTCAGACGGAATATTTTATTTTTTCATAAAGTATTGTGTGTACAACCTAATACATCTCCGGCACTAATATTGTTTTGATTACACATACTATTCCATTGTATCTTGTGTGGCAATCAAAACCAAGCTCAACTAAAAACGACCACACTGACACATAGAAGACCCTAGAAGACCACAGCTGTTCATTTAGGTCTGAGATGAGGAAAACCACACTGAAGTGCATAAAGGCTTATTGGTCTCACATTATTTTCCTTTAAAATGATTCCCATTTGAACTCCCTCAGCCAGCTGCTGCCAACTCATTCTCAAACTAATAATAACCCCACCAATAAGTGGATTTTTTTTTCATTGTGTAGACATAAGGCATACTAGCCTCACAAGATCTTCAGGTGTTTTTTTTTGTTTTTTTTTTCTATTTCTTTTTTAAATTAATGCAGTAAAATCAGCAGAGAGTTAAACAAAGAGCTATGAAGAAGTGTAAAGTGTTTATGTGAGTGGAAGGTGTTGCTAATGAAGGTTTTGTTATATGTCAGCAGAAAAAGGTCATTTCTGATTGCATTGCAGGTTGCAAACAGTATTTGCTTTTTCTAATCTGTAGCGCTTCATCAGACATCTCAACACGCCAACACACATTTGATCTGACAACGGCTAACATCCATATGTGATTGGAGAGGGGCACGACTAACCACATCCTATGTGACTGCATCTGTCTGAACTATGCACAACATCTGCACAAGAATGAACTGACTGTGCTATTTTTCATAACCAATTTATCATGCAAACATTTTCCAGCAACAGAAATTCACTTACATAATTCTATGCCGAAACTTGAGAATTGGCCAAATTCAATACTGAAATATGAAAAAATACTGGAATGAGTAAAGTTCCGTATTTATCTACTTTTACACGTTATGTTAAATTAAAAAAATCTATTTATAATATATATTTTTGAAAAATGTCTTCTTTTATTTCCCAATGTTGTTTTGGACCCCATTGAATTTAATTGTATGGGCATAAACAGCCAAAATATCTGAGTAAATGATGACACCATTATTATTTATTTATTTATTTTTTTCTGTGAACTATGCCTTTAATACTCTTCCATTATTTTTTAATTGTTTTTCTTGATTTATCACATTGGTCTCTGGAATACTGTATTTTGATTTTATTGAAAAATCAAATAAATTTGTGCAAAATACACTGGATATTTCAATGTTGGCTACTGCAACACACCAGCACTATTTTAATGTCTCTTGCTTCACTAGATGTTCTCACTCTCTTATTTTAACACAAATCGGTGCCATTTTATACCTCTCAAAAGCTTAACTACAGATAGTTATAAAAAAAAATGGTCTTGGAGGGCTTGTATACTCATTTTATCATGATCACAAAACCTTGGATGTCTCAAAAAGAACAAGAAATGGTGAGAGACACAGATGCACACAAAGCCATTTTTAATACTGTCATTGCTAAACCATTTGTTTTCTTTGTTGAAATGGGCTATTTTTCTTACTGAAATTTGTAAGATAACCTAAAACGTCTTTATGCTTTCTCTGACATTTACATACTACTGTTGCATTTCACCCCCCACCCCCCATCGCATGAGTCGTTGAACAAAACGTTGATATCGGTAATGAAACCGCCATTGCCCTCCACTCAATCATCACACATGAATAATATGCATATATCCAAACAAAGCAACTGACTGCCTGCATGTCTGAAGGAAAAAACTGTCGGTTTTCTATGACTAATCCATGTAAATAATTATTTAACAATTATAAAATAATTATTCTAGACATAATAATTCACAACTGCCCGTTTTACAGAAGTAGTGTTTAATAAAAATTATAATTTTATTTATTTGTTTTGAGAATACAGTTCATAACTGAACCGGTGATCACAGATAGTTTAACATTTGCAAAAGTTCAAACTGGTTCCAAAAATTCTGCATCATGTACAAAAATAATCAGAACTCCACTTTCAATAACTCCCATACTCTCAATAACACGCTATTATTGGAAATTTTGGTCTGTTGATTGGTGGACATAGTGAAGGAGACATTATGACAATAAAATAATTTAAACTCAGATTAGTATTACATGTCCACTTAGGTATTTGGTTATATATTTGTTAAGCTGTAGCTGTGTAATTAGCATAATAATGTATAACCAGACTGTAATTTTCTAAAATTTACCACTTTAGGGTAAAAATGTCCTGATTGACCTCTATTTTGTGCCAGTGTCTTTCAGGTGATCCCCTACTTGACATTTTTCGAACATAGTTAAGAATGGATAAAAACGATCAAAACAGCCTTGTTCATAGATTTGGAGATTAGGGTTATAAGGCCACAATAGTCTCATCACTCTACCATCTAAACAACAAAATGAACCAGTAAGTATTGCTATCAACACATCACACACTGCTAAACTGCAGTCTTCATGCACTAAGAAAGCGCTCTCACATGACAGCCGTGGTTACCAAGACAGGAAGTCAGCATTTTCATGTGGGAGAAGATATGAAATTATAAAAAAAAAAAAAAATGGAGGAGTGCACAACAGCGTCACACTGCTGAAGGAAACAAAAGGAGGAGAACTCAGACAAGTGAAAGAGAATGAGTGAAGTTCGATAGAGAGATAAGCAGATGTGAAAAACATTTGAAACTCCACAAATCAGTATGCGTTAATTTATCCTCAAGATCTGGATCGAGTCGGTCTAAATCTAAATTGATAGTACGGGAAAAAGAAAACATGACATTTCAGAATCGCATTTGAAAATGATGCTTTGAAAATACTTTTACTTCAAGTACATAGAAGGGCGAATAACCTGTGAGTATAGAGAAAAAGGACATTTAAAGGTCAGAGAAGAGAAGTCTGACCGATGATTTGTAGTGATGGCGAGTTGGACTTTGACGGTGATTGTCCTCCTAAGTATCTTTATGGCAAGAAGTCAGACAAGAGGTGAGTTCAAATATGTTTTAATATCATCTTCTCTTTAGTTCTCTAAGATAGTCTTAGTACTACTCTTTGTACGTGGATGATTTGGCCTTCTGATTTAACATCATCTTTGTCTGGTATTGACACTTTTGGTCTACTGTCTATTTCTAATGGAATTTCATAGTGTACTAAAATGCTTAAAAAGTACTTTTTTGGGTATTAGTTTTATGGTTAAAACCTTGGCATTGTTTAAATAAGTCCAAGTATATTGAAAGTGTCAAGTAAATCTTTATGGCCTAGTCGCTCATGTGTGGAAAATCTATTTCTATACCTTTCCACTTAGACTGCAAGGATATTTATGGTGGATGAGAAATCTGTTCTCTCACGTGCATGTGATGGTTTTGTGTTTGTTGCTATTTCGAGAAGACGTGCCATGACGAGGCGCTCTTCCTCTCTGGGGGGATTCTTGGGGGGATATGAGTTGTTGAGGTTTTTGAGGCTGACAGTTGTATCTGAAAAGAAACTGTAAATCTAGAACAAGACCTTAGAGCAGTTGGCATGGAACTAAATGACATTTGTGTTGACAATAATGCTGTTCAGTGTGGTAGGTGGTGTGGTGTGGTGCCGTTGCTTTAGGCCAGGTGTTCAAACTCCATTTTCTTCAGAATCAGGGTGCAGTCTTCTTGTGATAAAATAAATCTGTCTAATATTTGTGCAAAACTTTACACTTTTGACTAACATAAACAAGACATTTTGACCAGTAAATGTAATGGCTACTACTAAAACTTTAATATCTAACACTTTTGTGTAATGGAAATGAACTGGAAATCTCACTGGAGTGAATGATTGTGTTTCAATGTGTTGAGCCTCACATTAACCTGTCACTAACACTCTGTGCTACTAACTGTCCCAGGAGATCAAGACACTGCATCTCAAAAGAATAAAGATTCTGCGATTAAACAGCTGACAGGTCAGAAAACATACACTTTATTTGTTTAGGTAAATACACAGCCATTTTTCATGAATAGAGTACAAATTAAGAACAAAAACTATTATAAAATACATTTTTAACCAATAGTCACTAAAAGCAAGCACTTGATCTCATGCTATCATTATTTACCATACTGTTTAGAGGTTTATATATATATATATATATATATGTATGTATATGTGAACCCTGGACCACAAATCCACGCTTAAGTGTAAATTTTTCGAAATGTATTTATTTTATTTATTATGATTGGACAATATTTGGCTGAGATACAACTTTTTGTGCAAAAAAATCATAATATTGAAAAAATCGCCTTTAAAGTTGTCCAAATGAATTTTTTGCTATGCATATCACTAATCAAAAATTAAGTTTTGATATATTTATGGTATGAACTAACAATAAACAGTTGTACTTTGATTAATTTTCCATTAACAAAGATGAATAAATACTGTAACAAATGTATTGCTCATTGTTGGTAATGTTAGTTAATGTATTAATTAATATTAAATAATGAACCTTATCATAAAGTCTTAACAGAATAACATTTACATTTTTAAGTAAACTGTATTGATGAAAAGGACCAATTGTGTTAAATCTATTGTCAGAATAGAGCTGCTGTTTGGTTTTAAGTGTTAAATAAGGAAATCACACACCAGGTAATTATATTGTATATAGAAAAAACTACAAAATATCTCACATCTATTATTATAACAGCCACATTTTATTTTATTGGAATTATATTTTCATAATTTAAAATATAATTTTCAGTGTCAAATGCAAAAATTTTGTACATTTATTTATTAATTTATTTATTCCTGCAGATTTTAAAGAGCGGACCTTTATTCCAGGCAGCAATGTGACTTTACAGTGTGGTAATGGCACTGATATCAAATGGAATGAACTTATTTATATTCTGTGGAACATCAGCCTGCAAGGAAGAAACTGTTGGCTTGGTTTGTCACCCAAGCTGGACGACACATGTAAAGATGGAAAGAGGCTGTTAAACACCTCAGATGGAGTTTATTTAGTCATTCCCAGGATTTCAACAGAAGATGAAGGATTTTATTCTTGTGATCTTTCACATAAAGCAGGAAGCTATGCTGTAAATGTGTCTGTGAGTGGTGAGTTCAAACAATTTATTGTAAAACTATTGAAAAACTGTGAAACTAGTTTGAATCACAAGTTGCGTATAATTGAACGATCTGATGTTACTGTAATTTAGTTATAGACTACTGTGTCTGTCTCAGTGTTCTATCTCTTCAGTTCGTGGCAGGCACACACACACACACACACACACACACACACACACACACACACACACATTGTGTTTCCATAAGCTTGTTTCCATATGAGGACCTAAAAAATGTCCCAACAAGGTCAAAATGTACTGGTATTACTATCCTTGTGAGGACATTTGGTCCCCATAACGTGATAAATACCAGGTACACACACACACACAAATAGTATTTAGAACAAACAATGAAACCATACCATGCTGTATTATAATGCTAAATTAAAGTTTTTTGTTTTTAGTTCCGCAACTTTCCACCCAGTTGGACAGTGACATCAATCAAAGGATTGCTGTCTGTCGGGCCAACTACACACAAAAGACAGCACCCACTCTTCACTGGGAACCTGCCCTGAACTTTTCCTCCAATGTCATCTCTGTGGAGAAGCATGGCAGGTTTACTGTGGAGAGTCGAGTATATCTGCCGGACAATGTCACCATCAGTGAGCTCACCTGTGTGGCCACATACTCCGATGAGTCCGGCTCGGTTCAGCACAAGAGCACACTTAATCTTAATCAAAGTGAGTACACCGTAGATGAAAAGAAACTGAGAACTGATTTCATAAGTGCAAGTACATTCTGTTTAGCTGTTTATTTATCTACAGGCACTTTTATTTCCTATAGGGGCTGATATAAAAATATATATGATATATGATATAAAAAACTATGAGACTCCATGTTATTTTATATTGTTTTTTAAACCATAATGTTGTTATTTGCTTTTGAGGTTTTTCTAATACATTATATTTTATGGTTTTCCACCTGGGTCTTATACTATAAATATACATCATAAAAATTTTAATTAGTGCATTTGATTGCAATCATTGCAACTGATGATCTAAACTAAAGAGAGAGATAATGATAAAACGCTTCCATATTTATTATATACAAATTATTAATCCAAATTTTCACTTTCACAATTTTCACAATGAGACAGCTGTCAGTGAAGGGTTTGAGGTGACACATGAGACGATGCAATGCGTAAAAAATACAAATCAATGTAAAAATGATATAAAATAATAATGAAGGTGTTTTACACAATACCTTTGAGAAGTGAAATGATCCTGAGACAGAATTATATGCATGTATAGACACTGTTGACATTATAATAGACTAATAAACTAGTCAGAGTGTGAAAAGTGTTTTAAAGGAGTTAATTTCCAAATGTCCATAAGGTTACAATTGACAGTATTTTAAGAAATATTGGTTTTGTCAATATTACAGACTAATGTAATTTTGTTACATTGTTAAATGTACTATATCACATAGTAAACATATCCTCTCTCTTTTCAGGTCTATCAAACGGCACACAAGAAAATGACTTTTCTCCATTGTTAATTACTGCCATATCAGTCGGTTCTGTTTGTTTTATTCTTGTATCTCTGGCCATGGTTTACATACTCAGCAGAAAGCTTAGCGACTTAAGGTGGGGTGTTTAACTGCCTTGATTCACCGCTATTGAACTGAACTACTTTGCATACTATATGATGACTGACAAATATCTTATCGTTATCTGTTGGTCTTTGCATTGTCTTTGTAGTGTACTGAAGAAGCTTTGCTGCAAATCCAAAATCTCGACAGCAGCTGAAGACAAACCACCCCAGGTAAGAAGTCTATATCAAGCTCTGTTTTTAAAACTACACCAAACTCCATTATTCACTATACAGGGTGTAAATTTCAATGATACGGTGTGCATCCATTGTTCTGTGTGGCTCACTGAAGCATATGTCTGTGTGTATGAAGCCCGCTGATGTTGAAGAGGTGGAACCCTATGCAAGTTACATACAGAGAGTCAACTCCATCTACAACTCCTCAGCTGAGCTCTTCAACGCCTGAGACACACTCGCTTTTCATGATGAAACAGGATACCAGAAGAGAGCTGAGGGCAAAGATATGTCTGTGGTCAAAATTACACATGAAAAACAATACTAGTGGAAAAATAGTCATCTCAAGAGAGCATCCCCGAAGCAAACAGCGCCTGACTGAGAAGCAAAAGTCACACTGACTCAAACGATGAAAGGCGATGACAAAGGAACAGTTCTCTTATGTGTGATGAGGAATAACTGGGACAACTTCAGCGTCAGCGATATCACTAATATGTAGATTTGTAGAAAACGAGCCTGGTTAGATATTAATCATCAGAACTAATCAAATTTGTACATAATTATTTATATCAGAGTGTTAAAAGAAACAAAACCCAGCCGCAAACAATGTTTTCCTTGATAAATACTAACCAAGCCAAATGTAGAGAACCTATTGTACATTGCACATAATTAAAAGTATGTAAATAAACTTTATTATTGTACTTTTCAGTATTGTATGGCCTTATAGTTTGGTCTTTGAGTTTAATACATAAACTCTTCTTAACCCTCTGGTATTGTTCGTTTAGGATGAAATTCCCCTCAAAACACCAAATATTAAAGTGCCCCTATTAAGGGTAATGAAATGTTAATATTTTGGTTTTAGAAGCCCCAACAACAGGTGGACATGCATGCAAGGTCAAAAACACTTTCATTGTCTTATAATATGCATTTATTTTTACCTTACTTGGTTAATTTTTCCAAATCCCGCCTTTGCGTGATGCTAAACTGGTTTGATTGTTCTCATTTTCATTTCATCATGCCTGACTGATAAAGCAGCGTTTGTGAGCGCAGTGCTGCTTTGTGTACAGTGTTACCGGGGAAACTGCTATTTTACCGCTCCAAAAGCGGCATCTGTAGTGGCAAAGTATTAATTAGCATTTTCTTTAAGACCAATGTGAAAAGATCAACAAAGTAGGCGGGCAGTATGCTAATGTTTCATCTCTATGAAACAGCTTGGGATTCGTTTTAAAAACGACTCATTTCAACGATTTTTTCTTTTGAGAGACAATAACTTTAGACACGGTGCACTTTCAGATTGAAAACTCTGCAGGATGTTTTTATTCACTTAGAGCTGTGTTACACACTGCATGAAGGTCATTTTCAAAAAAGGAGCACTTTAAAAAAAACATTATTGAAATTAAAATAGTACATTCATTTCACAAATGATTTCATAAATTACAATATAATTATGGTCTCCAGTCAGTATTAAGTGGGGTTTTTTTCAGTCCAAAATGACTTAGCAGTAGCAGAGGGGTTAAATCAACTACTCTCAGCTTTCTCGCATATTCGTCAGCAGTGTTGATTGTATCTGAACAAACAGGCCCTTCTCAAATGGTCAGTGTATGTGACTTGTACCTGCTTCAAACAGATGCCTCCTCGAGGAGACTGTGCTGGGTTTTTTTATTATAATAACTGTGTGAGAATTGTCGTCAAGCTGTGGAGATACAGACCCTTTGAATCTTAGTCACTTGTCCTCTAGAGATGAAATCTCACATTGTCCCCTTCATTCAGTGTGATTCAGTGTTTAGGGGAACGATGTGGAAACTTAGGGGTAGTTGAATTCTTGTCACTGGAAAGGAAAGATCAGGTACGCCCTCAGCTATCACACAGAGACTCCTGCAGAAACTGAAACTGGTGGGATGTCATCGATTTTTCTTTTGGGGCTTTGATTTGGCTGTGGGATTCCCCAAGAACTATGACAGTGTTAATTTTCATTCAATCCAAATTTAGATCATAAAGCGTTGTACCTTTGTTCTCATCCTCTGCCATCACACTCTACATAGCATTCAACATGCAAAGCATATTGCTCCATCTAGTGTTTGTTTTTTGGTAGCATAATCTTATGGAAACACCATATGAATAGTTGCCCTGAGAATTAGTTCAAACAGCTGATAAAAACATAGATGGACTCCAGTCTTATGAATTGAAAAGCTGCATGTTAAAAATAAAAACATACTGTATTCATCAATGCATTCAATGCAACGTCCATAATAAGATAAAAAAAAAATCCTGTTTCGTAAAGGTTTTGCTTGTAACCAGTGCTTGATCTGTACATATTTCTCTTCTGATTCAGGAGAGGTGACTTTTTCACTGGAGAAAGTAACATGATGGCTAGAGGTGTTGGATTTTAGCCAGAAGTGATGGTTTAAAGTTAAAAACATCTTGATGTGTTTGTTTATTACAAACGCACAGCTTTTCACTTCACAGGACGTTAACTGATGAGTCATGTGGATTACTTGTGATGTTTTTATCAGCTGTTTGGCCTCTCATTCTGACGGCACCCATTCACTGCAGAGGATCCATTGGTGAGTAATATAATGCTACATTTCTCCAAATCTGTTCTGGTGAAGAAAAAAAAAACATTTTTTTTTTAGAAGTATTCCTTTAACAGGGGTGTAAAGCATGCACAAAGTAAAAAAATATATATATGAGAATAAAAATAAATTAACACATGTTGGCTCAATATCAACCTTGGGCTTGAGAAAGGCACTTTATAAATAAAACATTATTATTATTATTGTTAATAGTGGGGCAAGCTGACAGTGTCTTCTGCTAATAAACATTCTTCAGTTTTTATTATTATTATAAATTTATTTAAACTGTAAAACAATTATGCACACAATATTAATGAAACTGCAATAACATTGCATTACTATTATAATATTACCACATATGAACTCCATGTGAATATTTCATTTTCCTTTATTGTATTATATAATTATATCTTATATTGTATTATTTTACATAATTATATAATTGACTTTTGTCTGAATATATATGGTTTTATAGTTTTCACTTGTTATCCAATATGATGATACTGGAATTTTATTTTGGAGGACAGAAAGACCAAAATACTTTAAGATGCCAGATGCATCTTTGAAGTGAGTAAAACATAATTACAATTCCTCTGTTTCATACAACAATGTAAATTTCTGATTCTTCATATCAAATACATACAACTCTTCTTTAATGACATTGTTCTTTGTCACCTACTGATTACTATTCTCCAGGGTTTTAGTTTTCATCTCATCACTGGAAAAATATAAATCTCTCTTTCATTATAGAAATCACTATTATCCGTTATATAGCACACATACATACATACAGGAAGACAGACATAATTTGTGACCCTGGTGCACAAAACCGGTCTTAAAGTCACTGGGATATATTCGTAGAAATTGCCAAAAAAAAAAAAAAAAACTTTGTATGGGTCAAAATTATAGATTTTTCTTTTATGCCAAAAATCATTAAAATATTAAGTAAAGATCATGTTCCATGAAGATATTTTGTAAATTACCTACTGTAAATATATCAACTTAATTTTTGATTAGTTATATGCATTAAGGACTTCATTTGGACAAATTTAAAGATGATTTTCTCAATATTTTATTTTTTTTGCAAATAGTTGTATCTCGGCCAGATATTGTCTGTTCCTAATAAACCATACATCAATGGAAAGCTTGTTTATTTATCTTTCAGGTGATGTATAAATCTCAATTTTTAAAAATTGACATCTTAAGACTTATTTTTTGGTCCAGGGTCACATATGCACTTTTATTCACTGTGCATATAGATGAAGGTAGTAATTACTTAAATGATATCAAAAGTCTTTAACATATTTTACTTCATGCTGTTAAAATGCAGTGGCAAAAACAGACCTAAAATAAACGAATTATAAAAATAAATAAAAATTCGAAAAAGCTGAATATCACTGCAACCTATACAAAGCTGATGAGCCTTTAAAGTTGTGCTTGAGTATCTCAGGTGTCCATTCCAGCTGAATGTGTAGATTTCATCCACACGAGCATCTCAGCGCTCAGCCCATGAGCACATAATCATCTGAACTGTCCTCGTTGCTTTTGTGCTTGGACATGTCTGCTGTGTTTTGAGGGAGCCTTACAACAGCATAATCACAGTCGTTGTCCTCCACCACGTTGTCTCGAGCAGGTCTGTTTGGACTGATGCTAGCATGGTCAATGGAGGCATACAGCACATCTTCTGTCTGTGGGTCAGAGAGACAACAAATGTTAAAAAAAACATATGTGTGTGTATACAATGGACTACTATCAAATAATCTGTACACTATGAGCAAGAATCAAACTGAATCATACAAACACATTATTTTTATTTCAATGCATGACTTTCTTTCTTTGTGTCGTTGTTGTATAGTGTTTTTCATCATGCTGCGTGTCCTAGAGGCAGATCAAATCAAGATGGTGTAGCCTTGTGGTTATAGATTCAGAGCTGTTTGCGCAAGCACAGTCATTATGTTAGTTAATAAGACTGTTTTAAAAACAACTAATTATTAAAAACTGGGCGATCAGTCTTAGCATTCAGATTCAAAAGATCCATTTTTAAAACTGTCTTAAAAAAGAGTTCAGTCTTAAAGAAAAACTGAAATAACTATCAGGGAATAAAATAACACAATATTATGAATAAAAAAGGCTTCTTCATTTAAAAAATAAATAAGCATTTAATCTATATTTTACCTATGTCTTTATGAAACTGACTTTAAAAGTCATGAAAATGTCTAATTCAAAAATAATATATAAAGTAATAAAAATAATAAAAAAGCTTATGCAGTACACAAGTTAATTATTTTAAGAAATAAACATCAAATATACAATTTTAGGTAAATGACTTTTAAAAAGTTATGACCAATCTTGAAAAAAAAAACTAATAACTAATGACTAATAACAAAATGTAGAGTATTTAAAATGATAAAATGGCCTTTTTTTAACAAAGAAATAACAATTATAGACATTGCTTGGTTATCTGTAAACGCACTTGATTTTAGACCATTAGAAATGGCGTTATTGACATCGTTAATGACGTTCGGAAGAGCCTTCATACAAAATATTGTCAGTTACTGTAAATGACTGTCTGGACAGTAAAGCGCCTTTAATTTTAGAGCTAAATGACAATATAATGCTTGAATGGAAAAAGCTTTAAAAATTTTTTTTTTTAAGTTAACCATTTAACCTTTCCGAGAAGTATGGTCACATACATTCATTTATAACCTATACACACACACACACACACACACTATTATTCACTTTAACATTGCAGCACAAAATGATGAGCAAAATGAATGAATCATTATGTAAGTGAACGACACCTCCTGCATGACTATGTCTTGATGTCAGAGTCTTCGTAATGAATGAGGCAAGACTGGCAAGTAATTGCAAATGTGATTACACATGCACAAAAAGAATTGGGTTAATCCAGTTGTCCTCTAAATGCATTCACCAGCATCTTAAAGTTGAAGGTCATTTGCTTTGACACACTTTCCTGCCTGGATTCTATTTCTGTCTCACTGAGAGCATCATTTGGAGAAACAGGAAAAACCAGTGTGACTACATGTTTATCATTTGAATATTACAGTAAAGAGACTCATTCAGAGCAGACATTATGATGCCCCAAAATGCAAAACTAGCAAACACATCAACCGTTTTTGTTTTAAGATGGAACAATTTTGAAAGCCAAAAATACCTGTAATGAAACTGTCATTAGATCTTAACTAACGCCTTCCTGTTTTAGTAAGATGTTATCAGGAGTGTGAACCTGAACATCAGCACTGGAAAAATAAGAGCTACTTGACACATAAACAACATTCATTCTGTTTAATTGTATTATTTATTTATTTTAGTCGAACTGCCTTTATTTAGAGGGCATAGACAGAAAACAAATGGTTTCATAGTTAAATAATCGAATAAACTCTGATAAAACATTATGAGTGGTTTGTATTCTTACCTTTGTGTCTGTTGCTGTTTCTCTCTGATTGCCATTATCTGCTCAATAAAACATAAATGTAAATGTCACTGAACAGTGTATCCATTCACTGTATAAAATGATTATCCCTTTAATTAAATATAGGCCTACATCATCACAAAACTGTCAGATACAGAAGTGCACACAGAGAAGCATTTAGTGAGAATTTAAGAACGTTGACATAAAACTGAACTCATGCTTGAGTTCTCTGCCAAAAGTCTACTAAAACATCTAAGAAAACACTTCCTTATTAAAGCGCTGCATTAGATGCAACATGCTTTTTTTTAGAGTACATCAGATGAAGTATTTGCTTACCAGTGTTTTCAGGTTTCTTCTTTCTGCGGATAGAAAATATGTAAAGTTTAATAATATACTAATATAATACTAATATAATTTTCCATTTCAGAAACATTTGTAAAAAAAAAACGAAAAAAATTTAAAGAACACCAATCACCCGCTAGACTTTAGCACTGCAATAATAAGCAATGTAGAAATATTAGATTAGGCTACTTTTTATGTCCAAAATTTGATTAGACTGCTATTGCTTGGTCTCAATACATTAGGCTGATATCAAGCTATTCAGATGACCTACCTTTGGTCACAACATAAACAACTTCCCATTGTTCCAACAAGCTTTATATGGTTTGTATGCCGCAGTGAAAAATACTAAAGCTACAACCACAAACTGCAAACTGCTGGAAAAGTGCGGTCTGTACCAAGAGTTTCTAACCTGTCAGTCAGACAGAATAAGAAATAAGAGAGAGGGATGGAGAGAGTGATTCGGTGTAAAGCAGTCAAACAACAGACTGCTTGTATTTCAGTTGTATTTCCTGTGTTTTGTGGTTTTCATTTGCCTTCGAGTGCATGACATGAAGACATGCTCATTTTCATGTGTGTGTGTTCTCACAGTGGTCATTCTGCTTCCTCTACTCCTTATAATGTGGGTGTGCTTATACATTGCATGGACCAGATGTCAAGTCAAGTTAGTAAGCAAAACATGAAAGATTTGAGATTTGCGCAATTTTGTTGTGCCCCTCAGGGAAAACAGCTTATAGATCATTCTAATAGATATGTGTGTGTGTGTGTGTGTGTGTGATCTGCTCTTCTGCGACAGCTTTTCTGTGACAGATCTGCTCTATTATTTTCACTAATTTCTTATACATCACAGGTATGCAAATCTGACCTGGAAAACTAATACAGTGTCTGTTATATCATTTCAGTTTCAAATCGGTGAAAACAAATGTACCCATATCTTTAAAAATATGATACATGTTCGGTTTCTGACAGTTGATGCACTGCTTAGGCACAGGAAGTTGTGCATTTCCTTCAAGACCACAAGGTAGATACTGATACTACTCTCTAACTATAAACTTTGTTGCGTTATTAACAGGACATTGACCTGGCTGTATAAATTTTACATATAAAATTTTATATATATATATATATATATATATATATATATATATATATATATATATATATATATATATATATATATATATAATAATAATAATAATAATAAAATAATTTTTTGACATCTTTGAGCAGATTAAGCAATTAACTCTTCCTCTGCACTTTTACCATCAGCTCTGTAGAGGTCAGTATGAAAAAACGTCAAGTCCAAGAACTCCTACAGTTCCTTGATGTTGGGGGAAAAAGAGACACTCGGAGAAGGTGCATTCAGTAATTCCACCCCAACTCTGTAGCACTGTCTGCCAGCAGGAAGTTCTAGAGTTGATAAAGCACACTTTTCTAAAGACAGGAAGCATTAGACAACTTAGCTTTGATGTCAGACACATGTACTTATGGTGGATTTCAGCGGGGATGAGAAATGATCAGTATATCATCTTTACTCGCATGCAGCTGACTTTGGGTGAGAGTTATAATCTTATCTATGTTCATTTTAAGGCAGTTACTTTTAAATGTTCTTTCAAGACAACCTTCATAAAGTATATTAGCTAACATTAATCTTTAAGACCAGCCATTATGCTGTTTTTAAAGAAGTAGCCAGTGTTCATAGGTTAATGCATTACGGTTAACAGAACAGTGATTTAATGGTGAATCTGGGTGCACTGTTGCAGAGACACTGCTTCACACACTCTTAAAAATAAAAGTTCTTTATTGGCATTGTTAGTTCCATGAAGAACCTTTAACATCCATGGAATCTTTCCATTGCACAAAAGGTTCTTTTCTGATCTTTAATAAGAATAGTTCTTTTAAGATCTGTTCACTGACAAAAATGGTGCATCAGTGACACTGAAACTCCCGCCTGGAACCTGCATTTTTAAGAGTGCATGTGAGCGTATGCAGGATTATTTTAAGCCTCTAATATCTAATAATAACCTAATATTGTGACAAACAGCTTTAGGGAAGGCGATAATCATAACTAGTTGGGGAGGATCACGGACTGCCTTTAAAGATACGTTTAAGATATTTGTTAGCTAAAGACTGATTTAAGTATGACTCATCAAAGCAGCTTTAGTCCTGAGAATGTTTTTTTTTTTCAGATGGTCTATATTTCTGTTCAGCAGAAGTCTTGAAAGGAAGTGGTTAAGAATGTGTCGCGACAGCTCTTGTTTAACAGAAACATTTCTTGTGCGCAAATACACAAGAAATATTAAAAGCTTAATCAAATATAACCATTTAACAATATTCCGTCTTGCAAGCCTCCAAGTTCCATCCTACAGTTTTAATTTCCCCCAGAAATGTGTCTGTTTGAACGCTCGCTCTAGTACTGTCACATGATGCTTTGATGAACACTCCTTAAACTTATCCAAGTGATCTCTAATCACTTCAACATCATTGTCTTTGTTAAATGTGTTTAAACATAAAGCATCTTCATGGGCTGTTGTTCTAAAACTGATGGCTCCATTAACCATCTGCTTTAAGTGATTGATTTTTGAAATTGATTCTCTCTTGTGTTAAAGGTGCATACATAGCTATTTTAAAAGGATGGACTGTAATGTTTCCTCTTTTCCTCTTTTTAATGTTTTTAAACTTTCACTGGAGACTTCCATTAATTCAATCGAATGGAAATACCACACAATCAACAGGACAATCTTACTGGCTAAGATACACCTAAGGGAACATGTATTAAGGATTTACAGCAAGAGGACTGGACTGCAAATAATGAAGAATGATACGCTTAACACTGAAGATGTAAAAGATGAAGACTCCGGGAACTACTGTTGCACCGTCATTCCCCATGACTCTTCTATTTTATGCTTAACTCAAGGTCATTTGTCTTATGATCAACATGATGGTAGCGTAATATCTCTAGCAAAAATTTATCAGTATCAATACGATCATCGTATTCTGTCAGGTATTTGTATATGTGTTGGTAGTACTAATCTTTAGTTTTCTCATCTGAAGACTCAACGGCTGAACCAAAGAGAAAAAAGTACACCACAACATTTACATCATTGGGTATGTTTACATTCACTGCATTTCACATGGACAGCACATTCTGTTACACAAATAACGACGGGCCTTTTTCAGTAAACATACAAAACAAATGCTTTAACATACAGTAGCTACCTATTGTCCAGCTGCAAATGATGTCACTTCCCTCTTATGGATGAGCTGGGAAACATTTCAAAGGAGTGATATTTTTTATTTTTATTTTATTTTTGCAAAGCCAGAATGACACGGTAACATTATTAGAAGATAATGAGGAGCACAAGGTTAGTTTTCCTGGTGTTTAAGAAGTATTTATGACACTGCATTATTTCTTATTGACTAGTCGAGTTATATTTCTAATCTACTTTTAGCCTTTGTTGATGTCACACAATTTTGTACCACACCAAATATGTAATATAATACAAATAAAATGTTTCTTTGTTATATGACCTTCACAAAAACAAAAAACAGAATCTGCTTGACTACAATGTACTGGAATTCCTAAAAAGCTGTATCTTCACAGACTTCATACAGCTTGTTACAGCTCATGAATATTATTTCTCTTTTAGTTTTCTCTGTAGAGCCCGGTGTTACTGAAACTGCTATGATTGCATACCTGTGTGCTCAGCACTTGCAATCCTCTTAATTGTAGTCACTATTTTCATCTTCAAATGTAGAAAAAAGTGTTGCTACACTTCAGGTTATAGTGTCATCATAATTAATAAATTTCCTCTTTTATATTTACCATACAGATCAAAAATGAAAATGTTGTCGTCAGTTATTCACCTTCATGCCATGGAACTTTCTTTTCATGAAACACAAAAGAAATGTATTGTAATGTCCTGGCTGCTCTTTTACATATAATGCAATTAAATGTGAACTGCTGTGGTTATGTCCCAAAATCACTATTATTCCGATGTTTGGTCCATATGACCATCATGTGCTGTAGTTGTCTGGCTAAAGCTTTATGTTAGGAATATACTAAAATGTAACATTGTGTTCACCGAAATCACACACATTTCAAGTTGACTGAAATTGGGTCTGAAGCTATGATCTCTACGATCAAAATTCAAGATACTCAGTTAAATGGGGTTAGAAACCGAATCAATCCTGACCGACTCCATCAGAACTTCTGAAACTCATAGTGATTGTTCTAAAAACTAAAACTCAGAGTCATTCTCTACAGTTGTTGGTATAGTTACTGTGTTGCCTTTTAAGGATACTATCTAATTTAAATAAGTAAAAAATGAAAACAGAACCATTTTTCATGCTACTACCTATTCATACTGTACTTTGCATTTGCTCTGTTTTGCAGCTGAACCCATCTGTGTCAATAAGATAAGTCATAATTCACGGAAATAAAAGGTCACAGGTGGGCAGAAGGATGCCAGATAATAAAACCTGATAAAGAACCTTTAATTAGCAAAGGAGGTAAAAACCCAGGATGCTGCTACAGCAAAGTCTGCATCACCCTGGTTCTGTCGATGCGCAGGATCTTTTCAATGGCTTTAGGATAAGGTGTCAACTTTTATGAAGGCTAAATACAATCAGAAGAAATGAAAAGCTAAACTATAAATGAACCTTGGTCACATGACTTCAACTCTGACAACTCTTTCCGTTTTTTATTTTAAAAATAAAACATTTTCTTGGACATTTTGAGTTGGAATACTTTGCAAGAGTGTGATTATCAACACAGTGAGGCTGTAAAAGTTAACTAGATTAGCTTTCCTGTTCGGTGTGACAACGTTTAATGTCCCGAATGACCTCTGTAGTCCCTTTTAGGCACTTGCAAGAACCTGTCTTTTTCAAGACACTTTAAAGCTTTAAAAAAATCATGTGTGAGGTATCACTGATGTATTTTATGTTGTCGAATATAACATATCTTGGGCATCTGTTATAACCACAGGCCTAATTTCAGGCATTCTACAAAAAATCTTCATAAAAATGGGTTTTGGCCTACAAAAATACATCATCCCTGCTGCGCTCTATTAATGTTCTATTTATGCGTGACATAAATATAGTGTATATAACTATTCTTTAATGATAACACTTTCTTTGATTATATCTCTATTGTTGGTCTTATTTGTTAAGTGTGGTTATTGTACAGTACATTAACCTTTGCTCACCACTGAGGGTGAAGTTGCAAATAATCTTTGATGACCTAAGGTTAAGGTTTCCTCTCACTGTCACAAGAGCAAGCGTAGGGGTCTTAAAAAAGTCTCTAATCTGTCCACCAGCTTGCAGAAGTGGCTCTGTGGTGATCTATCTATAGCTAAAAAGTTGCTGTAGCAACAGTGGTTTACTGACCTCTTTCTAACCAGTATGTGCGTAAAAATATGTGAGTACTAAAAGTATGCAGGTTAAATGTCAACTTGTTTCCCTCTAAGGTGAGTGATAGATGAGCCTCAAACGTTTGTGACATTTGTGGTGTGTTGTGGTCAAGGCTTCCACTATGCAGCAAATTTGGCTCATGCTTTCTAATTTTAATCTCACTTACATCACTTAAGAAGAATAGGGGTCAGTATGGTTACCTTTGTTTTTAATTTATGAAGGTGTGGTAAATTAACTAGTAAATCCTATCATAATTGTACAGTATTTTACAGATGCTTCTTATTTCTTGACATTATTTATTATTATATAACACCATTATATATATAGTTAGGCTATATATAGTTAAAACAAATATTATTCAGACATCAGATAAAATTTGTGATATTTGTTGTGATACTTGTCACTATAGTTCATTTATGTAATGAGGATAGGTTTGTGAGTCCCATGTTGAACACTAGAGGTCAGACTGAGAACATTGTGAGTGTTTCTGAGTGTCTTTACACAAATCCTTCTTAAGTTTGTATTTATGTATCTGGCAGAAAAGTTTGTTATTTAATACATGAATATGGTGGTTTAGGCCAAGCTTAAATGTGAAAGGCAGCACAAGCTAAGATAAAGCATTGTACACTATAAAACAGGGGGTTTCTTTTCCATCTTTTTTTAATCTTAATAATATAATGTACTTTTATATACAGATAATTTGATAAGATAAGTTTTTAGTTTCATATTGGCCATTGTTGCCATTTGAGTCAGTTCTCTCTCTCTCTCTCTGTGTGTGTGTGTGTGTGTGTGTGGGCATATTTTTGTGACATATCAGGACACAACTCTGTATAATGACATGGGTATGACACAGGTATTACAAGGAGAGTGTGACTTATGAGGACATAACCCATGTCCCCATTTTTCAAAACGCTTATAAATCATACATAATGAGTTCTCTTACGAGAGCTCTCTCGTACTGCGTCTTAGCTAAGACGCTACAGGAAAAGTCTCTTTTCACAAAATACTGAAGCAAAAAATTATCCTTAATTTTTGTATTTTTGTAAAGCGCATTTGCAGCAGTACACAGCCATAGGCGAGACGGCTCGCTCGCTCATTGGCTGTTCTGCGGCAACTGCACAGCCTATCGAGCGCAGGCTGATGCAACATCAGACCAATAAGGGCGCTTCGTGGGTGTGGCCCAACCCTATAAAAGGAGCTCGAAAAGGCTGACTCACCTGATTTTTCATCTCTTCAGCGAAGCTCACGCATCGCTGGACCACGAAGGAAGCAAGCGCCGTCTGATAGGCATCTCAGCGGGACGAGCCACTTCTGAAGCTGCTGGCCTTCGCCGCCTTCCACTGCCGTTCCTGCTGCGCTCTCCGGCGCCTATATCCTTTATATCCTTTTATATCCTTGTGTGTGTTATCGCCCTGCGACGCACACTCACAAAAGAGCTGCATCTTTTTAAAGATGCCCTCGTGCGGCTCGTGCAGAGCCCCGCTCAGCGAAGGAGACCGTCACGTCATCTGTGTCTCCTGCCTGGGAGAGGATCATGCAGCGTTTGCGCTTGCGCTCGCTGACTGCGACTGCCCTCACTGCGAGCTACTGCCGATGGTGACTCTGAGGACTCGCCTGGCATTTTTCTCCAAGCCTGCATCCTCCGCTGCGCCGCAGCGCCATAAAAAGCGCCGCTCCCAGCGTTTACCGGAGCCGCCTCCAGCTCTACCGAGCTCGCCGGTTCTCCCCGCTTCGCCGGCCTCCCCTGCATCGCTTCCCGATGGTCAGCGCCCGCTGTCTGCTGCCGCGTCCTCCGAGGAAGTGGATCTCAGGGCCGCGTCGGAGGAAGAGGGCACGTGCTCTCTGCTACCCTCGGGCAGTGAGGGTTGGGCGAGCTCCGCGGATCTCGCGCCTTCTGCTCAGAGGCCCAGCAGACGGGCTGATATCGACAAAGAGCTGATGTGAGTGCTCACGCTGGCCGCAGCGAGCCTCGGCCTCGAGTGGTCTGCACCAGCGCCTCCCTCTCGTTCCCGGCTGGATGGTAGCTTTCTCCCGGACGAGCGTCTTTCTCCCAGCTCTAAGCACGCCCCCTTTCTTCCTGAGCTTCACGAAGAAGTGGCGAAAGCTAGGAACGCTCCGTTCTCGGCGAGAGTTCGTTTATCTGTTTCGCCAGCATTCTCCACACTGGACGATGCTAAAAACAGAGGCTACCAGTGACTTCCGCCGGTGGAACAGGCTATAGCAGCGCACCTTTGCCCGCCCTCTGCTGGACGGCGAACGAAAGCGGCGTTGCCATCGAAAGCCTGCCGCATGACGTCATCGCTGCTCGCACGGATCTTCTCTGCTGCTGGGCAGGCTGCGTCTGCGCTACACACCATGGCCACGCTGCAGATTTTCCAGGGTGATCTCCTCCGCAAGCTGGATGAGATGGGACCTGAAGCGATCTGTCTCGCGGATCTGAGGAGTGCTTCGGATCTCTCCCTCCACGCTACTAAGTCTGCTGCACAGGCCATGGGACGGGTTATGGCTTCCGCTAAGGTGGCTGAGAGGCATTTGTGGCTAACGCTTTTGGACATCGCAGAGTCTGAGCGCGCTGCGTTCCTCGACGCGCCGCTGACTCCTGCTGGCCTCTTCGGATCGTCTGTCAACGAGTTTGTCGAGAGATTCGTCGAGGATCAGAGAGCGTCACAAGCGTTTAAGCACTTCCTGCCAAAGCGCTCCGGTTCTGCGGCGAGCCGCGCTAGACCGGCCCCACAAAGCTCTCAGTCACTCCCACCGCCTCCAGCTGCTTCATCGCGACAGCGTCAGCAACGCAGCTCGGGACCCCGTTCTCGCTCTTCCAGCCGTCGCCCCGCGCCGTGGGAGCCGCGGCAGAGGATTGCGGTGAAGCCGGAAGCCCCGAAGTCATCCTAGCACTGCTAGGAAAGCGCCGGTGTACACGTTCCGCTGCGGCCGAGCTCTCACCCAAGCGCGCCGCTGTTGCAGTTCAAAGAATTGTGACTGTCTCAGAGTCTTCTGCAACGTGCAAGCCTGCATGAGTGCCCGCTTGCCTGCACACAAAAGCCGTTATCACGGCTACCCAGATATTTCCCGAAAAGAGTTTTATTTCTGGTGTTCCGGCCACGGCCGATGGTGCTATAAATGTAGTGACGATGCCCACTCCTCAGTGCCCATCTCCACATGTAAGCACAGCCCTGCACACAGGGCTCAGGCACATAAGATCGACTCAGGTCGGTCGCGCGCGCCACATAGTAAACGTGCCCACTCCTCAGTGCCCACATACACTATGTCACACACGGCGCGTGGTTTCTGTACAACCCGAATTCCGGAAAAGTTGGGACGTTTTTTACATTTTAATAAAATGAAAACTAAAAGACTTTCAAATCACATGAGCCAATATTTTATTCACAATAGAACATAGATAACATAGCAAATGTTTAAACTGAGAAAGTTTACAATTTTATGCACAAAATGAGCTCATTTCAATTTTGATTTCTGCTACAGGTCTCAAAATAGTTGGGACGGGGCATGTTTACCATGGTGTAGCATCTCCTTTTCTTTTCAAAACAGTTTGAAGACGTCTGGGCATTGAGGCTATGAGTTGCTGGAGTTTTGCTGTTGGAATTTGGTCCCATTCTTGCCTTATATAGATTTCCAGCTGCTGAAGAGTTCATGGTCGTCTTTGACGTATTTTTCGTTTAATGATGCACCAATTGTTCTCTATAGGTGAAAGATCTGGACTGCAGGCAGGCCAGGTTAGCACCCGGACTCTTCTACGACGAAGCCATGCTGTTGTTATAGCTGCAGTATGTGGTTTTGCATTGTCCTGCTGAAATAAACAAGGCCTTCCCTGAAATAGACGTTGTTTGGAGGGAAGCATATGTTGCTCTAAAACCTTTATATACCTTTCAGCATTCACAGAGCCTTCCAAAACATGCAAGCTGCCCATACCGTATGCACTTATGCACCCCCATACCATCAGAGATGCTGGCTTTTGAACTGAACGCTGATAACATGCTGGAAGGTCTCCCTCCTCTTTAGCCCGGAGGACACGGCGTCCGTGATTTCCAACAAGAATGTCAAATTTGGACTCGTCTGACCATAAAACACTATTCCACTTTGAAATAGTCAATTTTAAATGAGCCTTGTCCCACAGGACACGACGGCGCTTCTGGACCATGTTCACATATGGCTTCCTTTTTGCATGATAGAGCTTTAGTTGGCATCTGCTGATGGCACGGCGGATTGTGTTTACCGACAGTGGTTTCTGAAAGTATTCCTGGGCCCATTTAGTAATGTCATTGACACAATCATGCCGATGAGTGATGCAGTGTCGTCTGAGAGCCCGAAGACCACGGGCATCCAATAAAGGTCTCCGGCCTTGTCCCTTACGCACAGAGATTTCTCCAGTTTCTCTGAATCTTTTGATGATGTTATGCACTGTAGATGATGAGATTTGCAAAGCCTTTGCAATTTGACGCAGCCTCTGCCCATCTTTACTTCTGAGAGACTCTGCTTCTCTAAGACAAAGCTTTTATAGCTAATCATGTTACAGACCTGATATCAATTAACTTTATTAATCACTAGATGTTCTCCCAGCTGAATCTTTTCAAAACTGCTTGCTTTTTTAGCCATTTGTTGCCCCCGTGCCAACTTTTTTGAGACCTGTAGCAGGCATTAAATTTTAAATGAGCTAATTAAGTGGATAAAAGTGTAAAATTTCTCAGTTTAAACATTTGCTACGTTATCTATGTTCTATTGTGAATAAAATATTGGCTCATGTGATTTGAAATTCCTTTAGTTTTCATTTTATTAAAATTTAAAAAACGTCCCAACTTTTCCGGAATTCGGGTTGAAAAAACGAAACCCGTGCACGTACGCTCTGCCCAGGCAGACAGCAAGTCGAAAGTGGTAAATGTGCACACTTGCAGCCCACAGTTACTCGCAGACATCACAAGTCCCACGGGACCTGCTCAGGCCTCCCCCAATCGGTTGAGCACTGGGACGGGGTCGAGGAGGAGTGATCTGCCCGCTGTGATCAGCGCGCTCCCCGCCTCAAATGCCACAGGCGTAACGCCCATGGTGCAGCGCACCCAAGCGCCACCGTTGCCCAGTCAACAGAGCGCGCTTCGCATCCATTCATCTTTGCCATTCATGCAGATGCATGGTCAGCGCTTCCAGGAGTTTCGGATTGGGTGCTAGGCATTATAAAGAGAGGCTACTCGCTACAGTTTTTTCGACGCCCTCCGCGCTTTTTAAAGGGGCTGTAGAGCCTGTGTCTCGAGCTCAAAGCGAGGGGGGGCTGTACAGCAGATACTTTCTGGTGCCCAAGAAAGACGGGGGTCTCAGGCCCATACTGGATCTAAAACAGCTGAACAAGGCATTGGTGAAATGCAGTTTCAGAATGTTTATGACCAGGAAGCTCCTCGCGCATATTCGCAGAGGAGACTGGTTCATGTCAATAGATCTGAAGGACGCGTATTTTCAAATACAGATAGCGTCAAGTCACAGGCGATATTTGAGATTCGCCTTCGAGGGCCAGGCATACCAGTTTACAGTCCTGCCGTTCGGCTTGTCCGTGGCTCCTTGTACGTTTACGAGGTGCATGGACGCAGCGCTCGCTCCTCTCAGACTCAGAGGCATGCGAGTGCTGAACTATTTGGACGACTGGCTGATTCTGGCTCAATCACGAGCAGAGCTCGTGGAGCACAGGGCCGTTTTACTCGATCACCTCGAGAAACTCGGTCTCAGTGTCAACTGGACGAAGAGTTCGCTGTACCCCAGTCAGACGATACTGTTTTTGGGTATAGCTCTGAACTCATGTTCCATGACGGCGCGGCTGTCACCACAGCGCGCGTTGGGCATTCAGCGCGCAGCGAGTTCTCTCCGCTGCGGCGCGACCGTTTCGCTCAGACATTGTCAGAAGATGCTGGGTCTCATGGCCCAGTTGTGGCCATGGAGTTGCCTGCATGGGAGTTGTGGTCCCTCCATGCGTGGGCGCTCAACGGTTACCCGCTGATCTCTCAGTGGGAGTGCTAAATACCATCACTCAGGCTAGAGCTCCATCAACACGAAGGCTGTATGCCTCGAAGTGGTCGGTGTTCTCCAGCTGGTGCACAGCTCGGGGATGTTCACCCCTTAGTTGTGAGGTGACGGAGGTTCTCTCCTTCCTACAGGAGCTGTTGGATAAGGGCAGGGCCCCATCCACGCTCAAAGTTTATGTGGCGGCCATCGCAGCGTTTTCTGAAACAGCGCTCGGTCAGTCAATAGGAAGGAACGATTTGGTCATCCGCTTCCTTAGAGGAGCTAGGAGGCTGAATCCTCCCAGACCTCCGTCAGTCCCTATGTGGGACCTCGCGGCGGTTTTGGAGGCCATGAAGGGTCCCCCTTTTGAGCCTATCCAATCAATTAGCCTCCAGCATCTGTCGTTCAAGACAGTATTCTTGTTGGCTCTCGCTTCAGTGAAGCGTGTGGGTGACTTGCACGTGCTCTCGGTGAGCCAGTCTTGCGTTCAGTGGGCGTTCCAAGGGAATGGCTGTTTCGAGACAGACTCTATCCAAATGGGTAGTTGACGCCATAGCATTAGCTTATGCTTCCAGGGGCTTACATGGGGTTCCCGTAGCGTCTTAACTAAGATGCAGTACGAGAGAGCTCTCGTAAGAGAACGTACTCGGTTACTAACGTAATCTTGGTTCTCTCTAGAAGAGGGAACGAGTACTGCGTTCTCTGCCGTGCGTACGATTCACTCTGGTTTGCTTCGGCGATGAAATAAATCAGGTGAGTCAGCCTTTTCGAGCTCCTTTTATAGGGTTGGGCCACACCCGTTTCGGTGGGAAGTGGCATGAAGGGCGCGAAGCTCAATAGGCTGTGCAGTTGCCGCAGAACAGCCAATGAGTGAGCGAGCCGTCTTGCCTATGGCTGTGTACTGCTGCAAATGCGCTTTACAAAAATACAAAATTAAGGATAATTTTTTGCTTCAGTATTTCGTGAAAAGAGACTTTTCCCGTAGCGTCTTAGCTAAGATGCAGTACTCGTTCCCTCTTCTAGAGAGAACCGAGGTTACGTTAGTAACCGAGTACGTTTTTTTGAGAAAGTAAAAATGCTTCCTGTGAGGGTTAGGTTTAGGTGTAGAGTTGGTGTAGGGCCATAGAATATACAGTTTGTACAGTATAAAAACCATTACGCCTATGGGATGAACCCAGTTTTCACAAAAACAAACGTGTGTTTGTGTGTGTGAGCTGAGAGGCATATGATATCTGACAGTGCTGTCTAAGTAGGCAGCTGAGTGAGTTGTGAGACGGAGCCACTGTGTGCTTGACTCTGCATATGCAGTGATTTAGTGATGGGTGGAGAAAGGGCCGTTTACAGTCCAGTTGGTTCAGTGTGTTGAATAGTGTGTTGTGCATGTACAGCTGAGGGCAGAGGCATCTACACCACATGGAGGTATGTCAAAATATATTATTAATTACTTACACTTATCTGTAGCACATCTTAGATTACTTCCATCCTAACTTTTGACTCGTTTTGTATCTCATTTGCCACTCTCAGATGAACTGATATTTCTACTGTTTGAGTATTGATAAATGGTCAGTTTATTAATGATTAGGTCTAATATTTACTATCTTTAGATTTTATTTCAGTATTTAAATCATATTTTTGCATATGCTATTACAGAAAAATATATTGTCTTATATTTTAAATATATCAGCTGTTATTTAACAAAATTTAACACAGAAAATACTCTTTATCAAAGATTTATTACCTATATATATATTCCTTGTAGAATGTATTTGACCACTTAAAACAAATAAATCAAATTTTAAATAAAAATATATTAGTTTAAATTAACTAAACATTGTTGTAGTGAAGTTATGGATTAAACTGCTCAAACGCAAATAATTGATGCTCTCTGAAATATGTAATTATACATTTATTGATGTTAAATCTGAACACAAATATTCTTTATTCATTTGGAAAAATAGTGAAGTCATCAAAACTATGAAATATGCAAATGGAGAAGTTTTATATTGCATGTAGTTTGATACTGGACACTTGTTGACTGCTTTGCTTTCTTTTCAATCCAGATTAAAATAAAAAATTAAATCTGGTAAAGAAATTTGTATACAAGCACAATTGATAATCTTTACAAACTCATTTTAAGCATTTCAGTGTGTGTGTATATATATATATATATATATATATATATATATATACAGTACATATGTGTGTGTGTGTGTGTGTGTGTTTTCTATAATGTCTGTAATATGTAAACACAGATGGCAGCCCTTCAGTAAGATGTTGGAAACATCCCTAACTGACAGAAATCATTGTCTTCATTTTCATCCCACAAGACTGAGCTGGACCGTTAAATGCCCTCTCAATATAAAGGGTACACACTTCTTAAAGATAGATAAAACTGTGGACTTTTAATTTTACAGCTACATCTTACAATTTGGTGCAATGGTTACTGAAATGTTGTATTTCCTTTCCACTAGACTAAAATGTTTGTGGTCTCCTTGCCAAGATGTCTACAGATCTGTGTGTCTGTGGTAATGGTGTCCAGACTGCAAGGTGTGTGATTGTAGTAATCTCTTGTTCTGTGTGTAAGTGTGTTTCGGTTGGTTTCAGTATTTCTGTGTCTCAAGGCAGGGTTTCAGCTCCGATACGTGTGGAGGCCCCGGTTGAGCAGCCCTTCATTCTGAGCTGTACACTTGTCAAGGCCAGAGGAGAATCGGTTCATCAGATCCGCTGGCTGGATGTGCAGAACCAGACGTTAATCACTTACCAGCCTGGTGAAAAAGACAGTGTGAGCGGACAGCAGCATGTGGAGCTAGCTCCTTCTCCACGAGATGCCAGTGCCATCACCATCAAACGGGTCAGCTACAGGGATGAGGGCTGCTACACCTGCATCTTTGATCTTTATCCCAAAGGCTCGAGGGAAGGACAAACCTGCCTTACTGTCACAGGTCAGTTTTGGCAACATGTATTTAGAGGAGACTTCCATTTTGACATTGAGCATCCATGCTTTCCAGCAACACTGGGAATTTTTAATTGCTTATCAAGTTTTTGTTCCATGTTGTCTGTGCATTAATGGTGGTGATGTTTTTTGAGTCCTTTTGCAGTTTACTAAAGGTTGTAAGTCATTGAATCAGTCACACGACTGATTTCTTAAAAATGCTGACTCACTCAAGAATGAACCAGTATCCATTCTTAAATTTAAAGGGATAGTTCGCCCCAAAATTACAATTCTGTCATTAATTACTCATCCTCATGTCGTTCCAAACCCGTAAGACCTTCATTCTTCAGAACACAAAGTAAGATATTTTTGATGAAATCTGAGAGCTTGCACTTTATCTAATTTGATATTCTAAATGTAGGCTACCTGCATTAGAAAGACAAGTCGTACTTTAATGAATACTTTGTTTTTTTAGATATGCTTTGAAACACTGATAATAATGGATAACACTGATAACAACACGTATCATCAGGTTCTGTTCTTTGGCTCTTATAAGATAAGGCTGTGGGAACAATAAAACACATCAGCATAGTTGTGGTTTTGGATGTTGCATACTTGTGTTGTGGATTCTGGAAGAGAATGTGAATGTAGATAAGAAAAAGCTGCTTGGTCAGGCAAAGATCCAGCTGGTCTCAACATCTCATGGTTTCTGTGCACCTGCCAGTCATTTCTAGGAATGCTGCGGTGGAGACTACTGTCCTTCCCTCTCTTTAAAACATAATTGATCATGTGGGGATTGTATTCTGGATGCTCCTTAGGCATCTATTGTTATGTATTGACAGTGAACATATCTCATCCTGGTCTCACTGAGACCTCTTTTTAACTCCACTCCCAAAACCTGTTTCTCCTTTTGTTGAAGGCAGATATTAAAATAGTTCATCTAGTGACATACACCCTTAAAAATAAGATTCTTTATTGGTTTGTGTTGTTTCATGAAGAATATTTAACAAATAGTTCTTTATAGTGGAAAAAAAGTTCTCCAGATTGTTAAAAATGGTTCTTTTAAAATCTGTTCACTGAAAGGTTCTTCTTCTATGGCAAAACCCCATTTTAAAAGAGTGTATAGTAGTATGCTATTAAGTAACACATTGTGTATATATACTGTATATAATGTATTTATAATTATGTATATAAGTTACATAAGTTACCATGCTACTGTTAGTATAGTAGTGACTTATTTTCATTGATTTACAGCATCGGTGATCTCAGAGGGCAATAAGACTGCAGTGGGCGGTAAACAAGCCTCTCTGGGCTGTCGGTATGGTCTGCCGGAGAAAGTCAAGCAGGTGCTATGGAAGAAGATTGTGAATAAAGCAGAATCCCGTGAAGTTGCATCTTTTGCAAAGCAGAGTGACCCAGTGATTGAAGAAGAGTTTGTGGACCGCGCGACCCTGAGCCCTTCCCTGTCTGACACGCAGCTCACGTTCTGGCCGGTCCGAGCTGAAGATGAGGCCTGCTACACCTGTGAGTTCCACACGTATCCAGACGGCACTAAGAGCGCCGTAAGCTGCCTCACTATATTTGGTAAGTCCCTCAAGGCTTTAGTCCACAGTTACAGTGAAATCTTGATAAGCTGGATGTTTCTGATATTTGTCATGTTGGCTGATGATGATATTCAGGGCCAATATTTGATATTCTTGATGCTTGCTCTGTTTGTTGTTAGCAGCGCTGATCCTCCCTATATGCAAAATACGCAAGCTGCGTAGGGCCTTCGAAAGGCCCCCTTGCTCTCAAAGATGATTTAATTTTAGTTTAGTTTTTGAATTTGGCCAGCGGTTATGAAAACATGAATAATAATAAATTTTAATGTGGTGCGCTGTTGTGCTTTCTACGTAAAAATCAGTAAAATCATGAATGTAGTACAGTCTTGCTCAAGACTAAAAAAAACGTGTTGAAAGCATACCGAGTCGTTGAAGAGACACTGTTTCTCAAAACCTTTTACATGAACGCGATTCAAGATGGAGTGAAACACGGACAAATTATTTGTATTAATTTGTTCATAACCAGGCTCCCAGAAGTCTAGGATCGGCACTGGTTCACAGCCAACAGTTGCCTGGTATCCAGTGTTTCAAACTACTCAACTTCTTTGCCAAATGTCGCTGTTTTGAATTAAAAATATGCTGAATCAAAACGATTTATTTCAATGGTCCACTTTAGACATAAGAACATTTGCGATTACATGTTGACCATCAGTCATTCGAATATTAGTAGACTCTCTGCTTAATATCTGCTGACACTTTATTTTGATGGCCCCCAACAGACATTTAACTGACTCTAAGTAAGTTTGCAAATATATATCAACTTATTCTACCAACCCTAACCCTAACCCTAACCTAACAGTCTACTGATACTCTGTTGAAAGTAAGTTGACATTTAATCACAGTTATATAAGTTAGTGGAATGTCAGTAACACATGTACACACTATGTACTTATTATAGTAATTGATTACAATAACTGGCTAATAACTAGCTGATAACCCTGAACCGACCCCTAAACCTAGCCTTAAACCATGTAGTTACCTTGGATTATCCAGTACTTTCTTTCAGAGTATATAAGTACACATACTAAAAAATAAAGTGATGTGTCAGAATGTCCAATGTAGACTATCAAAATAAAGTAAATCATTTATGACAAGAAACATTTTGCTTTATTATGTTACGAATAAGAGAGAAAGTGTGTATATTTTTTAATAAAAATAGAAAATATATATTTTTTCAGTGTTCTTATTTATGTTTATTACAGTAAATCCATTTATATCCTTTTGAATTTGTTCTTGAATTTGGTTCTTTTTAAATTGTTCAACTAAAAGGACCATTAAAATCCATCCCAGAAAACAGTCCATAACTCTAATGGTCAAGACGGACCTTGTTGATATTTGTTTATGGCGACTGCTGATTTTAGGGTGAAACATAAATCCAGTTCAGTGTATGCAGCTGGTAGGACTGTAGCACAGAGTGGTAGAGAGGGCAGGGCCAGGATAAACACACACACAGGCCTGGAGAAAAATGAGGACAACAGACAGAGAGAGAGAGTTATATGAAAGAAACTGATTGTAGGAGGGTGAGACTGTGAGATCTATGATTTATTCAGACTGTGGCCAAAGTGAATGACTGTGTCACTGTTCCACTAACACAGTGCTTCTCTCTTTGTGCTGCTCTCATTCTCCTGCCTTGTCTCTCTCAGATTGATGTTCACTTCGTACCTCGTTGTTCTGTACTGTTGCATTTGTCCAAACTAGGATGCAGCCACCAACGGAGACCCAAAGGGATAGTTTAGCTCAAAAGGCTCAAAAATTCTGTCATTATGTCGTTCCAAACCTGCATCACAATATTTTGAATAATTTGTTCATACAAGAATGTCAGTGGGCTCCAAAACAAAAATTTTAGGTCTGCATTATGTTTAATCATATTCGCTCATCTGTTATTCATAGCAATCTTGAATAGTTATGTAGGGGTCATGGTTTTGTAAGAATGTGAAATGCTTGTCCTCTGTTGGAATGCCAAGTGTATACCTCTTTTTGGGCCAATGCTGTGGTTTGAATGGTCATCTCTGTAGCTTTGAACTACTGATGAAAATATGTGGGCTGCAAACACTCAGAGATGGCATGGCATTTACAAAGCCAACTCTTGCTTTTCAAGCCAACACAATGTCATTCAGTAGAGTCAATGCATGATTATGTGTTAGGATCAAGAGGTCAAAGTTTGGCTGGTTAGCATGGCTCCAATCAATGACCAATGCTGGTAAATGCTGTCAGGGCCATGTTTTTAACATCAGGGGCTGAGGGAGACAGCAGTAAATCCCACCTTTTTTTATTTGATTGGTCTCAATCATTTTAACATTGATGGTCAATTTTAGGATGCTGAGGTAGACAATCCTAAAAATGTAAATAAAAAAATTTGTCATTCTATAACAAACAAAGCAGCATTAAGAATAGCAAATACTTAATAGCAAAATTATTGTCTATGACCCTGACACTCTGGACAATTCATCTTCCTCCACTGATGGACATTCACATGTCACTGTGTTTTCTGACTAAATAAGATGTTCCACACCCAAACAACCTCAATACTGTATCATTTACAGTCCTGCCCAAACCTCAAGTAAGCTACAAGACCACGTCTCCGGGAGTGATCGAGGCTAACTGTACTGCCGTGGCCCGGCCACAGGCTGAAATAGTGTGGAATGTGGAGGGGAATAACCGGACCATTGGTCCACCTGTGACCACCTCTGTCCAGCAGAGTGACGGGACGACTCTGGTCATCAGCACCTTGACCATCCAGGCTGGACTCCTGAAGGATGTCTCTGTCAAATGTCTCGTTCATCATAAAGGACTGGAGACTGCCATTGCTGTTTCCATGAACACTAAAAGTAAGTGTGAACTATTTTATTATGCACTTTGATTACGAAGGTTTATATTGAATAAAATAATGTAATTTTTCCTTGATTGGTTTGAGGTAAATAGGTTCACTGAGCATTGTGAATACCATTGAAAATACCATCCTGTGAAATCAATGGCTTTTTTTAAAGCAGGTTTAAACAGTGTTGGGGGTAACATGTTACAACTAATGCATATAATCAGATTACTTTTTCCAAGTGACTAGTAAAGTAACGCATTACTTTTAAATTTACAATGAAATATCAGTTACTTAACCATTTTTTCACTGACGCCTCTACTGTCCCTATTTTGAGATAAATTTGTTGTGAGGTGCAGAGGTACCTCCTTCATTCTAATGCTTATTAATTTTACTTTTTCTGTGAATATACCTTTATAGTTGTAAAAAGTACCTTTTGACTTTTTTGTTATAAAAAATAAATAAATAAGCAAGCCAAGTCCA
Source organism: Carassius carassius (assembly GCF_963082965.1). NCBI lineage: Eukaryota > Metazoa > Chordata > Actinopteri > Cypriniformes > Cyprinidae > Carassius > Carassius carassius. The sequence goes on from NC_081773.1 coordinate 7,123,932, forward strand.
TGTTATAAAAAGTAACACTAAAGCAATGTAATGTGTACCTTTCCATAGAAATTAACTATGTATTGCAATTAGTATTACTTTTAGAAGTAACTTTCCCCAACACTAATTTAAAACTATTTTTATTTTTATGACGCCAGAATAAGAAATGATGAGGTCAATTAAAGAGAGTCTTAAAGGCACAGATAGGAAAAAAAAGTGACATGACGTGATGTGACGTGACACAGCCAAGTATGGTGACTCATACTCAGAATCCGTGCTCTGTGTTTAACCCATCCAAAGTGCACACACACAGCAGTGAACATACACACTGTGAACACTCTCGGAGCAGTGGAACAAGTGTCATCTTAATTATCAGACAAATTGAAATATGGTTGTGTTTCACGAAGCCCTTTAATAATAACATTACAAGTGGACCAAAGGGAGACAATTATAATGATTTAACAAAATGTACAAAATCTTGTCCTTGGTGTGATATTATATGTCATACAGTAATTATCATTGCGATGCTTGGTAAAACCAAACCAAGTTACAGTGAAATATGAAATCTGGATAAATCCTGGCACCGAATCTCATACTTTTCTCATGACATGTCTAATACGTGTACGGTTGTAATTTCAGTGTTATGTACAGTATGAAGTGTGGTTTATAGCGTGACATGCAGCACATTTCTGGTATGTCAGGATTTGGGGCTCATCATTTAGTGTTTTTCCTGGCCCTCGCTCTATCTTCATCTCTACATTCTCTAACAGAAATCAGACTGACGCTCAGGAAAACTAATCTTTAAAGCCAAATATATTTTCTGTAAAGAATGGAAAGGGAGCAGAGAGATTGTGATCACAATGAGGTTTGCGGCCTGATATTGCATGGCAGTGTTTGAATGCATTAAATGCATTCCCTGGTTTTTGTTTGTCTCTGTTTATAATGTATAGTTACTTGCACATACTGTATGTTCCCTGTATGTTCTCTATTTGAATCTAGAGAAATAGTTGTTATAGCAGTAACAGTGTTTCTTCAACTATGCACTTTGGCCCAGTGAATCTTAGAAAATAAACCCAGTTGGAGGGTTAACTTTTCACACTTTCTACACAGGCGAGTTTATTTGTCTGGTGTACAAGCATGAATCATGGAGAATGGAGTCATTTTCCACCATCTCAAAATCATCAATGTTTTTTGAATAAACTGGCAGTGAACGGGACTAATAGATCGGTAGGGGTGTTGATGCTAATCCACCACGGGACTCCGGTAAGAAGTGTGACAGGAGACAGAGCACTGTTCAACTCTTTATCTGAAGTATTTTAGGGTTCACAGCAGATGGCACAACATGACTCCAATCAGACTGGATATTGTACAAATTATGGCCACAAAGTGTTAAATGTGGTCTTTCTGAAATAAACAGAATAAACAACATCAGTTTACATCTGCTAAATGTGAATTACAGACATGTAATGGAACTAACAACTTGCTACTGTCACAGTATACATTAATCAACATGAGAGGATTAACGGTAGTGAGCATACATATTTGAATCACGGTATATCTTAAATATAACAACATTATAAACAATGCAAGGTTCGATTACACAAGCTGAATATTTAAACCCAACAACGAAATAAACATAGCTGACCTATAATCAGGAATGATTAAATAAACTTACATTCAATCACGCACATTAACACCTGATGAAAATGGCGGAGCAATCAGCTATTGAAAATGAAAGTGAAACCGGAATAGCGGAACTCACATAAACTAGCGGCACACATTCATAATAATAGTCCTTCCACTATAAACACACATACGGAATTTAGAACAGCCGCCCCCAGATTAGCATAGCTAATATGTCTAATGATAAATTCCCTAGTCATTGGAGTCCGCTTCACCTCCGTCCGGAAGTGCCGGAAGTCTGACAAGTTTGGCCACAGGTCGTAGGTATATGCGATCATGGACCTGTACTTGAGCTGACCTAACGTGTCCATCAGCACTGGGTATCAGTTTGACAACCCGACCAATTGGCCATTGGGCTCTGGGAAGCTGCGGGTTGATTATCATGACCACCGTGTTCTCAGCTAGATCTTGAGTTACCCTCTGCCATTTCTGGCGAGTCTGGAGACCCGGTAGGAAGTGTCGTGTAAAGTAAGACCAGAAATGATCGATGATAGTCTGGGAATGACGCCAACGACGCTTGGACAAGGGCTCAGGGGTGTAGACCACCTGGGGAAGCGAGGCGTCTCGCCGCCCCATGAGAAGCATATTTGGGGTAATTGGATCCAAGTCTGCCACATCGGATGAAATGTATCCCAAGGGCTTGCTGTTCAGGATACCCTCTACTTCAATCAGTACAGTCTGAAGGACATCTTCAGGCACAGACTGACTCCCGATGACTACTCGTAGTGCAGACTTTATAGATCGGATCTCCCTTTCCCATGCACCTCTGAAGTGGGGTGCGGCGGGAGGATTCATCCTAAAAGTTATCTGATAGCTAGCCAGCTGCTCCTGCGGTCTGGGCTCCATCTCCTTGAAAGCTTCTCTTAGTTCGGTCTCGGCTCCCCGGAAGTTAGTTCCCTGATCTGATATGATCTCAGATGGGGTTCCTCTACGTGCTATGAAGCGCCTTAATGCCAGTAAGAATGCATCAGTGTCGATGCTGCTAAGCAGGTCAAGGTGAATGCATCTGGTTGTCAGGCACTTGAAGATGACGCCCCATCGCTTCTCCGTCCGACGGCCAATCTTAACCATGAATGGCCCGAAGCAGTCGACTCCAGTAGAGAAGAAGGGGGGTTGGTACAATCGTAGGCGAGCTGAGGGTAAGTCAGCCATAATAGGTAGAGTCGGTTTAGCTCTCCACTTCTGACACTCTACGCACTCTCTCTGGTGTCGTTTGATGGCTTGCCTGCCCCTTAGGATCCAGAAAGGCGATGTAGCTCTGCGAAGACCCTATCAGGTCCTGGATGGAGTAGACGCTCATCAAAGTCCTTAACGATGAGTTTTGTCACCTGATGATGGGGATCTAGAACCACTGGGTGTATCTCGGTTTTGCTGAAGCCATCCAATCGCTGTAGCCTACCTCCCACACGAATTAGACAGAACTCAGGGTCGAACTCGGGTGCAAGCGTGTTCAGACGGCTGGCTGTGGGCACCTGGTTCCCTGATTTTAAAGCCTTGAATTCCTCTGGGAAGGATTCATCCTGACATTGACTCAAGTTGAGAGCTTCTGCACGTCTATATTCTAAGGATGCTTTACTAGTATCTTGGGCGGCCGCCCCATGGAGGGACCGGTAGGTCGCGTTGACTAAGGCACTCCAAGAAGTATACTGAGATGCATCAAGCATGTCTGGATTTCGATCGTTTGTGACTAATCCACAGAATACGGCTTTCCTTGTTTCTGAGGTATCCTCTCTGACCTCTACAAGGGGCTTGACTGGCCAACGGTCTGGGTGGTTCACGGAGGAATCTTGGGCCTCGACTCCACATGTCAGAGTTCGCCAGCTCCTTGAGCATCCTCCCTCTGGTAATATCGTCCGCCGGGTTATTCGAGGAGTCAACGTATCGCCAAGAGTGGAGCTCAGTCAACTCTTGTATTTCTGCCACCCTTGTCCCGATGAACACCTTGTATCTACAGGACTCAGACTGGATCCAGGTGAGCACTGTAATCGAGTCAGTCCATAATGTCACTGTCTCTATGGCAATGGTTAGCTCCTGTTTGAGAAACTGTGCAAGCTGAGCGCTAGTCAATGCTGCACACAGCTCGAGACGTGGCATCGACAGTTGACGCTTGGGGGCTACCTTAGAGCGAGCAATGACAAAGGTGTTGTGGATCTTACCGTACTGCTCTGCACGGAGATAAGCCACCGACCCATAAGCAACCTCAGATGCGTCGCCAAACACATGAAGGCTTAATTTTGATTTCTCCACATCAAAGTCGGCAGGAAGATAGCACCTTGGAAGCTTGAGCTTACAGAGATCAGGCAGCTCCTTCTCCCACACGTTCCACTTTTCCAGCAGGTCTGCAGGAAGATTCGGATCATCCCAATCCCTCGGTTTGGTCCAGAGTCTCTGAACGAGAACCTTGGCTCGGGTGGTGAAAGGAATGGAGAATCCTAGAGGGTCATATTGCGTTGCCAAGACCTTATAAATATACCTCATGGTCGGATGATCCTCTGCTAGTGTACGATGCCTGTAACCCAGGCTGTCTTCTAGGCAGTGACACATCAAGCCAAGAGCCGGCTCCAATGGGTCTGAATGATTTTGCCGTAACCACAATTCAATGCTCTCTGAACGAGCCTTAGATGGGAGGTGCTGGACAACAGAAGGGATATTAGTGGCCCACTGTCTGATTTCAAAGCCCCCAGAGGCTAAGAGAGGCCTCATCTTGGCTTCCTTGGCAGTGGGAAGGCTCTGTAGGCAGTTGTCCACGTAGAAGCTCTGCTCTATGGACTGCAACACTTCCTCATTCCCGAACTGCTGGCAGCGAACGTGCATCTGCAGCGCAAAGGTGCCGCAGCAGGGGCTGCAGGTCGTCCCGAAAGCCAAGACTTGCCATTCATAGATGTCCGACGGGTCCTTTCTGCGCATGTTCCTCCAAATAAACCTCAGAAGGGGTCTATCCTCTGGCAGGAGTCTCACTGTAATCGAGTCAGTCCATAATGTCACTGTCTCTATGGCAATGGTTAGCTCCTGTTTGAGAAACTGTGCAAGCTGAGCGCTAGTCAATGCTGCACACAGCTCGAGACGTGGCATCGACAGTTGACGCTTGGGGGCTACCTTAGAGCGAGCCATGACAAAGGTGTTGTGGATCTTACCGTACTGCTCTGCACGGAGATAAGCCACCGACCCATAAGCAACCTCAGATGCATCGCCAAACACATGAAGGCTTAATTTTGATTTCTCCACATCAAAGTCGGCAGGAAGATAGCACCTTGGAAGCTTGAGCTTACAGAGATCAGGCAGCTCCTTCTCCCACACGTTCCACTTTTCCAGCAGGTCTGCAGGAAGATTCGGATCATCCCAATCCCTCGGTTTGGTCCAGAGTCTCTGAACGAGAACCTTGGCTCGGGTGGTGAAAGGAATGGAGAATCCTAGAGGGTCATATTGCGTTGCCAAGACCTTATAAATATACCTCATGGTCGGATGATCCTCTGCTAGTGTACGATGCCTGTAACCCAGGCTGTCTTCTAGGCAGTGACACATCAAGCCAAGAGCCGGCTCCAATGGGTCTGAATGATTTTGCCGTAACCACAATTCAATGCTCTCTGAACGAGCCTTAGATGGGAGGTGCTGGACAACAGAAGGGATATTAGTGGCCCACTGTCTGATTTCAAAGCCCCCAGAGGCTAAGAGAGGCCTCATCTTGGCTTCCTTGGCAGTGGGAAGGCTCTGTAGGCAGTTGTTCACGTAGAAGCTCTGCTCTATGGACTGCAACACTTCCTCATTCCCGAACTGCTGGCAGCGAACGTGCATCTGCAGCGCGAAGGTGCCGCAGCAGGGGCTGCAGGTCGTCCCGAAAGGCAAGACTTGCCATTCATAGATGTCCGACGGGTCCTTTCTGCGCATGTTCCTCCAAATAAACCTCAGAAGGGGTCTATCCTCTGGCAGGAATCTCACTTGGTGGAACATACCACGTATATCCCCACTGATGGCGACTGCGTACTGCCAGAACCGCATAAGTACTCCTAGCAGTGAGGCACCAAGGGTAGGACCTGGAAGCAACTGCTGGTTAAGAGACATACCTTGGTAGGCAAAGGAACAATTGAAGACCAACCTGTATTTGCCGTTATGCTGCACAAGGTGGTGTGGTATGAACCACGACTCCTCGTCTACCTGCTGGCCTTCTGATGGTACCCTGACAACATACCCTGAGTCAAGGAGCTTCTGTATTTCAGCTTCGTACACCTTAGCCCTCTCAGGGTCTCTACTCAGGTGTTTCTCAGTGTTCCTGAGGCTGGACAAAACGGATTCCATAGTCCCCTTCAGCGGTGGAGCGTTTGGCGCGCGAAGTAGTGGAGTAGCGTAGCGCCAGACTCCATCAACTTCTACTCGTCGCGTCCTGGTCTCCAACATGTCTGCAGCCATCTGATCCTGTTTAGACCGAGTTATCACTTTTTCGCTGCGAGATGGAAGGACATCGAGCTGCCAGAGCCGTTCAACATGCTGATAGACAGGATCTCGGAGTGGTGTAAGAGAAGTGAACAAACACTGAGATGAAGGTATCTGATGTGGGAACAATCCATCTGGTCCCTGGAGGACCCAACCGAGCTGCGTGCGTACAGCAACTGGTCCGCCCGCTGGTCCCAATCTGATGGGCTCCTTTGGGGTAATCAATGTAGGATAATCAGACCCAATTAAAATTAAGGGTTGGACCCTAGCGAAAGATGGAATGGGGATCCCTCTGAGATGGTGATAACATCGCTGGAGCCTCTTGATGGGGTAGGTTTGCTCGGTAAGTGTGAGGAGAGGCGCGGTGAAGATACCTGTAAGGCTGTGCTTCTCCTCTGGCCTTGACTGTGTGGAAAGCAGCAAGTCAATTGACTGCCCCTTCAATTCTGTGATGTCATGTCGGATGGTGCGAAGGGCCATAACCTCCTCTCTTCCCTCAATACCAAGCTGCTGGACTGCTGCAGGAAGGATGATACTCCGCTGAGCCCCACCGTCCAAGATAGCGTAAGTTGAAATAGACCTCTTGCCTCTCCACAGAAGCACTGGAACTACTTTCAAGTACACACGCCCGTCAAACTAGGAGAAGTAAGATATGCACGCTCATGAGAGGTTGTCAGCAGCACACTGTTAGGACCAACCTGGGCAATGGAATGCAGCACTCCGAGATGTATATTACCACAGTCCCTGCAGGGCTTCTTCAAAGTACATTCCTCCCATTTATGACTTGTGCGCCCACATTTCCAGCATCTTTTCCCATCCATTATCCACTTCAGAATCTGATCAGGTGAGCACTCAGTGATTTTGCTACACTGTGACAGGTAATGATCCTGACTCTTACAGAACAGACACAAACGCTTCAGTGTCCTGGCCGATGACTGAGAATTAGCAGCATTGGTATGGACAGACTGCCCTGTGCTAGCTTCCATGGGCTGTTCACTTCCATGATAGACTGCAGTGGATCGAGTCTGGGGCTTGGGTACAGACTGGCGGTCCTTACGTGAGACCTGTACTCTCTCTGTCTGGTAGCGCTGCACCATCTTGGTAGATAAACGCTGTGCTTCCGCCTTTACCTTCAACCAGTCAGCAAGGTCATGCAGGTTATATGGATTGAGGCTGTCAGTGTGCAATCGGCCTCGCAATTGTAAATGCTCTATAAAGCTGTCTCGGTAGTGTTTGGGCAACTTACTGAGTAATCTATCGACATGTCCTGTACAAGAGAGCTCTCGTCCCTGTGGCCCCTCGAGTGACATCAGCATACCAACTAGCAAGTCAACATTGAGTGCAAAACTCTGAAAGGCCTTTGCATCCCCAACTCTAATATCAGGTGAGTTCAGCAGAGCTGCGATCTCGCTCTGTGCCAGTTGATGAGGCTGGCCATACTGTCGTTGCAATGCTATCATAGCTGCCTTATAGGGCGCAGGATGATGCCGGCATGCTTGTGCAATCAACCTAGCTTCCTCAAGAACCAACTGCTCCATCAGTACCCTGTATTTATAGTGCTCTGTAAGCTCGGTATGAGGATTGAGAAGATTATCCAAGGCCATCTTCAGGTCTGTGAACTCCCTCTCACTATCGTTCACAAGCTTAGGCAAGGCTGGAATGGGAACTGGTTGTAGCTCGGGTGTAACTGGCAGAGGCTGGTAAACCGGAAAAGGAGGTGGTGGCTGGCGAACCACTGAAGGGGGATACCCAGGCTGCACAGAAGTGTGAACGGGAGGCTGAGCAGGGTAATACCCAACGGTCTGTAGAGGAGGGCGATACGGGTCAGAGACAGCAAACGACTGCCGTGTGGCTTGGCTCGGCATGTGAGCCTGTAACTGATATACAGGGGGCACTAAAGGGCTATACGTTGCAGTGGTCAAAGGCAGCTTCACTGAGGTAACAGTATGTGGCAGTGATGAGGTAAGCTGACATGTAGAATCTGCTGTGCTGAACAGAGCCCCCTGCTGTGGCATTACATGTGTACCATATGCAGCAGGAAGGGTGCCTTGTGTTATGTGCCACAAAACTGACTGCTGAGAAATATCAATGTGGGCTGTCTGAGCTTGAAATGACTGGCCTAAATGCGGAAGCGGGACAGATGAGACTGCAGTAGCCTTCGGTCTGACTACAGGTGGTGAAATAGTTTGGGCTTGTACATCTACCTGGAACGTGGGTGATGCAGCACCACTGCTGAATGAATCACACTCGGATGGGCTGTGATACCCTGGAGGAGCTACTGAAGAGCTAAGATAACTGACTGATCTCTCAACATCCAACTGATGACTCATAGCGGAAACTTCTCCATACTGCACCAGCGATAGATCACCAATGGGCAACTGCTCCACAGTAGAGACTGGCTCGGCCTGTCCACTGAGGTCGAACTGCGCTCCTGGGGAATCCATCCTTGGTAGGTGGTATGAACTTTCGTGAAGAACAGGGTCTGGTATGAGAGACTTCGGCAAGGCTACAAGGCTACAAGCTTGCAGACGTGTGGAAAGCTGACGTGCTCTCGCCTGTGTGCGAACACCGTGTGTCTTATCAGGGGAATGAAGCAGGCTCTGTTGCTCCATATCACCGAAGTGAATATAGCATCCGGCTCGAAGGACCAAAATGAACGGGACTAATAGATCGGTAGGGGTGTTGATGCTAATCCACCACGGGACTCCGGTAAGAAGTGTGACAGGAGACAGAGCACTGTTCAACTCTTTATCTGAAGTATTTTAGGGTTCACAGCAGATGGCACAACATGACTCCAATCAGACTGGATATTGTACAAATTGTGGCCACAAAGTGTTAAATGTGGTCTTTCTGAAATAAACAGAATAAACAACATCAGTTTACATCTGCTAAATGTGAATTACAGACATGTAATGGAACTAACAACTTGCTACTGTCACAGTATACATTAATCAACATGAGAGGATTAACGGTAGTGAGCATACATATTTGAATCACGGTATATCTTAAATATAACAACATTATAAACAATGCAAGGTTCGATTACACAAGCTGAATATTTAAACCCAACAACGAAATAAACATAGCTGACCTATAATCAGGAATGATTAAATAAACTTACATTCAATCACGCACATTAACACCTGATGAAAATGGCGGAGCAATCAGCTATTGAAAATGAAAGTGAAACCGGAATAGCGGAACTCACATAAACTATCGGCACACATTCATAATAATAGTCCTTCCACTATAAACACACATAGGGAATTTAGAACAGGCAGATTTGTCTAGCTTAGACTAAATTCACAGTTAGCATGCAATGTATCCTAAATACACAAATCTAGTAAATTATATTTGAATACTTTTACAATTTGACATAATTTAATGGAAACTATGCACAATATAGTGCATTTTCTTTAGAATTCTGTAAAAAAAAACAAAAAACCTGAAATCAAAGTGAATAAAAATTATATGGTGTTCAAAAAATGTCGAAAATAAATGATGCAAGCATGGTGCAAATATGATTCAATTATTTATATGACCCCAACACCTCCGTATATGGGAAGTCGTGGCCTAGTGGTTAGAGTTTGACTCCTAACCCTAACATTGTGGGTTCGAGTCTCGGGCCTGCAATACCACGACTGAGGTGCCCTTGAGCAAGGCACCAAATCCCCAACTGTTCCCCAGGCGCTGCAACATAAATGGCTGCCCACTGCTCCGGGAGTGTGTTCACAGTGTGTGTGTGTATTCACTGCTGTGTGTGTGTGCACTTCGAATGGGTTAAATGCATAGCACGAATTCTGAGTATGGGTCACCATACTTAGCTGAATGTCACTTCACACTAACATGAAGAAAAAAATAAAAATCAGACCCATAACATCAATAGTGCCCAAAGTTTAATAAACATCCAATGATAAAAGTTTCAGAAGTGGTCCAAAGTGAAAAGGTAACAAATGCTCTAAAATGAGTGTTGCACTCTATGGTTTACTTTGTTTCTCTCACCAGTTGGCACTGCGCTCGCTATCCTGATCTCTGTGACTACTGTAGCATTTCTTCTAGTCCTCTGCCTCTGTTTCTGTTTGTGGAAGTGTGTCCTCCGTAAAGATGGTGAGTAATTAGAAAGCAATCCAAAAGATTAACAAGAACAATCCAGAACAGCCAAGATCACACAAAGTAATATACTAATATTTAAAGGGATACAAATTCCTGTCACCATTAAGATAACCACCTCACCACGCAACGTTTGAAATCTTGAAACATTCACACAGTTCATTTAATTTTCCAATCTGTGCTCTAAAAAGGAAGTACAGTTTTGAAAGCATCATAATTAAAAACCTTGTTCTCAAAGACTGTTATATATAAATATATCTCCAAGTAAATAAGCAGCTTCACTGTTCTTAAGTGGCCTATTAAAAAAATCATTAGTGATATTTAAAGGTTTTTTTTTTGTGATATATTTTCCTTTTCTATGACTTTCATCATGCACTGCAACCGAACTACCTCTTTAATGTTGTCATTTTAAAACAAAATTGCTTATTTAGAAGAAAATTATGTTTTCTTTAGCTTTACTTAAAGCCACTCAATACATAATTACAGAAAAAGTGTCATTGTATCATATATGTGTGCATGATCTGCAATAAATGAATCCTGATATTTTGTGTATGTTTGTGTTGTTCTTCATGAGCAGATCCTGAAGAGCATCAGGTTCAGAGAAGAAGCCGAGCAGAGAGAGAGACAGACGGTTAAATGTAGGCACCTGAGCCTCTTCCTGTGACCTATTTCTGCTTAACTCTGATGACCTGTACTTCTTTCAACACACATTCTCCAGACCTGACCTACTGATATGAGAAACCATTCAAGTTTTTATTTGTTGTGTGTATGTTTAAATACTTGATGTTACAGTTAGATCTGTGCTCGGTCTCAATAGTTTTGATTGACACAGATGACAAACTTCAGTTCTCTTTACAATACAGATATGCTGAAGATTAAAATCTCCTGTCATTGTGTTCCCTGCTTTTCCAGCCAAAGAAACCAGTGACATGTCTTCTTTGCATGAAGAAAGATGCTACATTTGGAAGAATTTGTAAATTCATCACTAATATAGAGGTCGCAGAAGGCATTTTATCTTGTTACAGAGGGGAGATAAAACTTAGCCTTTGTATGTTTTAATACCTATTCAAAGCCCTAAATATAAAAGGACAATGAAACATCTAAAAATTCTTAACTTCTTGAATTCTATGAAAAACATAAAATAAAAATAAACCTAGCTGTTCACTCAAAGAAAGTGCAAGAAAACTTCATTATTTAATAATCATTGTGAATAAGTAAAATCTATTGAAGCAAAGAAAGCATTCTATCATATGTTTTTGGATTTATGATACTTATGGTGATCAAATATATTCCTTTATAATTTATAATCTTGATTTTGCTTTCTCCCTTCATTATTAAGGTGGATGGAAGTCTAGCGTGGTAGACTGAGCACTATACAGTTGTTTTTCACAGTAGACTAGAATTAGACAACTAGAGGTATGGAGACTAACTAGAACAATTTAGTTTAAGCTCTTCTGTCCCAGAGCAATGGTGGGAAAAGAGGTCTTGACCTGCTTGTCAGTGCGTTCACTATATCAGTGGAAATGCATTATCTGCAGTCTGGTGTGGAAATAAATGCTGATAGATACTATGGATGAGCTGCTTTCAATACTGGGAAATCATGTTGCTTTGTTCTTTGTATTGATGCACATGTCCAATCCAGTGACAACTGATAAAAAGTCAAAGATTTCATATGCATGTTAAACGATTCAACATATGAGGAAGTGAGAGCATAGGCCACACTTGAATGAATTCGTTCTTTCTATTCAGTAAAGTATGAAATAACGTTGTGCTTCGAGTTGGAAATTGTAAATGATATTGACTTGTATACAAATATATTGTGCATTTCTGCACATTTTTTCTTTCATTATTGAATCTATTATGAAATATGTCAAATTCTGTTCAATTAAATGTCACAACGTCACTTTGTCATGTAGAAGTTTATTCCAATGCAGGGTTTCTCAAATCTTGTCCTGGAGGGCCAATGCACTGCAGAGTTTAGCTTCAACCTTGATCAAACTCACCTACATGTGCTTTTCTAATTATCCTGAAGACATTGATTAGGATGCTCAGGTGTGTTTGATTAGGGTTAGAGCTAAACTTAGCAGGAAAGTGGATCTCGTGGGCCAGATATGAGGATCCCTGTTGCAATGGTTTATTGCTGCTTTTTTACTGAATTGTTAAGGGCAAAGAAAAATTAATAGATGTCACAGAATTCATTTTTAAAATATTTTGCAAACCTAGCACTTCATCACATGCAGAACCGATTTAATGTGATGCAAATTTGCTGGCAAAGACAAGAAAGAAAAAAAATGAAGTCCAGTACATGCAGTTCTTTTATTTAGTATTTAGTTTTCAGTATTCTTGATAAATGTGGGATTACTTAAATTTACTGTAAGGGAAACTTATTTTATGTCCTTGCTTCACATAAAACTCTCTGAATGCCTAAGTGTTAAAGGGTTAGTTCACCCAAAAATCAAGATTATGTCATTAATGACTTATCCTTCTGTCATTCCAAACCTGTAAGACTTCCGTTTATCTTCAGAACACAGTTTAAGATATTTTAGATTTAGTCCGAGGGCTCTCAGTCCCTTCATTGAAGCTGTGTGTCTACTGTCCATGTCCAGAAAGGTAAGAAAAACATCATCAAAGTAGTCCATGTGACATTCAGAGGGTCAGTTAGAATTTGTTGAAGCATCGAAAATACATTTTGGTCCAAAAATAGCAAAAACTACGACTTTAGTCAGCATTGTCTTCTCTTCCGTGTCTGTTGTGTGAGAGTTCAAAACACAACAGTTCAATGATATCCGGTTCACGAACGAATCACTCGATGTAACCGGATCATCTTCAACCAGTTCACCAAATCGAACTGAATCGTTTGAAATGGTTCACATCTCCAATACGCATTAATCCACAAATGACTTAAGCTGACACTCCCTCTGAGTTAAAACAAACCAATATCCCGGAGTAATTCATTTACTCAAACAGTACACTGACTGAACTGCTGTGAAGAGAGAACTGAAGATGAACACAGAGCCTAGCCAGATAATGACTCGTTCTCGAGTCAAGAACCGTTTCTGTTGGACACGTCCAATTCGAGAACCAAGGAGCTGATGATACTGCGCATGTGTGATTCAGCGTGAAGCAGACCGACACACAGAGCATCTGAACCGAACTGATGCTTTTGGTGATTGATTCTGAACTGATTCTGTGCTAGTGTTATGAGCGCGGGTAAACCGAAGGCTTGAATCAAGGGCAATCACCGCAAATGATGCCATTACGTCAAGCACAAAAGAACCGGTGAACCAATTTTCTTCAACTAGTTTATTGAATCGAATTGTCCGAAAAAACTACTGGTGATCCAAAAACTGATACAACCAGTTCTTGACTCATGAACGAGTCAATCTTTTGTTCGTTATCTGGCTCGGCTCGGTGTTCATCTTCAGTTCTCTCTTCACAGCAGTTCAGTCAGTGTACTGTTTGAGTAAATGAATTACTCTGGGATATTGGTTTATTTGAACTCAGAGGGAGTGTCAGCCACATTAAAAAAGTTAACAGCTTCACACAGTCATTTGTGGATTAATGCTTATGTGAACCGTATAAAACGATCCAGTTCGATTTGGTGAACTAGTTCAAGAAGATCCGGTTACATTGAGTGATTCGTTCGTGAACCGGATATTATACACTGCAGTGAACGCGCTCACAACAGACCCGGAATAAAGTCGTAGTTTTTGCTATTTTTGGACCAAAATGTATTTTTGATGCATCAAAAAATTCTAACTGACCCTCTGATGTCACATGGACTACTTTGATTATGTTTTTATTACCTTTCTGGACATGGACAGTATACCGTACACACAGTTTCAATGGAGGGACTGAGAGCTCTCGGACTAAATCTAAAATATCTTAAACTGTTTTCTGAAGATAAATGGAGGTCCTACTGGTTTGGAACGACATGAGGGTGAGTAATTAATGACATAATTTTGATTTTTGGGTGAGCTGACCCTTTAAAATGATGTCAGTTTAATGAACACATTATTTTGGTTCCTCACAGTGCTTCAGACATTCTGACAAGAACATTGGCAAAGACATTTTTCCATCTGTGTTCCAGGAAAAATGTGTTTCAGCACTTTCCAAATCGAACTCATTTTCCACTATAGAATTCCTGATTAAAAGATCTTAACCTGTTCTTCTGTCAGATGGTTGGTACAACTGCTTTGTCCAGCTGGAAAAAAAAGTCAGCCAATTGTTCATGTGATAACAGAGTAGGCTAAGAAGATTGTGTGTAGCTGTGACTAACAGCCCAAATTCTGTTTAGCTTCATTTGACACTTATTTGATATGAATTTGTTTTGGCCTTGTGACTCTGCTGGCCTCCTCCAGTCTGACAAATGCCAGGTTTAAGGTCAAAATACACTACACAACTTTTAAAACCTGAACAGATTTTTAAATGCTATGCATCGTACACTTACCAGCATTATTAAAGGGTTTCAGAGGGAACTGGGCGACACTAAATAACTGAGACTTCTGAACACAACTCACACAGAAACATGCTTCATTGCTAGGAAATGCTTATCTTATAAAGTGCTCAGAAAAATGGACAAAAACTAAACATACGTGTATTTATTTTAAGTAACAAGGCATTTATATTCAAAGTCAAAATCTTGGGTTATTCTTGGTAGACAAGATCAGCATTTAGATGCATGGCTTCATCTACTGGTTTTTATCAAGTGTTAGGTTATAGTTAGGGTGAATCATGCGGAATGTCATTGCATTTCCTAATAAACTGTCCTGGTATATAGCATGTCTGGAGAATATCAAATGCAACAGTCAATACATGTAATTTTTTTTTATGTGTTTTCATTTGTCTGAACTCATAATAGAATTTGATCAAGCTCCAAACAATATGGAAAATGATTCCCTTTTAAATATAAGCCTTTGAAAAACTTTTATTGTACATTTGTATATTGTATAGAAATGTATATTATTGCAAAATTACATAAAGCTTCAGGTCAGTGGGGACATTGGTGTTTCTATGAAGCAATGCAGAGACGCTTATATAACATAGCTAAAGCAGTCATCTCTCATGCAGGATAAATTATCATTCATCACCCCCACCTAATAAATGCAGTGCAGACTGTTCAGGTGCTAATGTTCAGCTGGATGTGTGGTCATGACAGGGCCACAGAGTACTGCACACAGACATATTCATTCTGCTTCAGAAGATCTGTATACTATAAACACAAGATGACAATTGTTAGTGTTATATGCATGTTTGGGCAAAGTTCAAAATTTAGGAATTGGCTCTTTACAATTTATGAGCTGGAATTTGAATCAAAATGACAGAAGGAATTTACTCAATTGCAATAAAATTAAAAAAAAAAAAAAAAACAATGTTCTGGTACTTTTAAGCCACTTCATATTGTTAAACTATATACTATTAAGTTGACAACTAACTATTCTGCTGGAAATGTATAGTCATGGCCAAAAGTTTTGAGAATTACATAAATATTAGTTTTCAAAAAGTTTGCTGCTAAACTGCTTTTAGATCTTTGTTTCAGTTGTTTCTGTGATGTACTGAAATATAATTACAAGCACTTCATACGTTTCAAAGGCTTTTATCGACAATTACATGACATTTATGCTAAGAGTCAGTATTTGCAGTGTTGGCCCTTCTTTTTCAGGACCTCTGAAATTCGACTGGGCATGCTCTCAATCAACTTCTGGGCCAAATCCTGACTGATAGCAACCCATTCTTTTATAATCACTTCTTGGAGTTTGTCAGAATTAGTGGGTTTCTGTTTGTCCACCCGCCTCTTGAGGATTGACCACAAGTTCTCAATGGGATTAAGATCTGGGAAGTTTTCAGGCCATGGACCCAAAATTTCAACATTCTGGTCCCCGAGCCACTTAGTTATCACTTTTGCCTTATGGCACGGTGCTCCATCGTGCTGGAAAATGCATTGTTCTTCACCAAACTGTTGTTGGATTATTGGAAGAAGTTGCTGTTGGAGGGTGTTTTGGTACCATTCTTTATTCATGGCTGTGTTTTTGGGCAGAATTGTGAGTGGGCCCACTCCCTTGGATGAGAAGCAACCCCACACATGAATGGTGTCAGGATGCTTTACTGATGGCATGACACAGGACTGATGGTAGCGCTCACCTTTTCTTCTCCGGACAAGCCTTTTTCCAGATGCCCCAAACAATCGGAAAGGGGCTTCATCGGAGAATATGACTTTGCCCCAGTCCTCAGCAGTCCATTCACTATACTTTCTGCAGAAGATCAATCTGTCCCTGATGTTTTTTTTTTGGAGAAAAGTGGATTCTTTGCTGCCCTTCTTGACACCAGGCCATCTTCCAAAAGTCTTGGCCTCACTGTGCGTGCAGATGCGCTCACACCTGCCTGCTGCCATTCCTGAGCAAGCTCTGCACTGGTGGCACTCCGATCCCGCAGCTGAATCCTCTTTAGAAGATGATCCTGGCGCTTGCTGGACTTTCTTGGATGCCCTGAAGCCTTCTTTACAAGAATTGAACCTCTTTCCTTGAAGTTCTTGATGATCCTATAAATTGTTGATTTAGGTCCAATCTTAGTAGCCACAATATCCTTGCCTGTGAAGCCATTTTTATGCAATATATCTTAAAAGCTTCTGATGACCGGCGACCGAGTGTTTGGAGCTGATGTTGGGAAAGGCCATTTTGAGCCGCTGTGGTGGCTGCACCGATTCTGAAGGAATGGCTGGAGAAATCGTCAGCTGAGATGCCGGACAGATGTAAGACAGATTTCAAGTTTTTCTGGAGCATGCACTGCTGCGGCAGTGAGGAAATATGTAGAGGCTCCTGCGGGAGCATACACTGCTGCAGCAGGGAGGATAATATGGAAAAGGCTCCTGCGGGAGCATGCACTGCTGCGGCAGTAAGGGAATATGGAAAGGCTCCTGCGGGAGCTGGCACTGCTGCGGCAGTAAGGGAATATGGAAAGGCTCCTGCGGGAGCTGGCACTGCTGCGGCAATGGAAAAATACGTAATGGCTCCTGCGGGAGCTGACACTGCTGCGGCAGTGAGAAAATATGGAAAAGGCTCTTGCGGGAGCTGACACTGCTGCGGCAGTGAGAAAAATATGGAGAGGCTCCTGCGGGAGATGCCGGACAGACGTAAGACAGATTTCAAGTTTTTCTGGAGCATGCACTGCTGCGGCAGTGAGGAAATATGTAGAGGCTCCTGCGGGAGCATACACTGCTGCAGCAGGGAGGATAATATGGAAAAGGCTCCTGCGGGAGCATGCACTGCTGCGGCAGTAAGGGAATATGGAAAGGCTCCTGCGGGAGCTGGCACTGCGGTAGTGAGGAAATACGTAAGGGCTCTGCGGGAGCCGACGCTGCTGCTGTAGTGAGGAAATACGTAAAGGATCGTGTGGGAGCGGACACTGCTGCGGCAGTGAGGAAAAAACACATGAAGGCTCCTGCGGGAGCTGACACTGCTGTAGCAGCGGGGGAAATATATGATGGCTCCTGAAGGAGCGGGGTGCTGTTGGAATTGGGAAATGGAGATGGCTAGGGAAAAAAAAAAAAACGGGTGGCTGATGAGGGTTTGATGGGCTTTCTTGAGATTTACGCGGTCTGATCGGATGTAGCTCTTAAAAGCTTCTGATGACCGGCGACCGAGTGTTTGGATCTGACGTTGGGAAAGGCCATTTTGAGCCGCTGTGGTGGCTGCACCGATTCTGAAGGAATGGCTGGAGAAATCGTCAGCTGAGATGCCGGACAGACGTAAGACAGATTTCAAGTTTTTCTGGAGCATGCACTGCTGCGGCAGTGAGGAAATATGTAGAGGCTCCTGCGGGAGCATACACTGCTGCAGCAGGGAGGATAATATGGAAAAGGCTCCTGCGGGAGCATGCACTGCTGCGGCAGTAAGGGAATATGGAAAGGCTCCTGCGGGAGCTGGCACTGCTGCGGCAGTAAGGGAATATGGAAAGGCTCCTGCGGGAGCTGGCACTGCTGCGGCAATGGAAAAATACGTAATGGCTCCTGCGGGAGCTGACACTGCTGCGGCAGTGAGAAAATATGGAAAAGGCTCTTGCGGGAGCTGACACTGCTGCGGCAGTGAGAAAAATATGGAGAGGCTCCTGCGGGAGCATACACTGCTGCGGCAGTGAGAAAATATGGAAAAGGCTTTTGCGGGAGCTGACACTGCTGCGGCAGTGAGAAAAATATGGAGAGGCTCCTGCGGGAGCTGACACTGCTGTGGCAGTGAGAAAAATATGGAGAGGCTCCTGCGGGAGCTGACACTGCTGCGGCAGTGAGAAAATATGGAGAGGCTCCTGCGGGAGCGGACACTGCTGCGGCAGTGAGAAAATATGGAGAGGCTCCTGCGGGAGCGGACACTGCTGCGGCAGTGAGAAAAATATGGAGAGGCTCCTGCGGGAGCTGACACTGCTGTGGCAGTGAGAAAAATATGGAGAGGCTCCTGCGGGAGCTGACACTGCTGCGGCAGTGAGAAAATATGGAGAGGCTCCTGCGGGAGCTGACACTGCTGCGGCAGTGAGAAAATATGGAGAGGCTCCTGCGGGAGCGGACACTGCTGCGGCAGTGAGAAAAATATGGAGAGGCTCCTGCGGGAGCGGACACTGCTGCGGCAGTGAGAAAATATGGAGAGGCTCCTGCGGGAGCGGACACTGCTGCGGCAGTGAGAAAATATGGAGAGGCTCCTGCGGGAGCATATACTGCTGCGGCAGTGAGGATAATATATGAAAAAGGGCTCTTGCGGGAGCTGACACTGCTGCGGCAGTGAGGAAATACGTAAAGGCTCCTGCGGGAGCTGACGCTGCTGCGGTAGTGAGGAAATACGTAAGGGCTCTGCGGGAGCCGACGCTGCTGCTGTAGTGAGGAAATACGTAAAGGATCGTGCGGGAGCGGACACTGCTGCGGCAGTGAGGAAAAAACACATGAAGGCTCCTGCGGGAGCTGACACTGCTGTAGCAGCGGGGGAAATATATGATGGCTCCTGAAGGAGCGGGGTGCTGTTGGAATTGGGAAATGGAGATGGCTAGGGAAAAAAAAAAAAACGGGTGGCTGATGAGGGTTTGATGGGCTTTCTTGAGATTTACGCGGTCTGATCGGATGTAGCTCTTAAAAGCTTCTGATGACCGGCGACCGAGTGTTTGGATCTGACGTTGGGAAAGGCCATTTTGAGCCGCTGTGGTGGCTGCACCGATTCTGAAGGAATGGCTGGAGAAATCGTCAGCTGAGATGCCGGACAAACGCAAGACAGATTTCAAGTTTTTCTGGAACCAAAGACGGGAGACGGGGCGGCTACAGTCATCTGTGAAAAGAGGGTCGGAAAGGGATTTAGCTTAGGCTTTCCTGGGCTGGAGGAAGGCTAGGAGAGTTTGGTATTGGAGAATAGGTGATTGGTTAAAAATAAAAATAAAGTGGCCCTTCATGGTCTGATCTGTTTTACTTTGCTTTATATGAATTGACATGGCTTCATTGTCCAGGACTGCTAGATCAGAAATGGTGGGGTGGATTATTTGGATTAAAGCTGGAAGTGGTAGTGAGCTCTGAGCATCTGAGAAAGCCGAAGAAGGCTAGAATAAACATGGCATCTAGCGTTCGAGCAGTGTGGATGGATTGGTAACCTTTGCGAAGCGTAGAAATGCATTTAATCAGGATTTCGAAGGTTATGGGCTGCCTGGAGTCTGGGCGCGTGGGGTGGGCTCTTTGAATGCCTTTGATGAGAAGGGAGGTCTGTGAATTGGCTTGTGAGGGTGAACCAAATATGAGTTTATGGAAAAATTGGATTCCACTTAGACAGCTTTTGATGGAGCTGACTTGGAGGGTTTTGTTAATGTTGAGGTGTGATATAAATGAGGTGATGGAGAGCAGGGAAAAATCAGGGAACGGTAGATTAAAGGCGGAATGGAATGCTTTAAAGCATTTCCATGCTGTGAAGTATGACTGCAGGGTACTTGGGGAAATGGCTTGGAGAATAGAATCTCTTGAAGTTTCGAGAAGGGGTCTCAGAGGATGATTCAGAGGAATATTAGTTCTGAATAAGGAGGTACTGGGGCTGGGAGTGGTTTCGCCTGCGGTGCCAACAGCCTGAATTTCTGAAAGGCAAAACTTGCCTCAGGAATGTGTTTTGAGGTTATGATGAACTGATCGTTAGCGGAGATCCAGATTAAACGTCTTTGAAAGGGCATTAAGGTGGGTGAATGAGAACGGCCATTATTAATTCAATGTACAGTAGCCTCGTTATCGCAGTGAATAACGATGCACAGAAAGGCTGCCAGGACAAGATGATATAGCTCGAAAAGGGGTGAGGATATTAATGGCTGGGGAGAATCTAACGGCTGGGAGGGCAATGTAGAAGCGGACCAGTGATTTTGGTGAAATCCTCCGAAACCGATGGAGGGGGCGGCGGCTTTTGATTATTGGTGATTCCATAGGCTCTCTCTCGCGCACCTGCGCGGTTTAAAACATCCAATAGTTATGATTTGTCAAGAACAAGGGGTTTAGCTCCACCCATGCATGATAATATCGTGCATTGTCAATCTTACAGGCTGACGATATGACGATTTGAAAAATGACCATATCGCTCAACTCGAGCGGGAGCGAGAACTGCTGCGGCACTGAGGAAATATGGAAAAAAGGATCCTGCGAGAGCGGGCACTGCTGCGGCAGTGGAGAAAAACAGATAGAGGCTCCTGCAGGAGCAGGCACTGTTGGGATGCTGGAGTGAGGATGGGCTATTATGGATGGATAAGGGGATGTTTAAAGAGGGTTAGTTATGGTGGGTCATGAGTTTGAGTGAACAGGGATGGACTGGCGTTAAGGGGGTTGGCTGATGAGGGTTCGGTGATCTTTTATATGGAGACATTAGGGTATGGCGGAACAGAGAAGTAATTAGGAGCATGAGAGGAGGAGGAAAGATAGCTGCTGGAGCCACCTACGGAGATGTGCTTACGCTTGGGACGGTTCTGGTAGTGGAATAAAGAGAGGGTAAATGGCGGGCATTGGGGCCTGCACCATTAGCGGAGGAATGCTCACACTTGGGACAGCTCTGGGAGTGGAAGAGAGAGGGGGAAAGGAGGGGAATGGCGGACAACGGGGCCTGAGCCAAGGGTGTTCGGAGGGATGGGTAGGGCGGAACAGAGAAGGAAGGGGGAGCAAGAGAGGAGGAGGAAAGATAGCTGCTGGAGCCGCCTGCGGAGACGTGCTCACACTTGGGACGGCTTCGGAAGTGGATGAAAAGAGGGGGAAAGAGGAGGTGAACGGCGGGTATAGGGGCCTGCGCCAATATGAGAGGCAATGTCACACTGGGGTTAGACTGTGGGGCTGCAGGCCATGAGTAGGGGAGAGGGTTGTCGGAAAAGGGGTTGTGGATGGGTCTGCACCGCTATCGAAGGCATGCTCGCGTTAGCGTCTGTTACGGGAGCTGGAGGCCACTGAAAAGGAAAAAGGAGGTAAGTAGCAGCAGGAAGAAAGTAAGGGTCTGGGTTGCAAGTGGAAGCAGCTTCGCACTTGCATCACATGTTGTTGGTCACAGGAAGGGAATCCTGAAGGACCTATGTGCAACCTGCACTACTACCGGAGGCAGCCTCACGCTAGTGTTTACTACGGGAGCTGGAGGCCGCTGAACAGAAAATGGTTTATTAATAGCATGAGGGAGCGGAAGAGTTGTGGGCATTTTTACAAATGGAGGCAGCCTCACGTTTGCTTCAGCTGCTCTAGCTGTAGGCCATGCGCAGGGGTTGGGGTGTGTGAAGTTTTGAACCTGAGTTGCCTGCACTGCTAGCAGAGGCAGCCTTATGCTAATGTCTGCTACTTGAGCTGGAGGACAGCTGGAGGGGGTTAGAAGTAATAGGATGCAAATACTGGGATGTGCAGGCCAGTGTTGCAAGTAAAAGCAGCTTATGCTTGCTTCGGCTGCTGTAGATGTTGGCTACGGGAAAGTAGAGGGATTAGTAACATTAGACAATTCCTCGAGCCTTGTCCACATTAATATGTTCCTGTTGAAAAACATCTTTTCCTCTCGTTTTGGCCTTCCAGCCTTTGAACGCTCTCCAGAGTGGATATATTTGAGGATGCTGTTTTCACGTTGTAGTATGGACTGTAGAAACAGAGGCTTTGAAAAAGAAGCATGTTTAGTCTTGTAACACATTCTACCAATAGACAGGTTTATAGCAGTTAACTCACAGTTATGTGCTATTCACTTTCACATGGTTTCTAAAAATTATTTTGCATGCTTTTCATATTACAGTTCTAAAAGACAACAGAAAATTTACTCACGATTGCTGTCCTGCGGAAAACACGAGGGCAGTTGCGTTTTAGATCAATTCTGAGTGATCGCGCCAGTAAATGGTGAAATATTTCCATAAATAAATTGATCCTGCCAGAAAATTTAAATGAAACTTATGTCTGTATCATCTGAGTGAGGTTTGGACATGCACGGTAAGGCAGGTGTAACGTTAATGGGTTCAGACATTTCGGTGTGGATAACAACTCTGAAAAAATGCCTTGTTGGCTTCATGGATAAAAAATGGCATTACTTCTCTGGTGGTGTCGAGCGAGGCGAGCTCGGGGCTTTGCACGGTCTGTTGGCCACAGCGTGTGGCTGTTTGAGAAGAGCAGGTGTCGCGATAACACTTGATGCTCGGCGGCTGTGTTAGGCGGGATAGGAGTGATCATGGGGCTGGCGAATTGCTGCAGATCTGAATAAATCCCCGGTCTAACGTTAGATCTCTTCGTTGGATGGAAAATTGGGTCTGTGATGAGATGGCAAACTGCGCGAACCGAATTCTGAAAGTCGAGAGATAACGAAGGTAGGATGTAGGCCTACTTGATTATTTATAGGCGTTTTCTCGAGCTGATTGGTAACCAGTGTAATTGCTGATGATGATGAACAGGCCGTGTTAATTATCCGTGCACGCTTCTCCCGAAATTCGTTTGTGAAACGTCACTTAAAAATGACACAATGACTTACTTTTACTTCCACTAATACACAGGATTGAGATCAGCATTACTATAAGAACCAGAATCAGCACACCCAAACAGATGAAGAGATACGGCAGCCACCATGGATATGAACCAGAGCTGCTATCAGTGTTGTCTCTTTCTACTGTCACTAAGAAAAGAAAAAAAAAAACAGCGTAATTTGTAAAAAGGAGAAGCAATGTTAAGCTGTAACAGCAACCATATATATGTACTGAATATATGGTAACTGTTTTCTTTTTTTCATGAACTGAAAGAAGAACATGCATGTCAGTGTTTGATTAGAATTGAATCTGCTCTTACATTCATATTCCATGATGTTGTCTGTAAAAGTTCAAAAACTGCAATTGAATGGTTTAAAAATCACTTTAAAGGTTCATATATTTACCTATCTTGTTCTGATGGCTTCAGCCTTACATAATCTTTTTGTTAACATAGAAATAAAAAATCATTACCTGAGACAGAAACATTTATATGATGGCTATTCATAGAGAAGTCTGGTAAGTTTAGTTCACATCTGTAAGAGCCTTCATGATGCTTTGATATATTTGTGAAAGTTAAATATGAAGTCAACATATTTGGATCAGATGATGAATAGTTTTGTGATGCTGATATTTGATCTGCTCCAGATATTGGAATCCATTCTCTCATGTTTTGTTTAGTCCATGTCACATTCACTGTCTGTTCAACACAATATGTCAGATTGCAGGAGATCTTGAAAGGCTTGTTTATGAAGGCTTTATGGACAGTCCCTCTATGAACTTTCAAGAGAGGACATTTGGGGGCTTGACCTAAAATATATAAAATTGCAGAAAATGTATAAACACAAAAATAGTAATATTATGTTTAAATGAGACAATGCTATGGAACTGAACCATTTAGGTTCAGTATAAACTTTTACAAAAATCTAATTAAATATATAAAATCAAATTCAGTTGATTATGCCAGAACAAGTGAATGGAAATCAGAACATCAATAGTTGATTTTGTCTTTGACATCATACATGCAATGAACTCACCTTGTGAATCAATGCTCACATGCAGGATGAAAGCGAGGAACAAAGTCGTCTTCCTCAAATATAGCAAATTCATCTTAAATACAAGCCAGGGACACAACAGACGATCTCAAAATATAAATGTATCCAGTCTAGTCCTTACTGTCACCATCCAAATCACACGACTGAACAATGTGCTCTTCAGTCCTCTCATTTGGTTTCTATTTCCTTTATGTACGTAACATGCACTCAGTGTGTGTTTTTGCACATGTAGTGAGCTTCACATGACTTTGGACATGATTGTCTTTTTTTTTTTCATTTTTGGAATAAATTACATTTTAAAATATATTCAAATAGAAAGTAATAATACAAATATTTCACAATATTACTGTATGTTAGTGAGCAGAAGGGAATTCTTCAAAAAACATTACAAACATTTTGACTGGTAGTGTACTTCAAGCAGTTATATTACATTTGAGGAAATCACAAAGAGCAAAACAAGAATATGTAAGTATTTAATGAGCTGGTAATTTCTTATGAGACATTTGTCCACTCCTAAATCTAGCCCTACCTGCGATGTTATGTTCCAGCCATCACAGAAAATCACTTGTTTTCATTTATTTTTTATTCATTGCATGAATGTCTAAATTCTTAAAACATATTAATAACTCTGATAATTCTAACGTGACATGCACACTTTTTGTCTCTATAAATGCTTTTCAGTGTAACCCAGCTATAGGCCTTTTCCACTCTGCTGTAAAGACCAGTGGTCTAGCTATTTCAGTGCTTCAGCATTTTCATTATGTGTACATTACACATGTATTTATTAAACTGACTTATTTGGTTTGTTTTGGTCACAATTTATTTATTAGCTTTATTTTAAGGTTTCTTTATTTTTATTTTTATTTCCTTATTAGAAGCATTTCATATTTCTTTATTTCCATTTATATGAATTTAGTATTTAATTTCTGTACCTAAAGGGTGGATATTGATCACTTAAAAGTCCATAGTAAAAGAAAAGGTACTGCATTAGCAACAGCTTACCTTTATTTCTAAGAGTATGCATAGCTTTAAACAGGCCTGATATTATAAGACTGATTTTCAATAATTTCACAAAGTGTAAATAGAATGTTATTTATTCAAAGATACAGTCAACCTCTGTGAACATTTGAGTCATATCTGAACAGTTTTGTTAAACAATGAAAGTATTCCGTAAACCTTCAGTATCATGTCAATATGTTGCGAAGGACTTCAAACTTGTTACTCTTAGTAGACTGAAGCAATATTTAGAGCAATAGCTCCATCTCCTGGGGCCAGCTGTATAAACACAGCCACTATATTAAGACTGTCTGACCAACTAATAGTTAACCAATTAGGAGAAATTAATTAAGAGCAATTTACATTTTTATGTAACTGACATTAAAAAGATTAAAAGTAGAAAATTAGATTAACCTTCAAAACTTGTCTAAGTACTTTATGCCTCAATGGTTTTAGGTGTTTTTCAGTTCTGTCAAGGGATGCGTTGACATTGTTAGATTGTTCTTAGGGCTCAACAAGCTCAACAAAAGTAGGACTTCCAGTCAAATAAGACAAATACGTTTCAATTGCATTTTTTTGGATTTGAAGAAAATAAAAAAAAACTTGTTCCCTGTTGATTGTCCTCGAGGGAGGTTTTGGTATTTTGCTAAGCTATTGCTCTCACAGAGTGGTTTCTCTTTCACTGGGGGTAAGATGGAGGAGCATAATCAATGCCACTCACACGAGCATGAGCCCACGCCCTCCACAAACAGGAAGCATTAACCCAAACCAACAGAGAAACTCCCATCAACGTAGAGCTCCACCCCAGCATCAGTGCTTGAAGCGGTCTTCAAAGCCCATAGCTCCACCTTGGCTCTTTGACTTATCGGCTTCACTGTGGCTTGTCAAAACCTTGACTCCCTTTGCAATGGTCCATCATCCTTCACAGTGTTGTGGAGTAGATATTATATGTCATGGCATGACAACATTTAATTACAAAATAAATGTAACTGCAATCACAAGTGGGGATATTCCATAGGCGTAATGGTTTTTATACTGTACAAACTGTATATTATATGGCCCTACACCAACCCTACACCTAACCCTAACCCTCACAGGAAACTTTGTGACTTTTTACTTTCTCAAAAAAACTAATTCTGTATGATTTATAAGCGTTTTTAAAAATGGGGACATGGGTTATATCCTCATAAGTCACCCTCACCTTGTAATACCTGTGTCATACCCATGTCATTATACAGAGTTGTGTCCTGATATGTCACAAAAACAAGAGCACACACACACACACACACACACACACACACACACACACACACACACACACACACACACACACACACACACACACACACACACTTACTTTAAAATAAGCTTAATTGATTTCTTTCCCATATCGCATTGACTGCTAGAAAAATATTGTTCATGGCTCAAAAAGTCCTAAACTGAAAATCAGTATAAGGTTGTACAATAAACATAGCTGCTACTATTGTAACTATGAATTTTTTCATTTTCTTAGTACTCTTTGTCGTCCATTCACAGGGGAATTTCTGTGGAATCAACAATGATAAACAAACGAAATATAATATAAAAGATCACAACATACACATCCACAAACCCAGGGATAAGCAATATACCATTCCTCATGTGTTTAAGGTATGGCATGTAAAAATGTTAAATTAACCCATATTGATGTGCTTCAAATATGCGTTTATGATCAAAACTGCATTTGAAACAAAAGATCTGCAAGATCTTACAGGCTGTGTATCCAGAAAGAACTTGCATACAAATTCTAATAAAATATCTGTAAAACATTATCTGTATAAATTTGTCCACATCAAAAATACTGAATATATAAGTAAATATAATCACTTGTGTGCTTTGACAAACAAGATTTGCATTTTCCACCCAATTTAACTTATAATCTATTACTGTACCAAGTATGAGTTAACCTTCTCAGCTTCTTTACTAGCAACAACTAATTTGGCTGTAACATCAACAGTATTGAAAAAAATCTATCTCTAGTCTTGGAAACATTATTTTTAAGTTTTAGTGCATAACACTTAGACTAGTCTCCAGGATATGGGAGTGTTGCATCAGACACATGTGATTAGTGGTGTGAGTTTCACTTACAGAAACCTCACTCAACTCACAGCAATGCTTTTCCGTGATGTAATGAGGAAAGTGAAACATGCATACATCTCCTGCTTCCTGTTAGAAAGAATAGATTAACAGTATTGTACAGTTGCACAAACTGCCTCATTATATAAGTCTGAAGACTTGAAAATGTAGTTTTACTGTGTCTGCTGGTTATGCAGACAGAAAATCAGAAGACCCGGATAGATGAATACTCTGAAAACTCCTCCTGTGTCTGACGTGATGTGGTAGATGATGGTGTTGGTGCGAGGTGATGCAAAGATGCATATACAACCTGACTTGACCTGCTATCTTTCCTGTTAGACAAAGGATCATCACTACAATCTGACACGTGTGATGTTGACTGTCTGGATTGTAATGTTAAATTGCATGAGTTGCTGTCACGAGAGTGCTTCTGTAGTTCTTGGCCACAGACAAATTCATCACGCTTCAGAACAATGGGGCTTGATGATGACAAGACAGATGTTGCTGTATACTGCAGACATAACAACATAATCATTAATACAGTACTGTACATTTGGATATGCAAAATCCAGAATTTTGCAAAGATTTGGCTTTTTTACAATTTAAGAGTAGGAATTTGAATTGAAATGAAATGCAGAATGTGCTCGATTAAAAGAAATTAAACAGACAGACATCAAAATATAACAGAAAATATAACTTCTTAGCTGTTTTATTTAAGGTACCCAAGATGCTCTTGCTTAATTCTGTTTTAGGTAAATTAGAGCATTGTGGGAAATTATGTGTTCTTGGACCAAGATGATGATAGTTCATTTAAATTTAATTTAACAAACATTTCAAACACCCTGGGCGGTTTCTTCATAAGGGTGATAGGATGACAGACCACAAAAGTGTGAAAGGGAGGGTAGTTACCAGGGGTGTAACAGCCATTTGAAGAATGTGTGTGTGTGTGTGTGTGTTTGTGTTTTGGGGTGCAGCTGTCAGGTGATGTGACCCTCAAATGCAAACAAATTATTTACATAAAGTACAAAGTAAGTACATCATATTAGGAATCAGTAATCATATTCATATAATAAATTCTAAATAGAATACCAATTGGAGTTTTACTAAAATATAATGAAGTTTGATAATATATGTAATATTCAAAGCAGCACGACACAACAAAAGACAGCAGAACCCAATAATCAGATATGTTTATCCAAAGTGATATGTAGAAGAGATTTTAACACACTGGCATCCGGCGCGATGTTATTAGTGGGTTCTATTGTCTTTTGTCACATTACATGATTGGATCGCTTGCATTTGTAGATGCAACGTTACAGTATGTTATATCATAACATGGAACTTATGTAAGTTACTACTTATGGCAGTTATGAATTATTATGTCTAGAATAACTATTTTATCATTATAATTGTTACATAATTATATTATACACATTTAAGTATAAGGTCTAATGTCTGGTAAGTGAGGAAGCATGTTTTTATAGGAGTTCCACTGTTATGCTGATGATACTCAGCTATATATATCAACGAGACCAGATGAAACTTCCCAATTATCTAAGCTAACAGAGTGTGTTAAAAATGTAAAAGATTGGATGACAAATAATTTTCTCCAATTAAATTCGGATAAGACAGAGATATTAATTATTGGACCAAAAAACACCACACAGAATCTTGTAGATTACAATCTGCAGCTAGACGGATGTACTGTTACTTCCTCTACAGTCAGAAATCTGGGTGTTATATTGGACAGCAATTTGTCTTTTGAAAATGTTACAAAAACCGCATTCTTCCATCTTAGAAACATTGCCAAGCTACGAAACATGTTATCTGTTTCTGATGCAGAAAAGCTAGTTCATGCTTTCATGACCTCTAGACTGGACTATTGCAATGCACTTCTAGGTGGTTGTCCTGCTTCGTCAATAAACAAGCTACAGGTAGTCCAAAATGCAGCAGCTAGAGTCCTTACGAGGTCAAGAAAATATGATCATATTACCCCAATTTTACAGTCTCTGCACTGGCTACCTATTAAGTTCCGTATCAGTTACAAATTATCATTACTTACCTATGAGGCCCTAAATGGTTTAGCTCCTGCGTACCTAACTAGCCTTCTACCACGCTACAACCCATCACGCACCCTAAGGTCACAAAACGCTGGACTTTTGGTAGTTCCTAGGATAGCAAAGTCCACTAAAGGAGGTAGAGCTTTTTCACATTTGGCTCCCAAACTCTGGAATAGCCTTCCTGATAATGTTCAGGGTTCAGACACACTCTGTTTAAATCTATATTAAAAACGCATCTCTTTCGCCAAGCATTCGAATAATGTATCTCTTAAATTGTGAGTGTAGTTGCATCTACATTTTTATTCTTTAGCTTGGGTTAAACTAATTTTACTTTGTTGGATCAGCAGCTATGCTTATGATGTCTCTATTTTGTTTCTATGTTTTGCCACGGGATTTACATCCCGTGGTAACTAGGATTTACACAAGCTCCAGTCTGGATCCAGAACACCTGAGAAGAGATGATGCTGACCCTCAGAGGACCCCAGATGATCCTAACCTTGAATCAACAAACAGAACTAACAATTATTGCTACATGTGTGACTGCATCCTATAATTACTATTAATTAATAATATTGATAGTTCATCATCTAGCTGACTACGTCTTGTATTATTATTATGATTTTTATTTTTCTAAAATCCTGTCAAACGTGCACAAACTACTAGCTACTACTAAATATTGTAGAAACATAATTTTCTGTAAAGTTACTTTGTAACGATTTGTATTGTAAAAAGCGCTATACAAATAAACTTGAATTGAATTGAATTGAAAGTTTGCAATAGTCAGTGGTGTTTAAACAGCATCAACACTCACTCTGAGAGGAAGTGTTCACTGATTATGTTGAGCTGCCTTCAGATCACCACATTCGATACATTCAGAATGGTTTTATTTGCTTTTTAATTTGTGTTTTGCTCTGTTTAATGATTCTGAATGGATCCTTATATATTTATACATACAATCAGTCAACTCTATATGATCCTGTTTGGTATTTCACCTTGACTTGTAGTTACAGAAAATAAATGTGACTTTTATTTCTTCCTCAAAGTTTTTGCACTTTCACTGTATAAACAAATTGTGAATTATGAAAAGTAATTTGTCTTGAAAAAGTTGGGCAGAAAACATAGCTTTGTGAGAATCATCCCCAAACTTAATCTTGAACTTGGTAAAACAATTATCTTTATTTCAAATGATTTAAGTCTTAATATTTCACCTTTGTTATACTAGAATAAATCAAAAAGGGTGTTTTTGGACATGGCGCCCTACCTAGAAAAATTTACACCAGATGCCACTGTCAAATACTAATTATTTATGTCATTTGTATATATATTTTCATTTGTTAAAATGTTATGGGTAGTTTATACAAAAGTTAAAGTTAATCAAACTTCTTTCAAAATAATTTTAGTGCCATACATTCATAAATCATAAATCAAGGTACAATTCTGCATCTGCTACCTCAATTTAAGTTCAAAAACTCAATAATATTTTAAAAGGCATTCAGTTCGGTTCTGAGTGTCACATTAATTGGTAGTGTGAGAATAAAAAATGTACAGTACATATATTTTACACTTATCAGTCTTTTATAAAACATACCTGAACCTTTGATCTCTGTGCATTCTTTCTTCTCAAACCTGACAATGATCAATAAAAGGACAAATTTAGGCTCATAGTGTAATGTAAATATCTCAAAATAATGGAAAATGACACAATGACTTACTTTTACATCCATTAATACACAGGATTGAGATCAGCATTACTATAAGAACCAGAATCAGCACACCCAAACAGATGAAGAGATACGGCAGCCACCATGGATATGAACCAGAGCTGCTATCAGTGTTGTCTCTTTCTACTGTCACTAAGAAAATATAAGAAAATAGTGTAATTTGCAAAAAGGAGAAGCAATGTTAAAGGTATACTCCACCCCAAAATGAAAATGTTGTCATTAATCGCTTACTCCACCCCAAAATTTTCATTTTGGGGTGGAGTATCCCTTTCAGCTGTAACCGCAACCATATGTATATAGGGCAATTTTTTTAATTAATTGAAAGAAGAACATGCATGTCAGTGTTTGATTAGAATTGAATCTGCTCTTACATTCATTTTCCGTGATGTTGTCTGTAAAAGTTCAAAAACTGCATTACAATGGTTTAAAAATCACTTTAAAGATCACATATCATTCTGATGGCTTCAGCCTTACATAATCTTTTTTGTTAACGTGGAAATAAAAAATCTTTACCTGAGACAGAAACATTTATATGATGGCTATTCATAGAGAAGTCTGGTAAGTTTAGTTCACATCTGTAAGAGCCTTCATGATGCTTTAATATATTTGTGAAAGTTAAATATGAAGTCAACATATTTGGATCAGGTGATGAATAGTTTGTGATGCTGATATTTGATCTGCTCCAGATATTGGAATCCATTCTCTCATGTTTTGTTTAGTCCATGTCACATTCACTGTCTGTTCAACACAATATGTCAGATTGCAGGAGATCTTGAAAGGCTTGTTTATGAAGGCTTTATGGACAGTCCCTCTATGAACTTTCAAGAGAGGACATTTGGGGGCTTGACCTAAAATATATAACATTGCAGAAAATGTACAGTATAAACACATTGAAAAACAGTTACAACATCATTAAAATGCTATGGAGCTGATCATTTCTTTCTATCAGTGGGTTTTCACAGGCTTCAAACCGTTTTTTCTGCACTCAGAGGTTGAAATAGCTCAACTGTAAAGAATTTGCCTGAAAAATATTTTTAGACTGCAGTGAATGGTACAATAAAATACATTTTTTGCAGTGCTGTCTGCAAAAATTTAACTTGAAATCTAAAATAATATGTGGTTTTAAACAAACCAATGTTATGTCACCTTAAATTCCATTTGATTCTGCAAAATATAATTTAATTTATTATCTTTGCATTTCCACTTACATTTTTTAACTGAATAATACCTTCCGCATCCCCACATTTTGTTTAACTTTTCCTAAAAGAAATTCAGTTGAATGTTGTCAATAGTTGATTTTGTCTTGGACATCATACATACTATGAACTCACCTTGTACACCTTGTGTATCAATGTTCACATGCAGGATAAAAACTACCAACATGTAAAGGGTCAAAGCGCTCTTTCTCAGGTATGCGGAATCCATTGTAAATACAAGCCAGGTATGTCACAGATGTTCTCAAAATATAAATTAATTCAGTCTAATCCTTACAGTCTCCATCCAAATCTCTCGACTGAACACTTATTTTTGTCACTCTCTCTTTGTGCTCTTCAATCATGTTCATTCTTATACTTGTGGTTTCCATTTCCTTTACCTACGCAGCTTGCACTCATCCTGTTCTGTGTGATTTTGCACATGTAATGATGAGCTTCACATGTTTTTGGACGGGAGAGCTTTGTTCTGTGGTTTTGTATTTTTGCATACTTATACAGTTGTTACACCTTTCTAGAGCACAAATATCATTCGTTGTTAATTCAATGCAAGAGAAAAAAAATCTCACACACCCACATTATGTCTAAATAATAACATAAATTGCTATTATTGAATTGAATAAAAATTATTCTGGCCTAGTTAAAGGTGGAAACCCTCCATGCAACCATAAATATGTGACTGGAAGAGCACATAACGTTTTAAAGTGTACTGTGTGTCATGTACTGTAACTCACTCCCTCCGGTTTCATAGGCTCGACCGCAGGATCCTGGCCTGCTAGAAACATCACAGCCCCACAGTTTTACAGTTAGATCAATTAGATCTATGCTTTGGGAATTTTTTTTTCACTGCAATCTTACAGGCACATTACAGTCTCAGTTATGAAACTAAGGTCTTTTGCACGTTATTCTGTTTAAAACACCAAAAAAAAAAAAAAAAAAAAAAAATTCCCTAAGTGTATGGTAATATAATTACTTTCCATTACTATGTTTCAGGATTCCAGCTTCTTTCGTTATCTGTACAGTGCACATGTATTTATTGACTAATTGATAAAAATGTATTGATTAAAAATGACCATAGTCTATTAGACAATTTCATCAGACCCATTTCAAAGCAACACAGAAAAAAGACAAACATATAAAAATGGCAATACAGAAAAAAGACACAACATATAGCAATTTTTGTTCAGGTACAAATAATAATAAGTTATGCCACAATCACAAAAGAGTTTCTTGTAAATGCCTGCAGATACTAGCAGCACAGTCAACATGCCATGTCGAAGAACACCAAGGTCTAGGGCTTCGGTTGGTAAATTGTGACCCTGGACCACAAAACTAATCATAAGGGTCTGATGAAGTTTTTAGCAGTGCATATTACTAATCATAAAATTAAGTTTTTATATATTTATAGTAGGAAATGTGCAAAATATTTTCAAGGAACATGACTATATACCCTAATGACTAAAATTCTAGCTGACAATATCCAGTGTTCAAGTGTTATGGACATTTGTAAAGTATGTGGTTTTTTGGCCTTATTTCTGTGACTTTTTTAATCAGACATTAACATAATTTTCAAAAAAATACAAGCAAGTATTATTATTTATATTATTTTACGTTGTGTTTGATATATTTTAAGTATTGTAGCACAGTTTGTGCTGAATGCAATGCAATGGTACTATAGTAATACTGTATAGCATCTGAAGAAAAGAAAAAAATAATTTCACAAACTTTTCCAAGGGCCAAAACCCCCCTCAGTAGACCACTAGTTGTCATTCCATGCATCACTACTGGTATGAACTAACCACTGCATACCAGGAAAAACTCACAATTGCCTTTTTTGGAGATGCTCTGACCCAGTCATGTATTGCTATTTGACTCTTGTCAGAGTCACTCAGATCTTTTTGCCAAAATCAATTTTCCTGCTTTCAACACATGATATTGAATAACTGACTGTTCACTTGCTGCCCAATATATCCCACCCACTGACAGAGGCCATTGTAACAATATATAAAATTTTATTCACTTCACAGTGGTTTTATTTGTGGCTGATCAGTGTGAATAATAAATAACAATACATTTTAATGTGAAAACACTGTCTACTCTAACCTGTAGCTTTGAAGTTTGTTCTTTATCTGTGACATTGATTTATCTTATATTAGTTACACATCTAAAGAAAGAAAGAAAGATGTGACAAGAATGAAAGGATATTATAATAACAATAATAGCATTTATGTAAAAATATTAAATTACATTTATATATAACTTTTTTCCAGAGTGAAATCGCTCTTTAATTTGAAAGCTACTCAACCATCACCAGTGTGCAGCATCTGTCTGGTATCGAGTGACGACGGTAGATATAGGCCTAGTGTGGCAGAATGCCCCCCACACACCCGTGTGATGAAGCTTTAATTAGACGATGTGAGCATAATTAGGTAACCATAATGTTCAAAGGCAAAAGGGCAAAGTGGAGACTGGACCAATGAATCCTCTCCAAAGATTATATATATATAGTACAACATGAGCAACCACAATTTACTCTACAACACTGCAGCACAAAAACACTGCTCACTGAGGGATTAAATGTTGCTACTGGGAAATGGAAACAACAGATAACAGAGTAATATCAAAAGTCCCAGTAGTTTTTCATCAAAGTGTTAACTAGTTTGCCCGGCTCTGATTGAGAGGGAATGTGAACAAGGTTTCAGTTTACTAAATTCTGAGCTCTCTCTCTCTGTGTATGTGTGTTTAATTTATCAGAGAAGATCCCATCTTTTGGGTGTGTTTACTTTACGCATCTGTTAAGGATTTGCATCCTGAATCTTTCAGTGGCACTTACTAGAGTACCTGAGATGACAAGAACTTTTGAAGATGACAGTAGTTTCATCACTCACTGACTGCGGATGAGGTTCCTGTAATAGACATGGTTTCCTGTCACTTCATTACCATAGCTGTTTATTTTCTTCTCAGCAGCGGGACAGAAGGTAAGCGATTTAGGCTACCTCTTTAAAGGGATAGTTCACCCAAAAATGAAAATGTAATGTTTATCTGCTTACCCCCAGGGCATCCAAGATGTAGGTGACTTTGTTTCTTCAATTTAGCTCAAACCATTGCAATCTGTCAGTCTTATAATGTAAGTGAATGGGAATCACGGCTAAAACATCCCAGACAGCAGACGACCATCAGCCAGCCTATATTATCAGAGGACTTGCGAACATGAAGAAAATGTCCAGAGGTCTGTAATTATATGTAATTAACAAATTTTTACTTAATTACTTAATTTAAACTTTAGTCATTTTAACTGCTTATATTATTTTTTATTAAGATTGCTGCATGGTAATTATAGTGAGCTAGCAATGTTAACGTTTAAGTGCTAACTCTTAAAGGGTTAGTTCACTTCTGAATTAAAATTTCCTTATTTTTGAGGAAAACATTCAAGGGTTTTTCTCTACAATCCCGATTCCAAAAAAGTTGGACAAATTGTCAATAAAAACAGAATGCAATGATGTGGAAGTTTAAAATTTCAATATTTTGTTTAGAATACACCATAGATGATATATCATATGTTTAAACTGAGAAAATGTAGCATTTTAAGGGAAAAAATAAGTTGATTCTAAATTTCATGGCATCAACACATCATTATAACAGTCTGCAAACATCTGGGGACTGAGGAGACAAGTAGCTAAAGTTTAGGAATAGGAATGTTGCCCCATTCTTGTCTAATACAGGCTTCTAGTTGCTCAACTGTCTTAGGTCTTATTTGTTGCATCTTCCTCTTAATGATGCACCAAATGTTTTCTATGTGTGAAAGATCTGGACTGCAGGCTGGACATTTCAGTACCCGGATCCTTCATCTACGCAGCCATGATGTTGTAATTGATGCAGTATGTGGTATGGCATTGTCATGTTGGAAAATGCAAGGTCTTCCCTGAAAGACACAACATCTGGATGGGAGCATATGTTGTTCTAGAACTTGGATATACCTTTCCGCATGGATGGTGCCTTTCCAGATGTGTAAGCTGCCCATGCCACACGCACTCATGCAACTTCCATACCAACAGAGATGCAGGCTTCTTAACTGAGTGCTTCCTGTATGAGGAAGGAACTGAGTAGCATTCCTGTATGTGATGCAGTGCCGTCTAAGGGCCCGAAGATCACAGGCATCCAGTATGGTTTTCTGTCCTTGACCCTTACGCACAGAGATTGTTCCAGATTCTCTGAATCTTTGGATGATATTATGCACTAGATGTGTGATGAAAGAGAGGGGTCCAGAGATGATAGCAGGTACAGTCTTGTTTAATGAGTAAATAAGGATGAGCCGCACGGCTGACAAACAGAACTGAAAGATTCACAAAAGTAATTCAGGGTCCTTGACCGCTTCTTCAAAATGGTAACTCAGGGTTTCAGCCGGAGATCCGGGCGGCTCTTGAACGGAGAGACCAGGGGCACTGGTGAGATGCGAAGTACTCTGCAACCCTCTACGAAGACCGCCGGGTACAGCA
Organism: Carassius carassius; assembly: GCF_963082965.1. Taxonomy (NCBI): domain Eukaryota; kingdom Metazoa; phylum Chordata; class Actinopteri; order Cypriniformes; family Cyprinidae; genus Carassius; species Carassius carassius. The sequence continues at coordinate 7,160,737 of NC_081773.1, forward strand.
CAGAAGAGGTAAACACAACTGCTATACTGAGGCTCTATGTGAAACACTGTGTAGACAGAACTGGACTAGATTAGACAGGACAAGACACGACTACAGCGAAGTAACGGTTACACTCGTGCACTCGTGCATCTAGGTTAAACAATAATCCAACAACACAGACACGAAAAAGAGAGCTAGATGTAGCGAAGGCGAAAGAGGCAGATAGAGAACAGGTGTGATGATGAGAGAATGAAATCCAGCTGATGGTAATGAGGGGTTGATAGAGGGTAAGAGTGAAAGTAGGACATAAAACAACCAGCAGAGGGCGGCAAGGGATGAAAAAAAGAGAAGGAAAGAGCCAGGATCATGACAGTACCCCCTCCTCAAGGTGCGCCTCCTGGCGCACCAGAAGATGGGGACTGACGGGAGCAGTAAAAATCGTCGATAAGCAAGCTGTCCAGAATGTCCTGGGAGGGGATCCAGCATCTCTCCTCAGGACCATAACCCTCCCAATCAACCAGAAATTGATGACCCCTCCCCCTGGGGCGAACATCGAGCAATCTACGAACTCGGTAGACGGGGGAGCCCTCGACACGAACTGGGGACATGACAGGACGAGGGGGGGGGGCGTGAATAACAGGCTTCAAAAAGAAACATAAAACACGGGATGAACACGACGGAGATTAGCAGGCAACCGGAGTCTGACAGAGACCGGGCTAAGAACCTTAATGATGCGAAAAGGTCCAATGAATTTAGGAGCCAGCTTACACGAGGGGTACTGAAGGGGAAGATTAGATGAGTGCCCCCACTGAAGAACAGCGCGACGAGCGGATGGAGGTACAAACAAAAGCCCCTTAATGCAGAGCCTAGGAGTGCCAATTCGAGACAAGGCGCGTTTAACCAGGCATTCAATTCCCCAGACGGCTGCGCCCACTATGACCCGCTGAGGGAGGATGCCCTCCTCAGATGGTATGGACTCAGAAGAAGGGAACTGGTGATAGAGAGCGTCAGGCTTTAGATTCTTGCACCCCGGCCGGTAGGAGATCGTAAAATCAAAGCGCATAAAGAAAAGGGACCAACGAGCCTGACGGGCATTGAGTCTCCTGGCTGATCAGATGTATTCGAGATTCTTATGGTCAGTCCAGACCACGAACGGGACCACAGCTCCCTCCAGCCAGTGCCACCACTCCCCTAATGTGAAACGAATGGCCAAAAGCTCTCGGTTACCTACATCATAATTCTGTTCAGCAGTAGTAAGGTGATGCGAAAAAACGGCACAGGGATGAATCTGATCATCAGCCGAGGAGCTCTGAGAGAGGATGGCCCCAACACCCACCTCTGAAGCGTCGACCTCGACGATGAACTGTCTTTCTAAGTCGGGGGAGATAAGGATAGGAGCGGATGAAAAGAGCGATTTGAGACGTTCGAAGGCTGCCTGGGCGGCCTCCATCCAAGAGAATTGAGTCTTGACTGAAGTAAGCGCAGTGAGGGGGGCTACTACCTGACTGAAATTTCGGATAAAACGTCGGTAAAAATTAGCAAAACCCAGAAAGCTTTGAAGAGTGACACAAGATTCTGGTCTGGGCCAGTCAGTAACAGCGCGAACCTTGACAGGGTCCATACTAATACCCTGGGAAGAGATAACGGAACCGAGAAATGTGACAGATTGAGCGTGAAGGGTGCATTTCTCCGCCTTGACAAAAAGACATTCTCTAATAGTCATTGAAGGACCTGTCTTACATGTTGCATATGAACTTGGAGATTCGGAGAGAAAATCTAAATATCGTCAAGGTAAACAAACACGAACAGGTTTAGCATGTCTCTAAGGACATCATTAACAAGAGCCTGAAACACGGAGGGGGCGTTAACTAGCCCGAACGGGAGAACACGATATTCAAAGTGCCCAAGAGGTGTATTAAATGCCGTCTTCCACTCGTCAACCTCCTTGATTGGTACAAGATGAGGCATTGCGAAGGTCCAGTTTTGTGAAGTATTGTGACCCCTGCAGGATCTCAAAAGCTGATGACATGAGGGGTAACAGGTACCGGTTCTTAACCGTTATGCCATTCAAGCGTCTGTAGTCTATGCAGGGACGCAACGTGCCATCCTTCTTCTTCACAAAAAATAACCCAGCCCCGCAGGAGAGGTGGAAGGAACGATAATGCCCGCGTCTAACGATTCTGAGAGATATTTCTCCAGAGCCTTACGCTCGGGGATCAAGAGAGAATAGAGCCTCCCAACAAGAAGGAATGGTACCCGGAAGAAGCTCTATGCTGCAATCGTATGGCCGATGCGGAGGAAGAGATGTGGCCCGGGAACGACTGAAAACCGCCCGCAGATCGAAGTACTCCTCAGGAACCCCAGACAAATCGCCTGGCTCCTCCTGAAAGACAGAAACAGAAGACACGGGAGAGGCAGACACAAGACATCTGACATGACATGACAAACCCCAGGAGAGTATGGAATTCTTAGCCCAATTAATATGAGGATTATGTTCAGACAACCACGGATGACCCAAAACTACAGGGGTCTCCGGGGAATTTATAACTAAAAAAGATATAGTCTCTCTGTGGTTACCGGACATGGTGAGACTCACCGGTGCTGTGGAACTGTTAACCTGGGCAAGAACGCTACAATCTAGGGCGAAGATAGAAGTGGGATCCCGAAGATCTAAGAGAGGAATACCCTGTTCCAAGGCCCAGCTCTTGTCCATAAAGTTCCCCTCCGCTCCAGAGTCTATCAAGGCTGGACAAGAAGCAGCAGATTCGGCCGAGGGAGAGAAATAGGGAAGGTGGTCCGGAAGCGCGGTTGAGGGTCCAGAGAAGAGGCGCTCACCAGTCTCCCTCTTACGACTGGTGAGCTCTGGGTTTTACAGAGCACGCAGCGGCGAAGTGTCCCTCATTTCAGTAATCGTCTTGTTAACTCAGGTGAGAATGTTGACGAGCACAAGGCTGAAGATCATTATGTCAGGCTGGGCAAAGTCATATTCTCCGATGAAGCCCCTTTCCGATTGTTTGGGGCATCTGGAAAAAGGCTTGTCCGGAGAAGAAAAGGTGAGCGCTACCATCAGTCCTGTGTCATGCCAACAGTAAAGCATCCTGACACCATTCATGTGTGGGGTTTCTTCTCATCCAAGGGAGTGGGCTCACTCACAATTCTGCCCAAAAACACAGCCATGAATAAAGAATGGTACCAAAACACCCTCCAACAGCAACTTCTTCCAACAATCCAACAACAGTTTGGTGAAGAACAATGCATTTTCCAGCACGATGGAGCACCGTGCCATAAGGCAAAAGTGATAACTAAGTGGCTCGGGGACCAGAATGTTGAAAGTTTGGGTCCATGGCCTGGAAACTCCCCAGATCTTAATCCCATTGAGAACTTGTGGTCAATCCTCAAGAGGCGGGTGGACAAACAAAAACCAACTAATTCTGACAAACTCCAAGAAGTGATTATGAAAGAATGGGTTGCTATCAGTCAGGATTTGGCCCAGAAGTTGATTGAGAGCATGCCCAGTCGAATTGCAGAGGTCCTGAAAAAGAAGGGCCAACACTGCAAATACTGACTCTTTGCATAAATGTCATGAAATTGTCGATAAAAGCCTTTGAAACGTATAAAGTGCTTGTAATTATATTTCAGTACATAGCAGAAACAACTGAAACAAAGATCTAAAAGCAGTTTAGCAGCAAACTTTTTGAAAACTAATATTTATGTAATTCTCAAAACTTTTGGCCACGACTGTAGATGGAAAGCAGCCAGTGGATGACAGGGTAGGCGTGGTTTGATCGCGGCGAGCCCGTTGGCACAGTTCAAATAGCTTCTCTACTCGTAGGGCGGAATCGATCAGAGGATCAAGGCGAGTCAGGACCTCTCGGGCCAACACCTCGTCCCTTATCTCGGCATCAAGCCCCTCAATGTAACGGCCACCAAGGCTGGCTCGTTCCATCCACATGAAGTGGCGAGAGTACGGAACTCCACAGAAAAGTCAGTGACAGTGCGACGTCCCTGTCGTAAGGAGGACAAGGCGCGAGAAGCCTCTGGGCAATGGAAAGAATGGTCAAAAACACGTAACATCTCCTCTTTAAACCGGATGTAACATCATCAAGATGATGATAACTTCAAACTCTTTGCAATTTTTCTCTGAAAAACTCCTTTCTGATATTGCTCCACTATAATTCGCCGCAGCATTAGGGGAATTGGTGATCCTCTGCCCATCTTGTCTTCTGAGAGACACTGCCACCCTGAGAGGCTCTTTTTATACCCAATCATGTTGCCAATTGACCCAATAAGTTGCAAATTGGTCCTCCAGCTGTTCCTTATATGTACATTTAACTTTTCTGGCCTCTTATTTCTACCTGTCCCAACTTTTTTGAAATGTGTAGCTCTCATGAAATCCAAAATGAGCCAATATTTGGCATGCCATTTCAAAATGTCTCTCTTTCAACATTTGATATGTTAGCTATATTCTATTGAGAATAAATTATAAGCTTATGATATTTTTTTTATTATTCCATATCTTTTTTACTCACAGTCTGGAGAGTGTGCCAACTTTTTTGGAATCAGGTTTGTATACAATGGCATGCAAAAGTTTGGGAACCCCTTGCAGAATCTGTGAAAATGTGAATTAACAAAATAAGAGAGATCATTCTAGATGCATGTTATTTTTTGTTTAGTACTGTCCTGAATAAGATATTGTACATAAAAGATGTTTACATTTAGTCCAAAACACACAAAAAAAATTGCTGAAATTATTAAAATAACCCCATTCAAAAGTTTGGGAACCCTTGGTTCTTAATACTGTGTGTGGTTACCTGGATGATCCACGACTGTCTATCTGTTTTGTGATGGTTGTGCATGAGTCCCTTGTTTGTTCTGAACAGTTAAACTGAGAACTGTCCTTCAGAAAAATCTTTAAGGTCCTGCAGATTGTTTAGTTTTCCAGAATCTTTGCATATTTGAACCCTTTCCAGTAGTGACTGTATGATTTTGAGATACATATTTTCACACTGAGGACAATTGAGGCACTCAAACACAACTATTAAAAAAGGTTCAACTTTTTTTATTGAAAGCTCCAGAAGGAAACAAGATGCATTAAGAGCTGGGGGGTGAAAACTTTTGGAATTTGAAGATCAAGGTAAATTGTACTTAATTTGTGTTCCGGGAAAGGGGAAGTATCTTCTGTTGCTTGCAAAGGGCAGAACTAACTGAAAAAAAAAATCTATTTCAACAAAATTTGGACATCTTCATCGTGTTCAAAAGTTTTTACCCCCCCAACTATTAGTGCATCTTGTTTCCTTCTGGAGCATCTTATCTAGCGAAATGTTCGGACATTAAAAAAAAAAAAAAATACAATTTATATATTTTTTTAACCTCAAACTCTTGTCTTGTCTAACTCTGTGCATTCCAGTTCATGACAGTTAGGGTATGTCGAAAAACTCATTTCATTTTCTCCTCCAGCTTCAAAATCATTTTAAATTGTCCTACATTGCTGTTTTACCATTTTTCTTTGCATGTTCACTTTGTAAACACTGGGTCAGCACTTTGTTAGCAATTGAGGATGATTTTTGAGTTGGAGGAGAAAATGAGATGGGAGTTCCCTTTCAAAAGGAAACTCCATGCTGCGTCCTCTGGAAGGTACTAGGGGAACGCTGTCAATGTGACCGGTGTCTGTAGCATGAATGAAAAAATGACAATGAATTTGACATTGGCAGGCGGAAGCCTATGACTTAAGCAAATGAGCAACTGTATCATCCTCTTTTTTGTCTTCAAGCCTTGTGTACAAAGCACATATGCATTTGACTCACAAGAGAGAAGGATCACTCACTGTTGCATTAGCGAAACTACTAGAGCAGAGGTCTGTACTCAAGTTTTTTGCCAGTGTTTGCACGAGCGTGTTCGCCTCTCGGCAGAGTTGAACAAACTTTATGCGATGCATTCTCAGCGGTTTCTTTTTCTTGCCTGATTCTTGAGGGAATTAAGTGTTTGAACAGAGTGTGTATGGCTCTAGGAGGAGAGATAGCCACGCTTTGAGATGTGATTGCATTGAGAATGCCTGATTCTCTTTGAGAATTTAGCACCTTTCACCCACAATTCAGGTCTCGTGGCTGCCGAGGCAGTTAATCATGCCAATCACAGGGATTGTAGGCGGGGGAGGGAAGGAATCTGACGAGGAATCCTTTTTTTTTCCCGAATTCCTTTTTGTTTCTATTTATTTATTTTTTTACAGAATAGGAACTGTGTATAATGTGGGCTATCTACATTATTGGCTCTTGTTTGAGCCTCCTCTGGCTTTAGGTAGTAGTTATACTGAGACCTCAACTCTTAAGAGCTCCCCTACCAGGGTTGACCATTGGTAGGTTTCCTCTTATTTTAGAGAGTCATCCTGCTGGAGCCTTCGCTCCCCAGAGCTCCACCTAGGCAGTAATATGAATGTAGAGTCTTTATATTTTGAGCCTCACTAACTGCCTGTGTCGCAGTGTGTGACTAGGTCTACTCTCAGTTTAGAGAGTCATTATGCTGAGGCATCCACTCTTAAGACCTCAAACTAGGATTGGGTGTAGATTTCCTCTCATTAAGGAGAGTCATTCTGCTGAAGCCTTTGCTCTCAATAGCTCCGCTATTGGTATGTAGGCTCCTTTTTTGTGAGCCTTGCTAACTGTCTTTAGCACTGAGTGTAGTCAGGTCTCCTCTCATTCTAGAGAGTCATCATGCTGAGGCCCCTACTCTTAAGAGTTTCTTTACAGGGCTGGGTGTTGTTACGCTTCCTCTTGCTTAGGAGAGTAATCCTGCTGACGCCTTATTTGAGCTCGCCTCTCCCATTCAATCAGTACTTTTGGAAATCTGTGAGCTGATGCTAGGAAACCACACTAAGTATCTGTCTACTTTCTTAAATCCACATGGTGGTAAGTGTGCATGTTGAATATTTTTTGCACTTTCTAACATCCACATAAGTGGTAAGTGTGCACGCTGAGCCATTTGCACACTTTTTAAAATCCATATAAGTGGTCAGTGCACACGACTCTGCAAACTTTCTGAAATCCTGTACAGTAAGGGATACTCATATTAGCTTTATTCCCTTTCTCTGAATTGGTTAGACCCCGGTACCTTGGGCTCCACTCAACCAGTGTGTCTCTACTAGGGTTGTCCTCGACTAAGGATTTCATAGTCGAATCTGAATTTTTGAATCTTGCTGACATTCGACTGTGTAATGAATTAAACCTTCATAATCATCGGCAAGAAGGAGGCGGGAACCGGCGGACAATCAAATGACATTTTAATTACAAAAATAAACACAAAACAGCGCCCCAGCCCCTCACGGACGACTGGTGCGCTCAAATAAAAACCAAAACACAACTAAAAGCCCAGGCCTGGTCCTCTCTCGTCCTTCACTGTCGTCGCTCCAGTTTTATATCCTTCCATCTCCTACGTGGGACTCGAGACCGGCAGTGGGTCACAGGTGTCACTGATTTCCCAATCATTGCCGGCCTCCCTCCTTGTTCCCACGTCCCTCGGCCCCGCCCCACTCGCCACAGACTGATAGTCGAATCATATGTTTGAAGGCGGGGAAAAATACGTCAAGTCAGACATTCGACAGCCATAATTACTAATGCTAACACACAGGGAAAACGTGTAAAAAATGCCATGCAGATACAAATGGGGAAAATAATGATTTTATGTTTTGATTAAAAGATAATTAACACCTATATATAACACCTAGATAGAAACCCTAACAATTCACAATTTTTACAATAGTGCTCTCATTATAAAGTTAGCCTATATGACAGTAGTTATTAATGTTCTGCATTTCTGTTTTAAACTGCGCACGCGGAAGATGACCAGTAGAGTGAGCATTTGATAGCAAGTTTTTAATCAATGGGATTAAACTCATAATTGCATGTACAATACACTTTGTTATTTATACAACATAACGTTAATATTAGGACTTATAGGCTATTTGCAAAAAGTGCCTGAATGCAAATTAACGTGTCTGTGTGGCTCTGAATGAACTCCTTTTGAGAATGCGTTCTTCACGAAACAATGTGCAGAAACACAGCAGCTAAACTCTAAAAATTCACAGCGTTTTATTATAATGGTGTTCTTATTATAATAGTATGTATATAACAATCCCAGTCATAGTTATTCATATTCTGCGTTGCTGTTTGTCCTGCTCATGCTGTGTACTGAAGAGATATCAGCGTAGTACTACAATGAAGCGCTTGACTCAAAACCAAATGCATCTTATTTCAGGTAAATAACATATCCTACCTGTTCGAAAAAATCCAGTCTCTGCCTCTGTCAGTTTGAGTCTTGGTAAAGTTTTAAATCCCTGCCACCAAGATGCTCCTCTGTCGGTCACGGATTATGGGAAGTGAAACATCAATCTATAGGGGTGGTTGTATTTATTCACGCACTTTAAAATATTAATTTGAAGCTTCTTTCTTTTCAGATTCTTTTTCAGGACTCCTCTCGGTTTAGAGAGTTGTTATGCTGAGGGATCCACTCTTAAGAGCTCCTCTACCAGGGTTAAGCATTGTTAGGCTTCCTCTCATTTTAGAGAGTCATCCTGCTGAAGCCTCCACTCCCCAGAGCTCTGCTTAGGTAGTAATGTGAGCTGTAGGCTCTTTCTATTTGAGCCTCACTACCTGCCTCTGGCGTTGAGTGTAGCTAGGTCTCCTCTCACTTAGGGAGACATTATGCTGAGACTTCCACTCTTATAGTTCCATACCCTTAGAATAGGGAACGAGTCGCTGTGTCCTTGTACCATGCCTCGGTTTCATGCCTGTGTCTCCTCAGACAAAAAATAGGGTGACGTATTCTACAGGTGCCTTTTTATGCCTGCAGTTGCTCATTTGCTTACATCATAAGCTTCCACCTGCCAATATCAAGTTCATTGTCATTTTTTCATTTATGCTTCGGACATCGGTCACGCTGACAGCGTTCCCCTAGCACCCTTCAGAGGACACAGCGTCTCGTTCACTATTCTCAGGGAACCATGTTTACATGCGTGTGTTTAACTGCACTGAGCACAAATGCGCATTGGAGAAATACACAAAATGTTTTTATTTAATTTTTTTGAAAATGACCGATCATTTCGCTAGATAAGACCCTTCTTCTTTGTCTTGGATTGTGTAGAATGCTTTGAAGCTGCACTGAAGTTGCAATTTGGACCTTCCACCCAGTGAACCACACTGAAGTCCACTATGGAGAAAAATCCTGGAATGTTTTCCGCAAAAACCTTAATTTCTTTTTGACAGAAGAAAGAAATACAATAAATAAAGGTGAGTAAATTATGTGTAAATTAATTTAGAAGTGAACTAATCCTTTAAGGCTGCATGCATTTTTTTTATCAAATATAAAGGTAAAAGTATTATAAAAGCATTACAGACTTGCAAATCCCTGCCTAGTGTGTATACGAAGAGCACAGCTAAGGCGAGAGAACAGAAGAGCCTGGAGTGGCCCGTAGATCTATACCTTAAAATCTGACAAACATGAGGGGCGCGGACCATCCAGCTGCGTTGCAGATGTCCTGCATTGACACACCTGCCAAGAAGGCGTTGGAGGATGCCATACTTCGGGTCAGGTGGGCCTTGACTCCCAATCGTGATGGGAGATCAGAGGACTCATAGGCAATAGTAATCGCATCCACTATCCACCGACTGAGGGTCTGTTTTGTGACCAGAAGACCTCTCTTAAGGAGACCATAGCAAACAAGCAGTTGGTTCGCCTTTCTCCACAGGGAAGCTCTGTGGATGTATGCGTCCAGTACTCGCACTGGGCACATAGAGTTTAGCTTCTGCTGGTCTGGCTCCCTGAAGGGAGGAGGACTGATGGCCTGTAGCATGATAGGCTGTGATATAACCGAGGGAACCTTCTGGACATACAGTGTTTACCCACTGACTGGTTACCAAGAGGGGTGTGGTAGGCCGCAATGGCCACCACATAGATCTTCAGGGTGGATTGGGTCAACTCTGTGGAGAAATGGGCCTGCAGGAATTCCAGCACTGTACCAACTGGGCATTTTTCACTTCAAGGCATACAGTTTACTCATTGAGGGAGCTCTGGATTGGGAGACCAGACAACCTCGTTTGGGAGACCAGAAGCTACAAGATGTGCCCCACCCATAACTTCCATAGCTCCGGCGGGGGTGGAATATCATGCCCTCCGCCTGAGAGAGGACATCCGTCCTGACGGGAATCTCCCATGGAGCGCCGTCGAGGAGAGAACTTAGATCCGAGAACCATACTCAGCCTGGCCAGAATGGGGCTACCAATAGAAGATCGACCTCATCCCGATAATTGCCCCTCTCTCAACTATTATCGTAAATACTATTGTGGTCAGTAAAATGCAATTATTTAAATTATAAGATGACAATGTGTACAAAACTGTAATGAATGGCTCAAAAACGTAGAAAATACCTGTTTATTTTTACTCATATCTGTCAGCCTGAGATGTGGTTGCCATTGCGTTGCTACAGATTGTGTGCATCTTAAGCTCAAATTTCACTGGGCAGCAGTGTTGGGGAGTAACTAGTTACATGTAACAGCGTTACGTAATTTAATTACAAAATAAATGTAACTGTAATCAGTTACAGTTACTAAGAAAAAAATGAGTAATTAAATTACAGTTAAGGCCAATTTATACTTCTGCGTCGAGGGTACGCCGTAGTGTACGTCGTAGGCTACGCACGTAGGTGACGCCGTCGTGAGCATTTATACTTCTGCGTTATGTCTGCGTTGCTCTGCAGTTGCACCGCCGAAACGCTAGTTGGCGGGGGCGGGTTTTAATGTTCCACTGTGTTTAGATTCCGACGTTGGAGGAAATCTCTCTCCACGAATTCGCTGCCATCTGGCAGTCTTTGTATTCTGCAGAAGACGAGTCATACACATGGCTGTATTTCCGCACTTCTTCAACTAATCGCTCGGTCGGTCCATTTCCATTTTCTTCACTGAACTTTCACCTGAACTTCTGAATTTAAAAATGGCGGGCGGTGCAGAAGAACACGGCGGAAATGCGTAGCCGGAAATGCGATGCTACCAAGCCGACCAATCACAGATCTTGCGGTCCGCGTCGCCGCGACGCGTAGTTACATTTTTGAGGAGGTGCGCGTCAGGGTACGGCGAAGGGTACGACGTATGGTACACGTCAATGCGTATGCTACGCCGTAAGTATAAATTGGCCTTTACTCTTAAAAATTATTACGATTACACAGGGGATTACATTTGAATATTTACACACATCCACATACAGATTTAAGTGATTTCTTTACCAAATTGCACTGAGGATCAGAGAAATCAATGTGAGAGAATGAAATGGACACTGGAAGTGCACAGCTGGAGCAGAGTAGCAAAACTACTCTTCAGGGTTTCAAGTGCATGTCAGTTTCAGCTGTAAAGATGCTATTATAGTGTAGTACGTTCGTAGGAGGAAAGGAAGAGGACAAAGGGGTCAGATGGACTGCTGACAAGTTTAATAAACAAAAATAAACTTTACAAACACCAATGGTGACTCTTACTTTGACATTAGCACACACTATTGCCAAACGCTTCCGGGTAACTCCTTCCGGTTCCAGTCAGCAGTCCATCTCTCTCTCGACTGCTTCTGTCTCTCCTGGCGTTTTATACTCTCTCCACACCAATTACTGAAACAAGAGACAGATGTTGATCGTTTCCGCCCAAACCACTCACTTACCGTTCGTCTCCTGCTTCTCTCTCCCGCTGCAGACTTCGCTAAACCACACCCCCCTGCCACATATAGTTTTTTCTTTGTTTACTTAAAGGGTTATATCACCCAAAAAGGAAAATTATGTCATTAATAACTCACCCTCATGTCGTTCCAAACCCGTAAGACATCCGTTCATCTTCGGAGCACAGTTTAAGATATTTTAGATTTAGTCCGAGAGCCTTCTGTCCCTCCATTGAAAATCTATGTACGGTATACTGTCCATGTCCAGAAAGGTAATAAAAACATCTTCAAAGTAGTCCATGTGACATCAGAGGGTCCGTTAGAATTTTTTGAAGCATCAAAAATATATTTTGGTCCAAAAATAGCAAAAACTATGACTTAATTTAGCATTGTCTTCTCTTCCGGGTCTGTTGTGAGCAGAGGTGGGTAGAGTACCCAAAAACTGTACTCAAGTAAAAGTAAAAGTACTTCTAGAAATATTTACTCAAGTAAAAGTAAAAGTACTAGTCTTGAATAGTTACTTGAGTAAGAGTAAAAGAGTATCGGATAAAAAATCTACTCAAGTAGTTAGTTACTAGTTACTTTGGGTCAAATATACTGAGCCTATTTTTATTTAGATATATAGATAAAATGTATGTAATGTATGTGTGTGTGTATAAATGTATATATTTCATCAGCCTTTACTCCAATTTATGTAATGTATTATAAAACCCTGTCTGTTTACTTAAGTAACAGATATAGGTGTCATGCCATAACATATTTTTAATACGACTGAGTTTATATTAAATGTGAATTTAACATTGAAAGTTAATGTGATATAAATATTGCTACTAATCTTTCATTGTTCAGAAAGAGAGCAAATAACATTTACATTATTAAAGATCATTTTCACTGACACTCTAGATTTCAATCACTCTCAGAAACTCCCATTAAAATCACTGAAACTGTTAACACTGTGAAATCAATATCTTAATTACAGATTCGTACACACATCTGCACTTTGATGTTTCTGACGAGAGAATTCGCCAGAAAGAGGTATTCAGTCAGTGATCGAGTGAAGGAAGAACCGGCATTTTAGCAATGACTCATCTGATAACTCATCTGAGCCCAAGTTATTACCTGTTAAACAGTAGACAGCACACGCGGTGTTCATCTAATAAGGATCTCCATCGCTAGCAAATAATAGCCTTTGCAGATTTAAATTCAGTGCAGTTCCAGCCACGTTTTCAACGCTCTTTCTGTTCTTAAACATTTGGACCTGTGAATCTGTAATAAAGTTTATTATTATTATTATTATTAAACGTTACAACTCCGAGTGAACCACTTCAGACGCTCAGCGCGTGCGGCAGGGAACTGAACGACTCATTCAAACTGATTCATGAACCAATTCACTCGTTTGCCAATTGGTTTGATCAAGCCTTTAAACAGAATTGACACAAAAGAATGAATCATTCGCGAATGGGCATCGCTCATTGCCCAGAGAAAAGTAGACGGCACGTTTGGAATAAACTGAAGCATTTATAACATTTATTGCATTAAGATAAAGTAACGAGAGGAGCGTCGCCCACAGTAACGAAGTAAAAGTACAGATTTTTCCCCCAAAATTTACTCAAGTAAGAGTATAAAGTACCCATCTTTAAATATACTCCGAAAAGTATTAGTTACCCCCAAAAATTACTCAAGTAAATGTAACGAAGTAAATGTAACTCGTTACTACCCACCTCTGGTTGTGAGCGCGTTCACAACGGTGTAGTGATATCCGGTTCGTGAACGAATCACTTGATGTAACCTGATCTTCTTGAACCAGTTCAACAAATCGAACTGAATCGTTTGAAATGTTTCGCGTCTCCAATAAGCATTAATCCACAAATGATTTAAGCGGTTAACTTTTTTAATGTGGCTGACACTCCCTCTGAGTTAAAACAAACCAATATCCCGGAGTAAGTCATTTACTCAAACAGTACACTGACTGAACTGCTGTGAAGAGAGAACTGAAGATGAACACCGAGCCGAGCCAGATAACGAAGGATTGACTCGTTTTGGGTGAACTAACCCTTTAAACAGCAGCACATTGCTCATCAGTCATCACTCAAAACACTGTATAAAGGACATCATTATCTATTCTAATTTTATATAAGTAATTTAGCAGAAAAATAATCATATTTTATTATAGGTTTAGGGGGACCTACGGCAGACAACAACAAAACCCTTACGAAAATTGATTTGAAACATGATTCTATAAATCCAAAGACAGTTGTTACTATTGTTAAACCATGGTAACCACAAATTAAAAATTAATTTACAAATTAATTTATTTAAAAAATAAATACAAATGGTAATATAGCATATATCTATATATATATATATCTATCTATATATCTATCTATCTATATATATATATATATATAAATATAAACATGGTTCCCTATCTGTCGGTCACTACGAGTTGTCGAACGACATATGGGGTCTCACTTGGGAGGCCAATCATCTCTGAGTTTAAGAGCAAACGCCAATGAAAATTGGCTAGTGGATTTAACATACCTGAGCCATTCCCGTGCCAACGGGTATAAATAGGGCGACAGGTGCATCCACTCATTAGATTTTTGCTTCCGAGCCGAGTGGTTGTATGAAAGCGGTTAAACTCCACAAAGCCATTCATCTGCTTTGTCGGGAAGCTGTTCTGGTTGGCGGTATGGCGCAAACAGTGGTGCCCCTTTCAGCGATTCCCCTGGGCGCTTCAACTAAGAGAGCAGATTTCCTAAAAGAGCAAATCACGGACGATTCGCGTCTTTTTAAAGACGCCGTTTCGTCCGCGTCCTTCTGGATGCAGTCGTTTCCTGTTCTCTGACAACGGCCACGATTGTTGTCTTCCGTGTCTGGGCACTCAGCACGCTGAAGGTGCGTTCGTGGATGGTTCATGCACGCACTGCGTGTGTGACCATGGCAACGCTGTGATCGCGTCTCCCCTTTCTTAAAGGGAAAGGAGCAGACCCCTCGGTCACTACCCGTTCCGGTTTCTCTGCCATGAGCAGAGGACCACCGGCTAGTGCTCTGGGAGATTTGAAGGTGACAGTGAGAGTTTCTCCGCCGGGCCACGCCCCACGGACCTCTTACCCCTTCCACAGTGTTTGTCCTGTGCGGCTGCTGGGTGATTTTGCTGGGCTGTCTTATGGCAGTCCCAACGGGTCATTCAGTTTGCCGCCTGGGATCAGATGTCGATTGCAGCATCGGGGATGGGCTGTTGACCTCTGTGGATGAAGATTCAGCTGGGCTGCCCCCCTCGGGTGTTGTCGCCACTGCCGAATTGGACCCAGAGTTGATAGCCGTGCTTGCCCGGGCAGCTGTGAGCATCAGGATGGAGGTGAATGCACCGCCCAGCCCTGAGTGCTCTTGGATGTTCGATTGGTTCTCGGTGTAGAGCGCGGCTCACTACCGCGTTTTGCTGTGGTTCCTTTCTTCCCGGATGTGCATGGGGAAGTGATGTAGTAGTGGATGGCCCCTTTTTACAGCCGGAAGCAGCTCATTTCGTTCCTCCATCCTCACTACCCTCGATGCCGGGGCAGCTAGGGGTGCGTCGACATTCCCCAGCAGGAGAGTGCGATTGGCGGTGCACTTGTGTCCGCAAAACGCAGACACTGGGAGGAATAGTCCGCGCCTCTCACCCAAGGCCTGTAAGCTGTCGGCCGCTCTCGCTGCCAAGACTTACAGTGCTGCGGGCCAAGCTGCCTCTGCTCTGCATGCCATGGCTATCCTGCAAACTCACCAAGCCAAGGCTTTAACAAATGCACGAGGGTAGAACCAACCCGAGGTTGATGCAGGAGCTGCGCACGGCGACTGACCTCACCCTTCCGGGTGAAGGAAGTCACAACGCAGTCCCTCGGGAAGCTGATGTCCACACTGGTGGTCCAGTAGTGCCATTTCTGGTTCAGCCTGGTCTGTATGAGAGACGTTGACAAAGTGCACTTTCTCGACGCTCCCATCTCTCAGGCTGTCCTGTGTGGCGACGCTGTCAGGGGCTGTGCCCAGCAGTTCCTGACAGAACAACAGCAGACTGAGGCCATACAGCACATCTCGCCACGACGTGATCCTCCAGTTGCCACCATTCCGTCGCGGGCAGTGCCTCAGCCTGATCGTTGCCGTGGGCGCCCCCCTGCATCCTCCACACCAGCTCCGCCCCGTGCTGAGAGTTCTTCGAGGCCGGCGCGTTGAGCACCATGCAGGAGAGCGGCGCCCCCCCTGTCACTTCCGACTGCAAAGTCCTCTAGGAAGACGACTAAGCGGCCCTGACACAGGCAACTCGGAGATGTGGGAGACTGCTCTTCAGGAGCTGGCGGAGACAGAGCCACTCCTTCCCCCGGAGGAGGGCCGGGTGGAGAATCCTCAGTTTTTGTTTCTTTCTGTTCCGCCGCTGGTCCAATGGCCGGCGGCACCCACTCTTTCATAAAATAGCAATTTCCCTTTCCTCCGAGTTGCAAGGCTCGCGGGTTGACGATGAGCGATGCACTGCCTCCTCATTCTCACCCACGATGCCCCCTTTCGTCTGCGGTCAAGAGGTCGTGGTTCGGAGACGCAATGCCTCTCCACGCGTCTCTGGCCAGTTCCTCCGGGAACACCAGGAGTGTGGCTATGATGACTCGGAACGCAATGCCTTCTGGGCCATCCGACACAACTCCCCATCGCTGCACCACTGCGGGTATGTCGACTGTCCCTTTGGTGCCACTTGTACGGAGTTTGGGAGCGTGGCTTGCGCTGCGTGACTCGGTAACGCGATTCAGTTCGCCCGGCGACCTCCCAAGTGCAATGGCATGCTCGAGACTCCGTAGGCAGTCCGGGACGCCTTTGTCTTGCGCGAGGAGATTGCTGTCCTGCTGGCAAAGGATGCAATCGAACCGGTCCCTCCAGCCGAGATGAGGACAGGGTTTTACAGCCCTTACTTCATCGTACCCAAGAAAAGCGGTGGCCTTCGGCCTATCCTGGATCTGCGAGTCCTGAATCAGGCCCTGCACAAGCTCCCGTTCAAGATGCTGATGCAGAAACGCATTATCAAATACATTCAGTCCCAGGACTGGTTTGCAGCGATCTTCTCACTGAGAAGAACCCCGGAGATGCCCGGTCAGAGTCGTGCTTTCTTTCCTGCAAGAAAGGCTGGAGCGTGGGCTGTCACCCTCCACCCTGAAAGTGTATGTGGCTGCCATTTCAGCCCATCACGATGCAGTGGACGGCCTGTCCCTGAGGAGACATGACCTGATCGTTAGGTTCCTGAGGGGTGCCAGAAGGTTACATCCTCCTAGGACACGCCTGATTCCCTCCTGGGACCTCACTATTGTCCTGACAGGACTTCAGAGGGGTCCCTTTGAGCCACTGGATTCAGTCGAGCTTAAGTTCCTGTCTCTCAAGACAGCGCTCCTGATCACGCTCACTTCCATCAAGAGGGTCGGGGACCTCCAAGCATTTTCGGTAAGTGAAGAGTGCCTTGTGTTCGGGCCGGCCTACTCTCACGTTGTCCTTAAGTCTACTGCCAAATGTACTACCAAATGTAAGCATTAACGATAATCTAAAATATATTTTAATATAATTTCTGTTTAGTCTTGTAAGACATGTTGTCATGATTCTGTCACCACTTCCTGTTAATCTTTTATTTTATCAACTAGCATCCAGTTTCCTGTTCCTGGTCTTGTAACACCTCTTAAATTATCCTCATTGGTTTCACCTGTCTCACTAACTATATAAACCAGTTTTACTCTAATCTCCTTGCCAGATTGTCTCATCATCTCATTGGTGAATATTCCAGCAAGTTCCTGAATCTGATCCTTTAAGCATGTGTGAACTTGACTCTGCCTGGAACCGGATTTTTCTCTTTCTGCCCGAAACCCTATCGAGAGGCAGTAAGTTTGACTGTTAAGTTGCTGCTCTGGATTTGGATTGTGGAACTGTTTTGTACACTGGATTGGAAGAGGATAAAGGAAATTGGATTGTGTTGTCTCTGTTACAATTTGGTCTCTACTCCTCAATTACTTCTCAGAATGCCTTCTAGAACACACTGGTTGACTCCTATGTGGTTAGTGGACTGTTTCTGCCTGTCACTTGGTAGACCGGGGTTCTATTCCCAAGCAGCACCTCAAAAGACCACCTAACCTGTCAGCTATACTGATTCCAGGTGATATCAGTAAGCCAATTCACTCAGTTCCTGCTTGGAATCTCTCTGCTAGCCTCCAGACCATCCTCTGATCTTCTATTCCCATCACTGACCCATTGTACCCCCCCCCCCCCCCACACACACTTTAGCCACTTCCTGGCCTGGAGTATACTGCCAGCATCCTGAGCACATTAATAATAAAGAAACTGAAAATAAACTTCACCTGTGTCTGTCTGTATTTTTGGGTCCAGTACTTATTCCCTCACACATGTATTTAAATATATTTGAAAATACATTTTGCAGTTTAGGGCAATCAAATATTAACTACATCTCTAATTGGGTATACTTTACATGTGCTTTAATGTTCATCAACACATCAAATTAAAGGGATAGTTTACCCAAAAATGAAAATTACCCAGATAATTTAAAGGAGTCATACCCTCGTATTACCTTGGATACCTACTGCTGTATTATAGTCTTTCAGGCCCTTCTAAAAAAGAAAAGTGGAAAAAAAATAAACACAGAGCTCCTCAGACCCTTATTTCTGTAGGCATTATTGTCTCGCGAGATCTGATGCGATATTTTGGCTGTCGTGGACGGTCATTATAATAATGCAAATGAGGGGCGCGTTGATTGGTTGCAGGAAGGGGGGGGTTGACACCGCAGGTAACGCTTTAGCATATCATTACAAACTGACATCATGGCTCAAGTTGTGAATGAACGCGACCGGCTTCCCGGCCAGTGTATAAGTATGAGGCGCCGTTTAGGGCTAAAATCAAACTTCATTCACGCACACATATGAAACACGCTTGCATATATACTAAGTGGTCACACATACATGTATATGAACTCACGCACATAACGTTACTCATATGAGACACGAGCACAGAACACACACACAAATATAAGACGAGCACAGCACACACACACAAACTAGACGGCGCCTCATATATAAGCGTTAGGCAACAAATAAACAATAACCGAATTCATGATGATCTCAGTCATTTGTTTTTTGCAAAGTAGGTTAGCAGCCATTCCCCATACCTCGAAGCTAATACTCCTGCCAGTGTTGTGCCTGAACGCGTTCATTGAACGATAGTTCATAAACTCGTTCATATTTTGGGCGAACATGAACTGAACGTACCGCAATTACTGCCTGATGAACGTTACTGTGAAGTCGTTCATTCTGGTGTCTGTGAACGCCACGCTCTCTCTCAGTTTAACTTCGTTCAGTAGGATGCCAGATTTCTATAAAGCCTTCTAGGCGAAAACACACCTAAAACACACCGTAAACCGGCCTTAATATGTAGCGGAAAAAACACCCAATCTGGCAACACTAGACTCTCTTGTTCAAACTCGTTCATCAAAATGAACAAATCTTTTTCGAGTCATTTCGTTCACTTAAGGGGCTTTAAATGTTACTATTAACTGGCAAATTCCCCGAACACATCAACCTACGCAATCTTGGTCATATTCTGAATTAAGAAATCATTATAATGCAGTCAAAAGTCCGTTTTTGCAGTCAGTTTACAGGGAACATAAATAATTACTTCACCACGAGTCTTTCGTTTATTTGTCTAGTGACAGACGCAATAGCAGCATACAATAGCCGCATTAGCGGTTAGATGCTGTTTGTTACACACAGTAGAGCAATAAAAACACAGTCTTACCGTTTCAATTGCAGGCAATTTTGTTGAAATGGCGCTTTTCCCGAGCTTCGATGCCAACTTCGCCTGATATTGCCCCAAATTTGTGAAGGATTTCGGCGTACAATGTTTAGCACAAACACGTAACGATAAGCCAGTGGGAGGGGTTGAAGGAACCGCGTCATTAAAAATCTTTCGCGACTGAATATGAGGGGGAGAGGGGAAGGGCGAGCTTCCTGCTGCGGTGTCCATATATGGTATATCCTGCCATATGAAGAAATCAAAATCTCGTATTTGAGTGCGCGTGCACGTGGGCTATTTTACACACCCCGAGGTAAACAAACGCTTCACTTTTAAATATCGGCTTCCCGGCCAGTGTATAATCGTTAGGCAATCATAACATACATTGATTCTCGTGGAAAAGTGAAAATTGCAGATGATCACTCCTTTAAACATTTGTATAATACTTTGATTTTATTCATCTGAAAGAATGGAGTTACATAAAATGTTCTGGCTCTTCCAGAGCTTTATGCAAATGCTTTTATCTGAAGTGGCTAACAAATAAAGACTAAAAATCTGTATGAAGAGTTCAGATGCAAAAGCCTGTAAGTGACGTTTGAAACTTTTGAAGGCAGCATAGATGTATCCTATGGGGTACTTGTAACACTGATTCCAGTTATCCTAAGAGGATAGGCAATATCATTTATTTTATTACATTTCCTTAAGCCAAACAAAAGAGAGCAAAATGTCCCTAAGCATTCACCCCCAATCCTAATGAAGACAAAATCGACAAAATTAATTTTCTGTTTGTCATGCACTCATTGAGGTAAAATTTTCATCTGCTCAAGCAGAACGAAAATATCTTGTACTTCAGCAAGGTATCTCTGGCTAAAACTATCAGTCAGTGCTAATGTACAAACCTAAATAGTGAACTATTGTCATGTCATATACATTGTAGGTCAAAAACACAAACGAAGGTCTACATTTCACTCTCTTCATATTATACTGGTTAAATGTACATTCATTTAAACTTACCCTGCGGTACATGAACAGTGTTGGTCTGGGATTTTTTCATCTGCAATCGTGACGACCATAACATATGGCTTCTCCCACTTGCATTGTGATCTGTAAACGCTCACTTCCAAATTAATGCACACAATAATTTCTATATTCCTCAATGGCATATTTAATTTCCACTTGAATGGTGATCTTTCTTTGTCCAAAATTTATCAAAAACATATGGACTCTGACTCTGACTTGAATAACAATTGTCTACATATGTACATATGTTTTTTTTCAGAGGAAGTGTGTCTGCCACCGTCTGTCACCGGCTGAGGAGACCTATATCTGGGAGCCAGCTCATTAGGCCATACCATGTCTCACCATGTGCCGGGGGTATTTTGTCCTTAGGTAGCTCTCGAGTTCCCAAGTGTTAGTTTTGTTTACCCCTTCTATGTCATTTGGTTTTGTCAAGCTGTTATATAAGCTTCCTTCTGTGTCTTTGGGGCAGGTCAGTTCCCTTTCGATACTTCACTCATACTGGGTATGGGGAAAAGCTCCTTTTTTCCTCGATACTGAAGCCTTTTTTCAAAAACGCAGTGCAACTGCACTGCCATAGGTTTAATCTGTAAACTTTTTTAAACCAATGACAGCGCTGCGTAGCTGCGCGAGCCTGTGGCGATGCAGCGCGCCAAAGCCCGCCAAAATGGGCGGGGCGAATGGCTATATAAGCAGGCAATCGCCAGAGGAAATCAGATCTTACTCCTTCAGCAACGACTTCACTTCGCTGGATCTTTGCCGAACGCCTTCGCCTAGAACGAGCTCTCGCCGTTGAAGAGGCAACGCAGCGGACCAGCTGAGACCGCCGACTGCCTGCAGTGCCGGCGTTCTCGCAGACAGCCGCTCTTAGGGTCGCTCTCGGGTCGCCCGCTTCCCGCTTCCCGCCGCTTCCCGCCGCTTCTCAGCGATCTCCTGCCCCCATCCGGCGATCACAAAAGAGCTTTTTCCAGCGGTTTTCACCGCTCTAAAAGAGCGTTTCTAACGCCGTTTTAACGGCAGCGGCCATGCCGCGCCACAGCTGTGGCACATGCAGAGCCCCTCTGCATGATGACGACGGCCATGGTGAGTGTGTTTTCTGCCTGGGAATACCCCACGCCGAGGCTGCACTCACTGAGACTTCATGCTGCTTTTGTGAGAGCATGAGTCTCGCCTCTCTGCGCTCGTGGATTGCTTTCTTAATGAAAGCGATCCCGCCCCTCGCGCCCCCCCGTCTTTTTCCTCCCGCGAGCCGGCCAGGAAAAGACAGCGGGGAAGAGGGGCTCAGCGCCCGGATTTGGGTGAGCTCACGCCGGCTCAGCACCCGCGTGCCTCACCCTCTACAATGAGAGAGCCGTCCCCTGTCCTCTTCTCACGCCCAGAGCAGCGTCCCTCGGCTGAACGAGCGACCTTGTCTCTTTTGGCGGATCGGAGGACGAGCCGCTTGACGACTCCATGTCACTCGCGGCTTCTGAAACGGAGGACTGGGCCGCATCCTCTCAAAGACCGTTGAGGAACTCCAACTGGAGTGGGCCCCCCCTGAAGAGCCGACACGCAGCAGGCTGGACGAGTGGTACCTGCCAGGACACCGCCAGGACACCGCCAGGCCCCCTGCCAGCGCTCTGCCCCGTTCTTCCCTGAGGTTCATGATGAGCTGACAAAGTCGTGGCGTGCCCCCTACTCGGCCCGCCTACGCACTTCCTCTGCAGCTCTCAGCTCAGTAGATGGCTCTCAGGAGAAGGGCTATGAGCAATTGCCGCCCCTGGACGAGGCCGTGGCTGCTCACCTCTGTCCCCCTGCGGCTGTGGGGTGGAAAAACAAGAGAGCCCTTCCTTCCAAGCCCTGCAGGACGACCTCTGCCATGGCTGGCAGAGCCTACACTTCTGCAGGCCAAGCCGCTTCAGCACTACACACAATGGCCATATTACAAGTGTTCCAGGCAAAGCTTCTCCGTTCCCTGGATGAGTCTAGTCCTAATGAACCTGCTTTTCGCGACCTCCGCAGCGCCACAGATTTGGCCCTGCGCCACGAAAGCCACGGCCCAGGCCATCGGACGATCCATGGCCAACCTGGTTGTGCTGGAGCGCCACCTCTGGCTCAACCTAACAGAGATTAAGGAGAGCGACAAAGTGGCCTTTCTCGATGCCCCAGTCTCTCAATCCGGTCTCTTCGGGCCAGCCGTAGAAGGGTTTACAGAGGGCTTCACTGCAGCACAGAAGTCGTCCCAAGCCATGCAACACTTCCTGGCCAAGCGCTCCACCTCTGCCCCGAGTCGCCCCAGGACTGCGCCGACTCAGCACCAGAGCAAACCTGTCCCTTTTACCCCCCAGGCAGCGCCCCCTAAGGAGCAGCACCCAGCTTGCCCCACTAGGCGCGCTAAACCGCCTAGACGTCAGGGCCCCCGGTAAAGGATTGTGCTGGACCTGATGCCCTCTAAATCCTCCTGATCGTTGGGGAAGAAAGAGGAAGGGCCAAGTCCCGCCACGGCCGGACCACCCCAGAAGCTCTCTCGCCTGCCTGCTATGCGACCTGGGCCCACCGTTGTTGCGTCCACGCAAAGCGCCATTGTTATGGCGAACACAATAAATATTTCACATTTTCAAAAAGAGAGCAGTTTTCCTCTTCCACACTCGTCAGTGTTCAGGCCCCTAATCAGCGGCCTGCCATCCGACACCATCCAGCCTCTTGTCACGCGGGCCGAGGCCTGGCAGGGATCTGCCTCTCTGAGGCGAACAGGACAATCTGGCATCCACAGCCAGAACTCTGGGCTCTGCATGTATGGTCCCTCGATGGGAGCCTCTGAGCCTCCCCGGGGACGTGCTACACACCATTGCTCAGGCAAGAGCCCTGTCTACAAGACGCCTCTACGCCAGAAATGGTCAGTCTTCATTGACTGGTGCTTAGCACAAAACAAAGACCCTGGTGAGTGTGACGTATCTCCGATACTGTCATTTCTCCAAGAGCGTCTAGACAAGGGTCTCACCCCTTCCACGCTCAAGGTTTACGTAGCAGCCATCGCAGCATTTCATGCTCCTATTGCTGGCCAATCAGTGGGTCGAAACAGCCTCATTGTGCGTTTCCTGAGAGGTTCTAGGCGGTTGAAGCCCCCACGTCCTCTCACTGTTCCCACTTGGGACCTTCACACGGTCCTTGGAGCACTCAAAGGACCTCCCTTTGAACCGCTGCGGTCAGCTGACCTTCGGCCCCTAACGCTCAAACCGCTCTGCTACTTGCTCTAGCATCGGTCAAGCGTGTTGGCGATTTGCAGGCCCTCTCGGTGAGCCCTGCATGCATTGAGTTTGGGCCCAATGACTCGAAGGTCATTTTAAAACCCAGGCATGGCTACGTCCCTAAAGTGCTCTCGACGCCATTCAGAGCACAGGTAATTTCCCTCTCAGCTCTGCCTCCGTTGTCAGGTGAGCGAGAGCTGGATTTACTCTGCCCAGTAAGGGCTTTGAGGATATACAATGAGCAGTCACAGCCGTTCAGGCAATCTGACCAGCTTTTTGTCTGCTTTGGTGGCCGCACCAAGGGGTCCTCGGTCTCAAAGCAACGCCTCTCGCGTTGGATAGTTGAAGCTATCACTCTATGTTACTCCTCTATGGGCCTTGAGTGCCCCATAGGAGTAAGAGCCCACTCTACTAGAGGGATGGCCTCTTCATGGGCCTGGTCTAGTGGTGTCTCTATCAAGGACATCTGTGAGGCAGCCGGCTGGTCCTCGCCGTCCACTTTTGTCAGATTCTATAACTTGGATATCCCGACCCTGCATGCTCGGGTTCTTTCGGTTTGATACGACAGCCTCTAGCAGACTCCGTCATCATACCACCTCCAGGGAGCTAGCTCCCTCTTAGCAGTGTAGCGTCAAGGGTTCGATGGCTCCGGCCCTCTCACTTATCCTCTGGACCCCAGGGTGTTCAAGATAAGTCTTGTCGTTCCCTACCGTGGCACAGCGCAGTTGAATTCGTTCCCCATACGCAGTATGAGTGAAGTATCGAAAGGGAACGTACTCGGTTACGAACGTAACCTCGGTTACCTGAGATACGGAACGAGTACTGCGTTATATGCCGTGCCACGAGGCTGCGGGTTCAGTGTCGTCGCTTCAGTCGTATGACCTGATTTCCTCTGGCGATTGCCTGCTTATATAGCCATTCGCCCCGCCCATTTTGGCGGGCTTTGGCGAGCTGCATCGCCACAGGCTCGCGCAGCTACGCAGCGCTGTCATTGGTTTAAAAAAGTTTACAGATTAAACCAATGCGTTATAACTGCGTTATTGAAAAAAGGCTTCAGTATCCAGGAAAAAAGGAGCTTTTCCCCATACGCAGTACTCGTTCCGTATCTCAGGGAACCGAGGTTACGTTCGTAACCGAGTACGTTTTTTGTTTAGTTAACCTTGCGTTATGAGTCGATGTATTTGAGCTTATATTCAGTTATTGTTTTGTTGATCTCATTTTAGGCCTAGTTATTAATTTTGGTCCTTATGTAACTTTCAATATTTTGGGTAATAAAACCCCACTTTTTGAAAAACCGCCTCCTGTGTCCTCTTGCCTCACTGTCTTGGTCCCTGACAATGACACATGATTAATATCATGAGTTCACTAGTGCACTGAAAACAAATTCCTTTTTTTAATGTAACTAAAATAAATGGTTTGCAACAACTTACCTTAAAACAATTTAGTTTTTTTTTTTTTTTTCAGTGTGGGACTGAAAAACTTTTTTCTGTCTGCTGGATAAATACAACCCTTGCAGTTAGTGAACAAACTGGTCACATACCCACATTCATGCCACGCAATCTTTTTTTACATTTTGGAGTAACTGCACTCTGTTTCTGTTATGGCGCAAACGAGACGGGATACATATGGATCCATCTGCAAAGCTGTTATTTAAAGGCGTGGTCATAATACAGGCAGGATTCTGACAATGGCAAACAGGTACATAGAGCAGTGTTTTCAAACCTGTCCTGGAGAAACCCCTGCCCTGCACATTTTGTATGTCTCCCTTATTAGACACACCCAAATCAGGTCTTGCAGTCTCTACTAATGAGCTGATGAATTGAATAAGGTGTGTTAGATGAGGGAGACATGCCAAATGTGCAGGGCAGGGGTGCCTCCAGAACAGGTTTGAAAACCACTGATATAGAGGGCAAAACAAGAGAGTAATCCAAAACAGGCCTGAGTCAGTAGACAGCGACCGTTACCAAGAGGGCTTGACAAGAGGGGAAATCCAATTACATGAGCAATAGTCCAGGCGAAGTACAGTCTGAAACAGAAAGGCAAAGAGTTAATCCAAGATACACAGACAAGAATAAGGTTACACGGAAAAGCAGACAAGACTATGACTAAGGACTAAACTAGGGCAGAAAACAGGCTCCATAATGTGCTACCATTAGGACAGCGATATACACAAACAATACTCAGTGGTGAAAAAGAGGAAGTCCATGGATTATGTAGCATGTCTGATTGGATTAGTGTTCGTGTGTGTGTGTGTGTGTGTATTCAATGCATTCAGTGCAATGGATGATGGGAACTGTAGTCCGGGGTGAAGTGCAACAGTTAGTGTGGTGCAAGAGTCCATAGTAGTGAAAGAGTGATCTCTGGTGGTGAGCGAACGGAAGTGCATGGACAGGATTCATGACAGTTTCAGTCAAAGTTCTGTAACAGAATATGTCTGCATCCCCATGGACTGCAAAGCAGCTCCTAACCCAAAACTGCTTGTGTCTGCACTAACCATAAGGTTCCTTTGTTCCATCTTGATGACTGATGATGTATCCAAAATACTGCAGCTCAGATATGTTAAAGTGATATCACTGACTTAATGTCATGGACTGACTCTGAAAAAACTATGGAGACCCAAATGCAGTTTAATATCCAAAGCAAAGATCCAAAACAGGGAAAAAAACTAAGCACAAATACAAGGTAACCCAGAAAGTAAACTCCAGCAAAAACACAAAGGAACAGCGTGGCAAAAACAGTACTTCAGCAACAAAGGTAGGAGAGCATGATGTATATCTAAATGGGTAAATTACAAACTGGTGAAAGCAATGAAACTTTGTAGTCCAGGCAAAGGGTGATTGGAATTTATAATATAGTTATCAAGTTGTAATACTTCTTGTTGGTAAAAAAAAAAAAAAAAAAAAAAAAAAAAACCCTGTCAAAGCCCAGTGGTTTGTCAGTGTTTATATGGTTCTATAATAATCCAGCATAAACCGGCATGGATTCTTAGCATGTTCTGTAACTTGCCAATGGTTCTAAAATGGAAGAATGCTGTTTTTGTAACATGGGAAATATGATTTTCAAAAGACAAGTTGCTGTCTAATATAACACAAATTTTTGACTGTAGAGGAAGTATCAGTACATCCGTCTAGTTGCAGATTCTAATCTACGAGCTTCTGTGTACTGTTTTTTGGGTCCAATAAGAAATATATCTGTCTTATCCGAATTTAATAGTATAAATATATAGGTCATCCAGTCTATTAATTTTTCAACCCACTCTGTTAGTTTATATAATTTAGTTTCATCTGGTCTTGTGGAGATATATAGCTGAGGATTATCACCATAACAGTGGAAACTAGTCCAGAATTTTCTAATAATATTACCAAGGGGCCACATGTATATTGAAAATAGCAGAGGACCTAGAACAGATCCTTGTGGCACTCCATATTTTACTGGTGATAATTAAGATGACTCCCTATGTAAATAAACAAAGTGGTAGCGATCTGACAGGTATGATCTAAACCATCTTAGAGTCTGCCCTTGAATACCTGTATAGTTTTGTAATCTATCTATGAGTATATCATGATCTATGGTGTCGAACACAGCACTAAGATCAAGTAAAACTAGCAATGAGATGCAGCCTTGGTCTGACGCAAGTCATTTGTAATTTTAACAAGTGCAGTTTCTGTGCTATGGGGGGTCTGAAGCCTGACTGAAATTCTTCATAGAGATTTTTTTTTTTTTTTTTGAAGGAAGGAGCACAACTGAGCAAACACAACTTTTTCTAAAATTTTAGAAATAAATGGAAGATTTAATTTTTTTTCTAAAATGAATAATAATTTGAAAAGTACCCAAAAGTACACATGTAACAATCATATTAAAACAGGTTAACAAAATTTTATAAAAAAAAAAAGTTTGCTCAAGTGTGTCTAAAAACATACAGTCAAACCAAAAATGTGCAATACACTGAAGTTCATTTATGTAAGTGAGGATAAAGCAACTGTCAAATATTAAACGCAAAACTTCTTTATACAGTGGACTACCAATAAACTAAAATAAAATGTGGGGGCACCACAGACAAATTAAGGATTGCTTGTTAATTGGTGACCTAAATTGGTATTATCTAATTGTGTAGCCTACTTAAATTTAACAGCTGAATAATTTTTGGTTGATTGTATTTGTAGCAAATTAGCTACACAGGCTACCTTTCTATCAAAGTAATCTGACATTATCAAGATGAATTTGTTCCGACACAGTTTATCTCTGTCATATTTTATTACCATTTTCGAAACTATAGCAAATAAACTGTGATAATGTGAGAAATGTTGAATGTGTCTGAATACATTTTTGTTTGACTGTATAAGACACACAAGCTAAATCCCACTTTTCTGTATTCCATGTCCACAAATTTGAGACATGTGTAATAATTTGTGCAATGTTGCAATTTTCTTGCCATAAACAAAATATATTAGAACTAAAGTCGGTCATTTCCTTAAAGGGGTTATTACTATGCTCTTTTACAAAGTCTTGATTTTGTTTTGCGGATGTACTAGAACAGGCTCTCATACTTTGTTTTTCACATATTATTTTTCACATATTTTACATTATTACAACACCTCTCTCCCCAGTCTGGCTTGAATAGTTCCTGTTTCAAATGAAGACCTGCTTTCTGGTATACGATCTGTGCTGTGATTGGTTAGCAGGGCCAGTGTGTGTTTTGATTGACAGCACTCTGCGCCTCCTCTGGAATTGTCACGCCCCTCACCATAGCCGCCTGCAAGCTTCAAAATCAAATAAATTTTAGTGCAATTTACACCCGGATGATTCTAACCACTCTAATTTCATCTGCCTTGGGAAAGCGTGTCTCCGACATAGTGATAACACTCGCAGCCTTCTCTAGTGCAGCTCAACCAAGTCTCGTCCCATTGGTCGATCTTTGCGATATCACAAATCCCGGAAAATATGTGTTGTAGTCCAAAGTCGTTCGTTGTAGTTTTTGAAGAGTGATTTCTGTTAAATAAAATATCTCCTTTTGAATTGGACTTTGAGCTTCGTAACTCTGCAGATCTTTTTATGCTCAAACAGCAACATTAAAGTTGAAAAAGTGAAAAAGCATGATAGGACCCCTTTAAATAATTCCCGCCCATTTCATTTGACGGCTTCAGCTCATAGACAGTACAACCCGAATTCCGGAAAAGTTGGGACGTTTTTTAAATTTTAATAAAATGAAAACTAAAGGAATTTCAAATCACATGAGCCAATATTTTATTCACAATAGAACATAGATAACGTAGCAAATGTTTAAACTGAGAAATTTTACACTTTTATCCACTTAATTAGCTCATTTAAAATTTAATGCCTGCTACAGGTCTCAAAAAAGTTGGCACGGGGGCAACAAATGGCTAAAAAAGCAAGCAGTTTTGAAAAGATTCAGCTGGGAGAACATCTAGTGATTAATTAAGTTAATTGATATCAGGTCTGTAACATGATTAGCTATAAAAGCTTTGTCTTAGAGAAGCAGAGTCTCTCAGAAGTAAAGATGGGCAGAGGCTCTCCAATCTGTGAAAGACTGCGTAAAAAAATTGTGGAAAACTTTAAAAACAATGTTCCTCAACGTCAAATTGCAAAGGCTTTGCAAATCTCATCATCTACAGTGCATAACATCATCAAAAGATTCAGAGAAACTGGAGAAATCTCTGTGCGTAAGGGACAAGGCCGGAGACCTTTATTGGATGCCCGTGGTCTTCGGGCTCTCAGACGACACTGCATCACTCATCGGCATGATTGTGTCAATGACATTACTAAATGGGCCCAGGAATACTTTCAGAAAACCACTGTCGGTAAACACAATCCGCCGTGCCATCAGCAGATGCCAACTAAAGCTCTATCATGCAAAAAGGAAGCCATATGTGAACATGGTCCAGAAGCGCCGTCGTGTCCTGTGGGCCAAGGCTCATTTAAAATGGACTATTTCAAAGTGGAATAGTGTTTTATGGTTAGACAAGTGCAAATTTGACATTCTTGTTGGAAATCACGGACGCCGTGTCCTCCGGGCTAAAGAGGAGGGAGACCTTCCAGCATGTTATCAGCGTTCAGTTCAAAAGTCCAGCATCTCTGATGGTATGGGGGTGCATAAGTGCATACGGTATGGGCAGCTTGCATGTTTTGGAAGGCTCTGTGAATGCTGAAAGGTATATAAAGGTTTTAGAGCAACATATGCTTCCCTCCAAACAACGTCTATTTCAGGGAAGGCCTTGTTTATTTCAGCAGGACAATGCAAAACCACACACTGCAGCTATAACAACAGCATGGCTTCGTCGTAGAAGAGTCCGGGTGCTAACCTGGCCTGCCTGCAGTCCAGATCTTTCACCTATAGAGAACATTTGGCACATCATTAAACGAAAAATACGTCAAAGACGACCACGAACTCTTCAGCAGCTGGAAATCTATATAAGGCAAGAATGGGACCAAATTCCAACAGCAAAACTCCAGCAACTCATAGCCTCAATGCCCAGACGTCTTCAATCTGTTTTGAAAAGAAAAGGAGATGCTACACCATGGTAAACATGCCCCGTCCCAACTTTTTTGAGACCTGTAGCAGAAATCAAAATTGAAATGAGCTCATTTTGTGCATAAAATTGTAAACTTTCTCAGTTTAAACATTTGCTATGTTATCTATGTTCTATTGTGAATAAAATATTGGCTCATGTGATTTGAAAGTCTTTTAGTTTTTATTTTATTAAAATTTAAAAAACGTCCCAACTTTTCCGGAATTCGGGTTGTAAAAGAAATGGACACAGCGACCCCATTGGATTCAACGGAGACAAGTGAAGTCAATTAGAAGCACGCACTTCCTGGGGGTCGAGCAAACTGCGCAAACTCAAACTGAGATTGATGACATATGTCACATGAGCAACCTGTCTGACAATTGTAAGTCTTCTAATAGCTGTGCCAAAAGAAATCTGAATCATCCACCGAGTTTTGCAGACGTTGTTGAATAATTTTGACCCGTTGTTTTTATGGACTCTCTAAGGGCTTCCCCCTTGACGTCATGCCTCCACGTCCCCCGGATAGCCACATAGACAGTAAAAGATTGCCTGCGAGCTTCTCCTCTTGTCCATATGGTAATTTCTCTACTGTGCGACAGAGAGTCGCAGGTTTATGACACAATCGTTAGCCTATTTTTACAAAAACTGCTTCTACAGGGCCACAACGTAAGATACAAGGTAATGGGGCCTTTTATACATTTTCGTGTTTCTTTAGAAATAATGAAAACGCCTCAGATGTAAAGTCATTCGCTGTCAAAGTGAAGCTAAAATGAATGGGAGTCAATGGAATGCTAACAGCAGGTGGGGGTCCACTAGCCAATGGCGGCGCCCAGGGATGCTTCAATAAAATATGAAACCCTGCCCCCCTGCAGGTTTGATTTCCGATACCCTGCAGGTAGCGCGTCTCTCACTAGGCGGCGCCACGCGCTCCCTCCGCGCTCCTCTCAGCGCTTCTTCTCCAGTAGAAGAAAAACTTCCCTCCGTCTTTCTTTTTTCAAAATGGCCGAATACTTGGCGTCGATTTTCGGTACAGAAAAAGACAAGTAAGTCACGTTAACAGACATTTTCTCGAAAAATCGTGTGCATTCGATTATTCTCAGCAATCGTATGCATTTTTAAAAACCGGTGATAATGGGTAGACTTTAAGATTAGTAGTATTTTCAGTCTCACGCCTCGCGTGGTCATCACTGACCTGTTTGCCAACCTTGCGTCTAGAAAAACAATAATAATGCTGCTTAACATTTACATGAAGCCGCAGAGCTATCATATACTGAATACTTATTATATTACATGTTTATTTTTATTTTCTATGGTTAGCCTCAGCTTTTCCGTGTCTCCATTGTGTTTCATTCATTGTGTTGGTTGTTGATCGATCGATCGACCGTATTTATAAGGACCACTACAAAAACTCAACGGTTTTATGTTTCAGTTATTATTATAATTATTAAATTATCTACGTTTGATGTCTCGCTCATGGAAAAGAAAAAGTCGTGTGAACTGCAATCCAAACAAACCAGCGCGCGCGCGCGCGTGTGTGTGTGAACAGTGAGAGCATGTGTGTATCTTGATCCTCTCTTGTCTTAATCAGGGTTAACTGCTCTTTCTACTTTAAAATCGGAGCGTGTCGCCATGGAGACCGGTGCTCGAGACTCCATAACAAGCCCACGTTCAGTCAGGTACACAAGAGATCCTCTAATAATGTACCAATGTGTAACCTTTCTATTAGATCTGAATTGTAATTCGCATTGGATTTGTGTTTCAGACCATTGCTCTGTTGAACATTTACCGAAACCCACAGAACACAGCCCAGTCTGCGGATGGCATCAGTAAGTCTCGCTCAAATGCATTTACTCAGAAACTGAGCACATCCAGGAGTCACTGCAGTGGTAACTGTAACTGACTGCATGTGTGTCCTCTCGTTCATCAGATGCTGTCAGTGATGTGGAGATGCAGGAACACTATGATGAGTTCTTCGAGGTAGGTGGGCTGTTTTAGAAAGTTATGGGGAGAGGGTGAGGACGACAGGTCATGCCTGAAACAACCTCAATTTAGTTATGATTCCAGCCATCACAGAGCTCCCACAATCGGAGAAACAATGGCATGGATACAGTTTTTTAAAATAGTGTTTTCCAAGCTTTGAGTTCAAAACCAAAGTCAAGGACACTTCTATTGTGAATATTCTCTGTTCTGCATTTTTTTATAGGCTTGATATTGCTGTTTTGTACAGTTGTAATGTCTGATTTCCAAGCAAACCATTTTTCTCAAAACTTTGCTGATTTTTATTTATTTATTTTAATCTGGTGAAGGCTTCAAAAATGATTGCTCTGAAAAATGTTGTTTTTTTTGTTAATTTTTTTTTTCTTTTTAAAGAAATTAAAAGCAGCACTCACTTTGTTGTTACAAAAGATTTATATTTCGTATTGATGCTGTTCTGTTAAACTTCTCCAGAAAAAGTTATTTAAAAATGTATCATGGTTTCTTCCACAATAATATGAAGTAGCACTACTGTTTTCAACAATGATAAAAAAAAAAACTTTCCTGAGAAG
Organism: Carassius carassius; assembly: GCF_963082965.1. Lineage (NCBI taxonomy): Eukaryota > Metazoa > Chordata > Actinopteri > Cypriniformes > Cyprinidae > Carassius > Carassius carassius. The sequence continues at coordinate 7,193,518 of NC_081773.1, forward strand.
CAAATCATCACATTCGAATGATTTCTGAAGGATCGTGTGACACTGAAGGCTGGATTGCTGAAAATTCAGCTTCAAAATTCAATTGCATTTGAAAATATATTCAAATAGAATTGTTTAAAAAAAAAATTTTTACTTTTTTTTTTTTTTTTTTTTTTTACAAACGAAATGCAGCCCTCAGTGAGCCTATGCTATATGATATGATACAGTTTGGCCCTGTTTGTAACTTAAGTTATGTCTAGTCTAAAAAGAAAATAAATTGCAGATTTATGCTCCAATATCATTTAAAAAATTTTGTTTACAGGAAGTCTTCACTGAAATGGAAGAGAAATATGGAGAGGTTGAGGAGATGAACGTCTGTGATAATTTAGGAGATCACTTGGTGGGAAATGTCTATGTGAAGGTGAGAGGGTTTGCAGTGTGTTTACGTCGAAATCATTTTTATTTTACTGCTTAAAACTGATTGTCATTGTTGAACTTGTAATAAAATTAGAATTTCAAACCCAGAATTGAACAGTTCAACGTATATCTACATTTTTACTCTTTTATGTGGTGTTTTCTTATTGATAGCATTACCAAGGTGATACCCAGATGATATTATTATGAAAATTAATTTGTATTTTTGCTTTTGTGTGAGTAGTTCCGCCGTGAGGAAGATGCAGAGAAAGCGGTGATTAACTTGAATAACCGCTGGTTTAATGGTCAGCCCATCCATGCTGAGCTCTCGCCTGTCACTGATTTCAGAGAGGCCTGTTGTCGACAGTATGAAATGGGGTAAGGCACTCTGAATAATCGGAGCAACAGAGTTCCCTTCTACAGGAACGCACAACTCCCTCTAATGCTGCATTCTAGGGCTGGACGATTAATCGAAAAGTAATCAAAACCTAAATTCATAACCTCTAAACGACATAATTTCCCATGTCGGTTTTTTAATCCTGTTAACACTTCCCCTTTAAAAGCATACTAGCGCGTCTGTAGCCACATGACTCTGCCCCGTCCAGTGGCATAAAAGCAAAACATGGAGGTGAACACCGGTTCAACACATAGTGATGGCGCGTGAGCGGTGAGCCTTCACTAAACTTTGTCAGTTGTATTTGTTTTATGGTTTGGACATTCAAGCGATTAGATGATCGGATGTGTATTATTATATCGACCATGTTCGCGCAGCTGCATTGTGGCACAAACACTCATAAACAGTAACTGTGAAGATCGCTCGCACAGAGGAACACAGAAACTAGTTGTCAGCGCTGTCCTGTGATTTATCACTAAAGTAGCTTAGAATCTCAAAACTTATTATAGCATGTTTGTGTGCAGCGCACATGAAGCACAAGCGCGTGCATAGAGAGAATCGGTCGGCGGTCACGCTGCGGGTTCCCGGTTTGTGTCCGTTCTAGGACTGTTCTGTGTATTTTAACTGTAGAAAAGGTTGTTCCGAGTCGAAACTACGATACAGAAAACTACATAAGTATATCATCATAAACGCAGGCGTTTTTGTCTTATGTGAACATAAACAGATGAGAAAGAAAACACAGATGTGCAGTATTTTTGCTTAAAGAGACAACAGCCTAATAAACGCGCTGACTGTCATTAATGTTAATCAAAGAACAAAAGAAAATCATTCACTGATCTTGACTGAATACATTTAATAACTTTACTTGATTAATCTTTATTGTATTTATAAAAAGAAAACTATGTAGTGTTTTTAAACTTTTAATTAGTTTCTGTACCTGAAATTTTGTTTAGTTGTATTTATTTATGATATTGCTAATTGATTTGTTTGTTCCTATCTTATTACTGACTGTTTACTTTTCTTTAACACTTTAATATTTTAAATTTATACTAATTTAGTTGTTTTTGCTATGGTATTTTTTTTAAATCACAGGCAAAATTCCTCTTGCAGTGTTTTGTAGGCTGCTGATTTTTGCTCATGTTATTCAGCTGCAACAGAATGCTTTGTAAAAATGTTTGACATCTAAATGTTTGACTTCATTTTTTTTTATATTGGATTTTTTATCTTATTGGAATCGAAACTACGAATCGATAAGAATCGGAATCGATAAAATTCACACGATACCCAGCCCTAGTAAGAAATGTTACGAACATAGATAAAATAACTGCTGATAGTCAATCATATTTACAGTACAAACCTTGTCAGTGAACTATGAGGGCAAAAAAAACAAAAAACAAACAAAATAATCGTTCATTAATCGTAATCGAGGTGAAATGTTCCATTAATCGAGGTTTTGATTTTAGGCCATAATCGTCCAGCCCTACTGCATTCCCACAGATAAATGTGTACTTCCCTCCCCTCTTCAGATTGTTGTTTACTGAGACCTGGTGCCTAAACCGGAGTCCTTCACCTGTCCCATTGCACATGATTTGTTGATTCTGAAGGTGTTTTCTTAAACCTGCTTCCACCGGCTTCACTGTGACTGATTGCAGTACTTTGTGTGTTCCTGCAGAGAGTGCACTCGAGGAGGCTTCTGCAACTTCATGCACCTGAAGCCAATCTCAAGGGAACTCCGAAGAGAACTGTACGGCCGCAGGAGGAAGAGGTCTGTCAGATTTAAAACTCCTCAAAAGAATAAAGATTGTTACAGAACATATCCTGTAATTCTCACATCGCTGTCACTAGGCCTCTATATGTTCTTGATTATTATTATGTTATAAAGATCTGATTATAACAGCGTACTAAATTTGTGCAAATGGTTAATCTTACACACATTTGAGCAGTTTCTTTTGTTAAAGAAGTGACAGCATCATTTATATACACTACATTTTTATTTATTTTTCTTAAAGGTAGTGTATAATGGACTGGTTTTGGACTCGTTAGTAAATGTATTCTCTCTCTTTAGCAGGCATCGCTCTCGTTCACGCTCCCGTGAGCGTCGTTCTCGCTCTAGAGAGCGTAATAGAGGAGGAGGCGGCGGTGGTGGAGGAGGAGGAGGAGGAAGAGAACGAGAGAGACGGAGGTCAAGAGATAGAGAACGCTCTGGACGCTTTTAAAATGTCCTTCTTTCTTGAAACCAACATTCAAACCCCAAGTCCTACCCTAGTCTCTCCTGATGAAATGTGATAAATGTTGAATTTATTTCCTCCCTGACTTCTTTGTCCTCTGACCTTTTTATGCGAGTTTTGTTTGCTTTTCAATAAAGATTTCTTGATCAATTCACTGCCTTTCAGTAGTTAAATTATTCTCATATTCTATTATATGCTATTCTTTTACATGTTGACAACAGTGAAAGCAGTATTTAGTAAGTTTCTGGATTTTCTGACCTAGTGATTTAATGTTTTTCATTTTGCAGAAATGATCATGCTGCTCTCAAAATCTATGTAATCCCTATAGGTGACTTAACATTTTGCTAAACCTATTTTAATAGCAGGGAAGGGCAATGTAAACCTAACATATGAGGTCACACAACCAATGTCCTGCTTAATTTAGGATCGCTTGCAACAACTGTGTTTTTTTGATTCTACCATATAACTAACATGTCAGTGATTGGGTAACTTAGTCCTACAAAGAGATACATGTGTAAAGATCATTTAAGGACAATTTAAGTACTAGGCTTTTCAAATGTTATCTTTCTCAGGAGGTGTAATAAAACATTTGAATCATGACACTATTTGATGGTTTCCATTCAACACCTGTTTTCAAAACACATAACTTAATCTCACGACTCAAAACCATTATTTCTAAACTTGAACATTAGAATATTATGTCAAATTTAACTTGTAGAAATAAGTACAACTAAAAATTGATCTAAAATGTATCTGAAATACGCTTATCATTATCCACTGGCTTCTAATAATAACAAAAAAGGTAGTTAAAGCTATTTATATATTAACGGTATTTTTGCAATAATCTTATTTGTACATATTCTTTAAGATTCCGATAGAAAAAGACACAGTTTAAACCGAAATATTAGGTATTTATGTGTAACGTAATCTAAATTGCTCTCTTATTAACATGTTAACGCCGCCTCCTAACGTTACTTTGTTTCTCATCCAACTCTGTCTCCGACCAGTAAGTTTTTGATTTTCTAGCAAATAATCAAAGGTTTTATGCTCACCATAAAATTAATACTGTGTTCCGAGGTTAGGTTTATCACAATCATAAGCGGTCTGAGTGATGACTTCCACTCCCTCGCGCTCACGGCAGAACAGCGTTGTCGAAGGCCCGACTGAAAGTTGACATTCTATTGGTTAAGAGAACAGAACAGACGCCCCCGCCGCAGCCAATCAGCGCTCGATCCCAACAAGGTATGCTGACACCTGATTGGACGCCAGCGTGACTCTTTAACGCATGTGAGCAGCTGGCAAGCCGACTTCTTTTCACAAACGGATAGGTCATCTGAGTAGTCGGTCCTCACCAGCTCCACAGTTCCTCTGTATCTGATAGTCAGGTGAGTGAAAACTGTCCTTCGTGTTTTAATCGCGAAACCTTAAGACAACCCTTTTATTAAGAACGCTAAAGACACGATAAGAGCATCAATCTGCCACCGCTAATACACACTGATGTTCGTAGATGAGGAACACATCTTAATCGTTTGTATTTTGCCAGAGTTTTATACATCCATTTTATCATATATATAACGTTATATATATTTTTACGTCTGTCATTAGTGATGTGAATGCGGCGCGAGCATGATGAAACCGAGCCCTGCGTCACAGCATCACGATCGGCGCGAGCACAATGAAGCCAATAGCCACGCGATTGCGTCATCTTACCTTACTTCTGTTCTGTCGTTAACATGACGCTCTTACATGTTATACAGTACTAACATGTATATATGTTACATGCACCTTCTGTAAAAAATTATTTTGAGTCATTTATTTATTTATTAACCGTTATCATCTCTCTTCTATTTAAGCCGGATGACATCAAAACTGTCCTTGCTTTTTCTGTAATGTCGACGGCTGTCGAAGAGTGTATAAATATAAGGGGGGTAATAATAAAAAAAAAAACTTGTTTAGAATGCTTGGTATGAGTTAAGTCGCTGAGAATTCTCGAGGCATCCTGTATATAACCAGCATTTTTTTTTTGTCAAACATTTTCTTCAGTTTGAGAATATTTTGTGAAGCTTTACGCTTGTGAGATACTGTTTCAGTGTTGTTGTGTACAGTATCATGAATAAACAGAGTTTGAAAGAGTGAATTCCCCTGTACAGACTAATACTACCTTTGTATAATCTCAGTTGTCTGAAAAGTCACTCCCCTTGAGAGCAGAAAGCAGAAGTTTCTTATTCCACTTTGTCTGGTATTGCTAAATGCTTTTTTTTTTTTTTTTTTCTCGATGCATGTATGACTGTTCTGATTATGTGACTAATGATGCTGTCAGATGAGAGCAGAAGGGATGTTTTTTGCTAATCTTGGAATTTTTTATTCACGTTTAACGTAGTTAATGCTTAAGGCTACAATCAAAACATCCCAGATGCCAGTGAAATGAAGCAAAATGCTGGGATATTTTTTATTCCTCTTCGAAAATGCTCCATCCTAAAGTTTACATTTGGTTGAAAGGCTTTGTTGGTGTTGTGTTTCAGTTCATGGTTCATTGCATTAAAGTCATTTCCTGTCAAATTTATGAACATGAACAAGTATAACCGTTCTGTTCTGAGCGAGACCTACAACATCTGCTGGATCTGAAAGAAAAGTCTTTTGCAGACACTGTTCCAGTTCACCTAGATCCAAAGTTTTTTTTTTTTTTTTTTAATTAGTTATTTATTTTTTGGATTTATTAGGGATCAACTTTTGCTTATTCACGCTTTCACCTGAATGAAGTTGGTTTAATGATAAGAGCGCTTGATCTTCGTGTTTGAGATTGCCGAGATTTATGGGTCTAATCTAATACTTCTTATCTAATGTTGTTACCAAGAAGTTGAGGGTTTTGCACACATTCTGAATGAACTGCGTTATCATACATTAAGATTGTATTTTGGCGTCCATATTTGTCAAAAATGTTGTTTACCTTTTAAAAAGGAAGGAATGTTCTAGGAATATTATCTTTTAGGTGGTGTTGGAGACTTCCATGCTACTTTAAAGTCTAGTTTGGCTTCCTCTGAGGCATGTTGTGATCTGTCAGTGTTGCATAAGAACATGAGAACAGTATTTAAACATAATGGAGTGAATAAACATTTAGAGCGATATGCCCACATTTATGATGGAGGGGTTGCGTAATTCTTCCTAGCAATGTTTATATTTGTTTACTGGGTGTTTGTAGTACTATACAAAGAAAAACCTGGTGAACGACGGTTAAAATGTTTCCTTTCACAGGTGAACCATGCCATCAGTACCATCTAGTTCTGAGTCAGCTGGGACTGGCCCCGTCTGCCCACATGCTGCCAAAGTCCTCACAAATGCTGCACATGGAGAACCTGGCTTCAACAGAGATGCTGTATTGAACGGGAAGGCTGGGCACAAGTTAAGTGTGAATGAAACCAATGGTCACCATGTGCAGAGTGTGACTGCTGAGCACATTGAGAATGGATCCGAAGGCAGCATGGAGAGGAAATGGATTCGGCCAGATTTGCCCAGCAGATGCACCTGGAAACTTGGTGACCCAAATACAGAGTCGCCCCACAAGCACTTCCAAAGGTAAGATATCGACACGCTTTCCTCAGAATTCATATTTGTCAATGAAAAGGGTGTCAGTGGAAAGTCTAAATCTTTGATTATGCTAGACAGCATGATTTTAATTAAAAAAAGGAAATGCAATGGATTCATTTAAGGGAAAACATTACAGAAACGATGATGTAAGTTACATTGCCGTTTTCTTTTGCTTGACATATTGGTAGATTTTACTCAACAGGCTCTAACTCTGTTACAGACTTTTTATCACCTGTATTATTTAAATCTGTGTTCCTGATATTATAATGTCAGATGTTTTTGTTGTTGTTTTTGAAAGAAACTTTCATGGCCTTGCAAGTAACTTTTGTTTAACAGCAGTGTCCTTTGAGAAAGAATGACTCTTCTAGAAATGTAAACGTGAATTACCACACCCTTATCTTAACTCAAAGCAATGCCACAGTCTGCAGAGTCACTGTGATTCAGCTCATTCAGTTTCATTGTGGTTTGTTGATGGTGGATGTTACTGTGTGTTTGTGGTTGTGTGTAACCACTTAATTTGCTCCTTCACAGAACAAAGACACCCAATATCCTTCCCAACATTTTAAGCAGGATTGGAGAGACCCCACTGGTCCGCATGAACAAGATTCCTAAAGCTTCAGGCCTCAAGTGTGAGCTTTGTAAGTACCTGTACCTTATAGGTGTGGGGGGGTATCTTCACACCTGGTTTCATTTTTTTTTTTTTTTCGTGCCCTGTGAGGACATGAAAATCACATGATCATTTAAGGGCAGCCTGAGAAGTGCATGTGTTGGCACGTGTGTCTGTGTTGGGAAGTAAGGGGCTGTGTTCTGGAATGAGCAACGCAGGTGTTCGGTTTCCTCCTCCTTTTAGATTTGAGCTGCATCCAAATATGCCTACTTCCCTTATAGATGAAAAACTGTGTAAAAAGAGTAGTATGTCTGAATTCATAATACTTGCTGACTAAATGGTTACAGATAAATACTTGGCATTATAAACTAAAGATCACACACTACCAGACTGTCCAACTGGAAGGAATCAAAATCTGAAGCTACACTTTGCTCTTGCGCTTTTCTCCGACTGCCCAAAATCTGCAGACTGGCTTTGACTTTAAGGAATTTTGATACATAGATTCATCCTCCAAATCTGTGTAAAAGTCATGTTGTGTTGTGTATAAAACGTAACATGCTAGTTTTGTTTTATTGGTGATTTACGATCTTAGTGCATATCGCTACCTGCTGGGCTGCAGTATTATTATTATTATTATATTTTTTAATCTGATCAGATTTTTTCTTTATGTGAACAATTTATTGTTTGTTTGATGCTAAATATATAAAGAATGCCTGATAGATTTAAAAAAGGAAAGTTTCTGAAAAGATACCTAATATGACTAAGTTTATTTTTTGTTTGGCTGTTTTGCTTCCACAATTGTCATAAGGCTAGATAACCACTCAAACACCAAAACTGAAAGAACAACAAAACCATGCTCACAAAATGGCTGCAGTCTTTCATTTTGTCAAAGTTGAACGAGTTTAGCTGCATGGGTCAAAAGTGTAGCAGGACTGTTAAGCCCCTCTTTCTTTTAACAAGCTTTGTTTGAACGTGTTATTGTGTGGAAGTCAAAGCCTTTTGAGTCAAAATGCTTTAATGAGCTTTATAATGTGGATTCAATACATCTAGAGATTTCATGTGAACAAGATTACCCTTCGACCAGTTCAGACGATCAGCTTTGGCATTACCGACGTGGAATAACCTGACTAACTGCATCTGATTAGGTGTACATTTCACATATTTGCATGTGTGGCTGTGCCATTATGATGGTCTAGTTGTACAGTATATGGCTTCCATTGGTTTAAAGGGAAAGTTCACCCAAAAGTGAATATTCTATCATAAATTACTCACCTTAATGTTACACTTTATTTTAAGTTACACTTTATTTTAAGGTGTCCTTGTTGGTGTAATTACACATTTTAATTACAGAATAATATTAATTAACTACATGTACTTACTATAAGGTAGGGTTAGGATTAGGGTTGTTTTAGGGTTACTTGCATGTAATTATGCATGATTTATTGTTTTTATAATAGTTAGTGCATGTAACGTGTAACATGGACACCTTAAAAAAAAAAGTGTTACCCAAAATAAATGTAACTAATCTGTTACAGTTACTGAGAAAAAAATGTGTATTTAAATTAGTTACTTGTGAAAATGTTAATGATTACTAAGGGGGTTACATCTGAATACTACTTTTATTAATTTGCTATTTTTTGTTATGATTTTAAATCTTGATTTAATCTTTGTGTGGCTAAGGTTTAAAATGACATTATTCTAATCTTGATTGAAGAATGAAGAATTTCGAGAGTCTGTGTTGAGTGTTGAGAGTCCTACTGCAAGGTTTCAATGTTTGAAAAGGATTAACCATTGAAAACCCATTTTGTTAGAAATTTAGAAAAGTAATCAAATATAATCTGTTACATTACTTTAATTGAAATAGTTACACTACTTTTTATATTTTAAATAGGGTGTCTTGTAATCTGTAAACTATTACATTATAAACCATATGTAAACTATAACCCTCCCAACAATGGACATCAGTGATTTAACCATAATGTGAGAATACTTTTTGTGCACAAAAAAAAAAAAAAAACTTTATTCCACATTTCTTTTCTCTTCCTTGACCAGTGTATTTATAATCTAAACGAGCAAGTTGATGATGTGTAATTGATAACATGTGCAAATGGAAAAGTTGGATTTCTAAGGTTTTTTTCTTTTCTTTTTCTTTTTTTGTATTTCTATCGGTCTAGTGGCTAAATGTGAGTTCTTCAACGCCGGTGGTAGCGTGAAGGACAGAATCAGTCTGCGAATGGTAGAGGATGCGGAGAGAGACGGCATCCTGAAACCTGGAGACACCATCATTGAGCCCACGTCAGGAAACACAGGTGTGTGTCTACACCATTAGCCATTATAATGATTATTCTCATTTTAGGATTTCTTTTGAAAACAGGCACGGAATGTTTTTAACTGTGCCTTGTGGAAGAACCTTTGTTCCATTTAGTTTAAGTCAGGCACTGGAATGCTGGAGGACCAGTTTTAATGTGCCACTCAACTAGTCGTGCACCAAAATCAAAGCATGACTGTGCAAATACAGTGTGCTAAGTGTTATTTAACATCTAACACTTACTGATCAGTGAAGTGTAGATTATTGATAATATAAAGTGGTACAGACCATGTGACTGTCATGTGTGTTTTCAGGGATCGGTCTCGCTTTGGCAGCAGCAGTCAAAGGTTATCGCTGCATCATAGTCATGCCTGAGAAGATGAGCATGGAAAAGGTGAGATAATAAAGATAAATAAGGTGTGGGTGTGTTCCACCTAATATTTGTGGTGTGTATGAATGTGCATTGTGATAGTCATGTGTTTTGTGTCCTCACATGCTCCCAGGTGGATGTGCTCCGTGCTCTCGGTGCTGAGATTGTTCGTACCCCTACCTCAGCCCGGTTTGACTCTCCTGAGTCTCACGTGGGGGTGGCTTGGCGTTTGAAGAACGAGATTCCTAACGCTCATATTCTGGACCAGTACCGCAATCCCAGCAACCCCCTTGCCCACTATGACACCACTGCAGAGGAGATTCTGGAGCAGTGTGATGGTAAATTAAAACCTTTGTGGTTTTGTCAAAATTAAACATTCGCCTCTGTTTTCAGTAACTTGGATGCTTTTTATGAAAGCCCATCAAATGTCCAACATTAAACATGTTTTTTTGTTTGTTTAAATAGGCATTTGAATATTGACCAAAAGGTCAAGAATAACTGCTTATGAATAATGTCTATTTTTCCTTCGCTGTAGGTAAAATAGACATGCTGGTAGCCGGAGCTGGCACTGGTGGCACCATCACGGGCATCGCTCGCAAGCTGAAGGAGAAATGCCCTAATATCAAGGTGATGAGCCTCTGTGATCACTACATAAAATCTCATACACCTGTCAATTAACTTGTTTTCTGTCTGTCTGTTTGCTAATTATTTAATGTTACACTTGGTTTGGAATACTCTTGCATTACTATTTCTTATGAGTAACTACTTTAAGTCTTGAAAGTGTTGTTGTTGTTGTTGTTCATTTTGAATTCTGAATAATTACTTATATGAATTATTATTTATTTTTTTTCACATCAGATAGTTGGAGTGGACCCTGAGGGCTCTATCCTTGCTGAGCCAGAGGAGCTGAATAAGACTGATAAGACCCAATATGAGGTTGAGGGCATCGGATATGACTTCATCCCCACTGTTCTGGACAGATCTGTAAGTTTGCATTGGTGCAGTAGGCTTTTATGCAGTTGTGTGTTTTATGTTTACTAATGGCAGTTACCCCTATCGCCATGATCAGTCTTAAATTTTACGTCCTGTAATTGACATGTCTTTGTAATGGTAGCGTACTGGTTCTATCATCATATTAAAATCAGGCAGTATGCATAGTTTTTAAGCAGAATCGTTCAAAAATATGCCTTTTTATAATGACACAAGCTGCCTAGAGAGGATGCATGTCTTGTCTTTTCCAGATATTTAGATCTTGAAGTGCATAGACGTTTTACCCTTAATAAAAAATAAAAAGAGGCACAGTGAGAGAAAAATTTTAAGATGCATTGAGAACAGTGATGTTTTAGTGTAATTGGTATACTATTATAATTTTCATACTTAAAAACTGTTGTTTGAGCTGTTTTTAGGTTATAAATGTACATTTTGTTTTCTGTTTGTGTCATCATGTTATCAGCTGTAATTCCTAAACTGACCGTCATGAGTGTTTTCCTGTTTCTGTTTGCTGTCTGCACTATATTTAGTCATGATACTGTGTAAACAATTTCTTTTAAGGAAAATGGCAAATAATAGATGGTTTAAACGCACTTCATTCCAGCCAACGTAAGACAATATCAGTTCAATTTTTACCACGTTTACTGCGTCTCAGGTGGTGGATAGTTGGTACAAGTCCAATGATGAAGAGTCCTTTACCATGTCTCGTCTGCTCATCAGAGAGGAGGGTCTTCTGTGTGGTATGTGACTTGCAGCACATCACTCTCAATTCATATGTGTCAAATTAAGTGCGTATCTAAACCCTGTTGTCTGTCACTCTTTGTAGGTGGTAGTTCAGGCACAGCCATGGCTGCAGCAGTGCATGCAGCCAAAGAGCTGGAGGAGGGCCAGCGCTGTGTGGTGATTCTCCCCGACTCCATCCGCAACTACATGTAGGTTTCTGTGTTCCCAACATTGTAGTGTGCTTAGCTGTGCTGTGAATGTGTGTTTTATGTTGCCTGGTAGATTAAGCAACAACAATACTAATGTGATGTTTAATGATATGTTTGGAATTGGATGCTTCTGTACTACCAGTGTTGAGAAGCTCTTTTGTTATGTGTAGCTTCTCAAAATATTAAACGTAGCTAAACTAAGGTAATCGTACAACTTAAGTTGTATAAATGTTCGATATATAAAAAAGAAATGTAAATCATCCCTAACGCTGATGTTTAATAAGATTAAACCGATAAATGTCCACTAAAAATAACGTCTCGGTTACGTATGTAACCCATGTTCCCTGAAGGAGGGAATGGAGATGTCATGTTGATGACAGATGAAATTGGGATCCCTACCAAAGTACAACAGTGAGATAGGATAACACTGGGAAAACGTACCCATTCTACACTGAACAGGAACATTGCGGAAACCCCATCCTTCCCAAACAAGGTTTCGGATCACTTACACATACTGATGACTGTTTAGGGCCATATGGAAGATTTAGAGGTGAGGAAACCGTCTTGAGAAAACATGGGCTCAAAGCTATAATGTGGGCATAATACACGTATGGGATCCACTTAGGTTGCTACATATGACACACAGCCCTCTACCAGTTCTCACAGATGTAACGCAACTTAATTAAATTAAGTAGTCTATATAAAATTTCTAATTGAAAAACGAGTAGTTTTACTGGTTTAATATTTTATTATACATATCTGTACTTTTACTCCGGTGCTTAATTTGTGTACTTCGTCCACCACTGCAAACTCTAGGTATGATTTGTCAACCAAGAATGCGTGCAGGTCCCCTAACCTCTTGATGGAGGTCAATGCAACCAGGAGCAGAGTATTCATTGAAAGAAACTTAAGACTGACTGACTGCAAAGGCTTGTATGGGCCCTGCTATAGCGCTCTGAGCACCAGAGTCAAGTCCCAAAGAGGGTATAGAGGGAGGAAGAGGAGTTTTCAACTTTCTCGCCCCCCAAGGAACCTGATAATCAGGTCATGCTTCCCTTCCAATTTTCCCTCCATGTAGGGGTGTGCGATATATATCGTCTGTGATAATATCGTTAGTGTTGTTTTGACGATGTGCGATTTGTCATTATAGATTACTTTGCAAAAAACATTCAAAACACCCCATTCTGCTGGGAGCGCAGCTATTGACAGCTCGTCGGCTTCACTGTTGGGCAGACCCAGAATGTGAATGGCCTGAAGCAACCTCGAGAATGTCTGACTCCAATGTAGGAGGTGGTGAGCGAGTTGTGACATGCGATGGGAGTGTAGACCACCTTGCCACTCAGCTGATGTATGCAATGGTTTCAGTGTTGTCCATATGGACTGGGTTGCCCCACCGTCGAGGGTGGGAGGGATAAGGAGCTAGCAGGATTGTTTATGACAGCAAAAAAAAAAAAACCTGAGTATGCATTGCACCTGCTGTCTATTTATACTCTCACTGCGATCAGTGGCAGCCGGCCCAGGATTTAAAAGGGATTTTACAGAATAATGATAGCAAAAGAACTACAATTAATTGCAATGTGTTTGAACAATTTGCAAATAATGTTTGTTAAAATAGGCAAGCATTCACTCTAAATCAAATGCCTTGTATGCCAAAAATCACGTTAATGTTTCTTATCTCATTACATTTAAACAAATGAATTGGATATATGCATAAATTGTAAATCAAAATGGCAACATTTGACAGTAAAGTCATCTAACTTTTCTATCATAAAAAAGTTGACATTAAATGTTAAGCTAACTTAAATCTTGCGTTGAACTAATAAAAATAAAGAAAAGTTAATTAATGAAGTGATTTATTATTAAAAAAAAAAATCTGTTTTAGTTGATTATCTAAACACTAATTCCTCAATGAATGGAGTATGTGTACTGTACATAGTATGTAAATTCCGTTTCCCATGACGCAGTGCACTGAAAAGCCACTTGGTAATAAACATGTGACACTCTGAGATCATGTAACGGCAGTGTGGCATGCATTTCTAACATCTATCCTTCCTTACTTTATTAAATTATTTTAAAATTTTATGTATTAAGCTTTATGTTAATGTGCCTTTTTAAAACAAATTCTTTGTTCTCCTCACCCTCAGGTCTAAATTTCTTAGCGACAAGTGGATGTGTGAAAAGGGCTTCCTGCGTGAGGAGGATCTTGTAGTCAACAAGCCATGGTGAGCGTAAATACATACTCACATACGCACGTTTTCTTTGAAAGCACCCTTGTTATTTACACACTGATATCCTGTGCAAATATAGACACTCTATGCATCTGTTACTACACTAGTCTGCATTACAGCTACAGTTCAGCTTCTAAATGTAGAGACGTGATCACTTTCCCAAATTACTGTCTGTGTGTCTTCTCACCGTGAGTCTTTATTCTCCTCCCCCTCCACCCGCTCGCTCGTCTCTCTGTAGGTGGTGGAATCTGACTCTACAGGAGCTACGGCTCTCTGCCCCACTGACTGTGCTGCCTTTAGTGTCCATTAAGAAGACCATTCAGATCCTGAAAGAGAAGGCTTTTGACCAAGCCCCAGTGGTGGACGAGGCCGGGTAGGTCATTCATCCAGAAACCCGTTTTACTAGAACATGACCATTTTCTCAAGCCTCTGAAGATTTTATTCCCATGTCCTCGAGGAGATCATATCAGTGCAAATCGCTTGAAAAAATTAATTGTCACAATTAATGCATATTCAGTGCTACGTAATGGGTTCAGTTGAGACATCATGGACTACACTGATAAGGATGTCAAACAATGAGAAGGAAAAATCCTTTAAATATGTCTTTAACAAATTGTGTGTGCAGTTGTGTGTAAAAAAAAAATGTTCTTAATATATTGAAAAGCATTTAATGATATGCTAGGTAATTTTTATTTTTATGTACATATAAAAAAATACATTGTAAAATAATTTATATAGAAATAGGTTTCTTGGCTTATTTCATTTGACGCATGAAAACATAATTTTAAAAAGGCCAAAATATCTATATTTAAGTTCCTCACTGATATTGTCACACAACAGTAAAACAAATATAAAATATATAAAAATAAAAACCTAATGCTGAACTTCTTCGATTTTATTTAGGCATGGCTATTTACACTGTAAATAATAGATGCTGTTTACCCTGAAAATAGCAATTACATTCTATTTACACTTAGTGCAAATAACATATTTTCTTAGTGATAGATGCTATTTACGCTGTAAATAATGATTTCGCGACAAAAACCAAGTGCTTTACTATCTATGTTTGACAGGCATCTTTTTTCAGTCTCAATCAGAATAAAAATGTATGCTTTTCAACTTTTCATTTAAATTGTAACTTTCCAGATTTTTCTGCCCCACCTAATTTTTCATTTTAAATATGTGTGTTTGTGTGTGTGTGTGTGTACCTGTTATTCCTTTTGTTATGGGGACCAAATGCTCCCATAAGTATAGTAATAGCAGTAAATTTTGACTTTGCAGGGATATTTTTTTGTCCCTATGAGGAAACAAGCTTTTAAATCATACAGAATTTCTTTCGAAAACATAAAAAGTTTTGTGTTAGAGTTATGGTAAAGGGGCTAGAAACTACAGTATGTACAATATAAAAACCATTAGGCCTTTTGAATGTCCCCATAAAACATGGAAACCCAACGCTGTGTGTAATATAGGTATGGATTAATTATTAATTCACATACTGAAATATTTCATCATGGAGGTCACGGTCGATAAAATGTTGTTTCTTTGTTTGTTTTGATTTATTAGTTATTTTGAATTAGCTTAATACAAATCATCTCCCTGATTTGTATCATCAGCACATTAGTAGAAGCTCCAAGACAGAGATTTCCAAAATGCACAGTGCTGGGGACTTCCAGGACCGAGATTGAGACCTGAATCATGTCATTAACCTAAAAATACCTAAATGGTAAGACAGATGGTAAGTGGAGTACAGTGTGGCTCAGTCTGGTGTCTGGTTTTCTCCCTGTAGGCAGATTCTGGGCATGGTCACATTGGGGAACATGCTCTCGTCCGTTCTGGCTGGGAAGGTCAGGCCATCCGATCCTATAAACAAAGTTCTCTACAAACAGTTTAAACAGGTGGGCACGCAAACACAGACACACCCCCCTTTCTGTCATACTGTACATGCAACAGAAGGACCGAAAAAAGGATGCACACGACATGTTCAAATAAACCTTGAGGCATCATAATCCAGTGTTGTTGTGGTCTGTAATAAAGACTCCTGCTGTTTGGATTTCTGAAGCTTGCACGGAGAAGCAAATAATAGCAGAATAATAACATGTTAATTGTACATGTCAAAGACATTATCAGTACACACAGTGCTACTTAAGCTGCACTGACAGATGAAATGTGATCGCTCAATAGTCATATTGTTTCTCTCTTTGTAGGTGCGCCTAACTGATAACCTGGGCAAACTCTCACGTATCCTTGAGACGGACCATTTCGCCCTTGTTGTGCATGAACAGATTCAGTGTAAGTCATTTGACTCTGTTAGACCTTTTCCTAACCAGTCTGCTGCTCTCCATTTTCTTATTTTAGTTGTATACACTATAAACGTAAAAGATTCAGAAGTTTGGGGTTAGTATGTATGTATGTATTTGTGAAATAGTATTTATTTTATTATTGATGCATTAAATTGATCAAGTATCAGGGAAAACCGTTAAATTCTTACAAAAGATGTCAATTTGAAATCAGTGCTGTTCTTTTGAACTTCATATTTACGTGGTAGAAGCAAATCAAAAAGATGCCAACATGCCCTCAAACAAAATTTGATCCAGACTGCGGTAAATACAGATGTTATTTAGCAATGCATTTAGGTTGGCACTTTTAAAAGGTGGGACCTACAGCAAAACTATTTGTGTAAGGAATGTAAAGGATTTTCAAAGCCTCTTCTTCATGTGACCGAATTAACAGGTATTGTACAAAGTGTACAAAAGTCTTACCACACAAAATGTAGCACTATTCAGAAACAACAGTCTTATTCATGGAGCTAAATGCAGTATGGCACCAATTCCTGAACTCCGGATCACTGCTCCCCTTCTGTTGCTATTTGTTGCAAAGAAATTTCTACATTGTGAACCTGTTCAAGGACATTACACCTGCTGCTGTGGCAAACTCGGCCAAGTGCTAGAACAACACTACAGTGAGCTTAGCTTTTTCAAACGACAATTAACAAACATTATATAAGAATATGGGGCTGCTTTGATCAAATTATTTTTGCACTTTTTTGGCATCTGTAACACCAATTATTTCGACCCCAGCAGTGCTGTTGTAGCATCATTATTATACTATTATGGTTTTTGTTGTGCATTTTTTTGTTCTTTATTTTTTTTAGTATTTTTTTTTTTTTTAGTATTTTTTCATGGCTATGTAGATTTATATAGTTTGTCATTTTAGTTCTTCAACTTAAGCATTAAAACAGTGATTCTGAAGTGCTTAAGAGGTCTTAAATTCATAGTTCAATTCATAGCAAAACAAAATAGATTTTCCAGTATTTTTGTTTACCAATACAAATATCGAAACTTTATTTACTTGAGGTGTAAAATAAAGAGATTAAGTCTTGAAACTGAGCAAAATGAAGTGAGTTTATGATTAAAATAAGAACAAATATCTATCAGTGGGGTATGAAAATAACTTGTCCATTTAAATGAAGCTGTTCTCATCTCATGTCATTTTGTTTCCCAAGTAAATGTATCTAGATTCAATAATCTTTAGACATTTGGACTGGAAAACAAGACTAAGATACAAGTCACAATCTTTCCTTGTGTTTTTTATTTTTATTTTATTTTTATTAATTTTTTTGTGATCAGAAAGTACAGTCAAACTTATTTCGATATTTCAGTGTTTGGGAGCAGAGTTGTTCCACCTTTAAAAATGTGTTTTGTAAAAAAAAAAAAACAAATGATTAAAAAGTTGCTAATGCAGTTATTTGTGTGCTCCCTAAAATGTACTTTTAGAGAACGCACTCCCTTTAAATTATTACATTTTATTTACTCTGTACCAAAATAAAAAAAGAAGCACCATCTTAACACCTGCAGAAACCTTTTATAAAATATCCCTATTATTATTCACTACTGTTTTTAGGTTTAGTTAATGATAATATCCCCGGACCTCAGTCAGATGAAGTACTGTAAATGCATGGTGTCACTGCAGTGGATGGTCCACTCCTCCGTCTGAATTGCAGTTCTTGTCTTCCAGACATGAGCAATGGATCCCCAAAGATGAGGCAGATGGTGTTTGGGGTGGTGACAGCCATTGACCTGCTGAACTACGTGGCCACTCGTGAGAGGAGGGAGCGCTCACTGTCCGAGTGCTCGCTGTCCGAAGATCAGTGAACAACCAAGAGTTGAAGCTTTTCACAGTTTTTACCTTTATTTCTCTGCAAGTGGTATGCTCCACATATGCTTTTATAAGAGCCAGTCAATATAGATTTACATGTAAAACAAATTTCTCTCTGTTTACAGCATGTTCTTCTTTTATCTCTAAAGAAGAGATAGCTGTTTTGTTAGCCAATCAGCATAGTGAAGTTATATCACAGATCAGTCAAACACCATTTGTAGTTTTGTTTACTTTGCAGATTTGATTTGATGGTGTATATATTTAAAAGAATGTTATTTTATTCTTTTAATAACTCTGCATGCAGTTTGATTTAGTTTAGTTTATGTGCTGGATTCAGGTGCTCTCTTGTTAAAGCTACAGCTTCAATCACCACCTAGTGACTGCAATAGATTACGACAGGCATAGAAACTTCGACTTTCAGGATTCATGCTCTGCTTTTTGGCACAATTATCTCTGGAACGTGTGAGGAGTTTTGCAGGTTGATACTAAGTGTGTTTAGCAAAGCAAACTGCACCCGGACGAGATGACTTGTGATTTTTCTTGTATTGTTGCAAGACCGGATATTGAGTGTAAATAAATAATAGCAGTTTGGACTTGCTTTAAACACATCACTCTGTGTTGAGCAAATTTGATTGTTTCATTTTTCTATGTTCTTTTCGTCTGACCTCTTGTAAATCAAAACTTTAACTGATAGAGAATGAATAAGATTGTTTGTATATGAGTTAATGTGAAGTAAATGAATGTGTGAGGGTGCATTAGTTTGCACTCCTGATCATGGTTTCTGGAGTCTCTGGCTCAGAATGTCTTTACTCATTTGATTTGCTTTTCCTTGAATCTTTTTGCTTTAATAAGTGAGAGTTACAAATAAAGACTTCTTTTCCGGAAGGGATACTGGTTGTAATGATTGTTGTCACTACATCTGTCTTTCAGGTCAATAGATCAGAACATTTTATTCAGGCTGATGTGAATTACAGTTTGTCATCAGTCTCCCCCCAAACAATAGTGAAAATGTTTTAAAGTCTTCATATATATATATATATAAATATGAACACTATTAACAACAATTATTATGATGCAATCAAACTTCTAGCAAAATTTGGTATTTCTGTATGTTGTTTCAGGGTTTGCATCATCTGAGGGGATGGTATCATCTTCTGAGGTGTTATGGATCCAGACTGAAGCTTGTGTAAATCCTAGTTACCACTAGTTACCAAAAGTCCAGCATTTTGTGACCTTAGGGAGCGTGATGGATTGTAGCATGGTAGAAGACTAGTTAGGTACGCAGGAGCTAAACCATTAAGGTCTTATAGGTGAGTAATAATATTTTGTAATAGATAAATAGTGCAGAGACTGCGAATTGGTGGGTATTTGTTAAATGTGAGCTAAAATCATCACAATTAAAAGTACCAAAGATTAAACTACTTCAGTCTGTGTGCACTGCATTTAATACACACATTTTATAATTTTAGTTGAATTTATTGAGATGCACCTGTAAAGTCAAAGGCATAAAATTCCCCAAATCAGTTTAATGTTTACTAAGTATTAATTATATGAATGAACACAAACTAATGATGCAGCAGCACAATTACTGGTATCTGCCTCAGTTGAAGAAAAAAAAAGAAAAGTTTTATGTATCAGTTACACGTTTGAGTTTAGTTTATGTGGAAAGTTGTGGCATTATTAATTTAGGATGCATGCTGAAAACTAGTCAATGGTCACCAATAGTCATTAGAACATATTTAAAGAAATCAACATTAATTTCATAATAGGCACGGATATATTAACAACACATACCCTTTTATTATGTAGAGATATTACAAAAGTCTCCATACAGCCTCTGTTAACTCTTTAAACCTGACAAATAGCGCCGCCTGCTGGGGTTATGAAGATTAACACGTACTTGACCTTGATCTTGATTTAATAATGTGGTCTCTGACTGCTGGACTGTATGAGAGCTCAATATCTGTCTTGGCTGTTCATTGTCAGTGATTTTTATCAGTGGAATATTTCATGCGGTATTAAAATGTCTGAAATTATGAATATGCTTTTACGCAGCATTGCATCTTCAAGAGCCATGTGATATTAGCAGCCCAATAAATCAGCATATGCAAAGTTTTAGAGAAAAGTACTGATGTTTAAAAGCAGTATTTGACACTTTTTGCCCATATTTAGCTCACAAATAAAATGTGCTCTGAAAATGTGCTCTGCATGAACTTGCACAGGCCTGCATGAGTGCATGGAGGTTGTTTTGGAAACTTTTCTTCCTCTGGTCAAGTCTCCAATCCATCTCCACTCACCATCAGTAACGTCATTCATTTTTCCTTTGAAGCTTCCTGGCGCTGGGCCTCTGCTGTTACGAGAAATCTGCCTTTGCTGTCGTACAGGACCCTTCCCCACTCAATCCATAATACAAACGCACATCACTGCTAATTTAGACCTGAACTTCAATGATTTAATGAACAAATCACTTTTACAACTAACTGTGACAGGAAATCTTTCTAAAATAAAACCAGTTTCTTTTCTTTTTCCCTTTGTTTGTGGTTTAACGGGATTGTGTTTGCACTTTCTGTTTTGTGCTGCTCTATTTAGTTAACTGATGGCTATGAATTGTTGACAAGCTTGTAGTTGATTCAGATCTGTGTCTCTGTGGTGAGCTATTGTTGCATGTGATTTGGATTAGATTGTTTCAGTAATGTTGGGATGGTTCCTTTAATAAAAACAGGCTTGCAGAATATACAAATTATTAGGAAAAAAAGATAAATAAATATAGGCTTTCAAGCTAAAATAAAGGAAAAGAAAAACATAAAGGTTAATTTACAGAGGAAATTGGGTTCATATATATATATAATACTTTTAATTAGCAAAGATGTAATAAATTGATCAGAAATGACAGTTAAGGTTTCTACATGGTGATTTCAGGAGATTTCTTTTTTAAATAAATGCTGTTCTTTTTAATCTAACCAACATTTGCAAGCTAGTATATAGTTTATATTAATACCTAATACATATCCTATATAAAATATAATAATAAAATATTACAATGAAATTATTATTAAATCATATTTATTATTATTATTATAAAATTATCTATAAGATAATATTTACAGGATAGTTTATTGCTGAATAAATCAAATCACATGGACACATTAAATTAAGCATTCCCCTCACAGATGATTAATTTTTGTTCAGGCTTCCATTACCGAACAGCATTTCATAGCAATTTTAGAATCGTTTAATTTCACAGCCACAGTGTTGGTATAAGAGTCCTACAGTGTCTCCTCTCAGCACATAATCACACCGCAGTGCAGACTACAGTAAATACAGATGTTATTTAGCAATGCATTTAGGTTGGCACTTTTAAAAGGTGGGACCTACAGCAAAACTATTTGTGTAAGGAATGTAAAGGATTTTCAAAGCCTCTTCTTCATGTGACCGAATTAACAGGTATTGTACAAAGTGTACAAAAGTCTTACCACACAAAATGTAGCACTATTCAGAAACAACAGTCTTATTCATGGAGCTAAATGCAGTATGGCACCAATTCCTGAACTCCGGATCACTGCTCCCCTTCTGTTGCTATTTGTTGCAAAGAAATTTCTACATTGTGAACCTGTTCAAGGACATTACACCTGCTGCTGTGGCAAACTCGGCCAAGTGCTAGAACAACACTACAGTGAGCTTAGCTTTTTCAAACGACAATTAACAAACATTATATAAGAATATGGGGCTGCTTTGATCAAATTATTTTTGCACTTTTTTGGCATCTGTAACACCAATTATTTCGACCCCAGCAGTGCTGTTGTAGCATCGTTATTGTACTATTATGGTTTTTGTTGTGCATTTTTTTTTTTTGTATTTTTTCATGGCTATGTAGATTTATATAGCTTGTCATTTTAGTTCTTCAACTTAAGCATTAAAACAGTGATTCTGAAGTGCTTAAGAGGTCTTAAATTCATAGTTCAATTCATAGCAAAACAAAATAGATTTTCCAGTATTTTTGTTTACCAATACAAATATCGAAACGTCCTTAAATCAATAAAAATTTACTTGAGGTGTAAAATAAAGAGATTAAGTCTTGAAACTGAGCAAAATGAAGTGAGTTTATGATTAAAATAAGAACAAATATCTATCAGTGGGGTATGAAAATAACTTGTCCATTTAAATGAAGCTGTTCTCATCTCATGTCATTTTGTTTCCCAAGTAAATGTATCTAGATTCAATAATCTTTAGACATTTGGACTGGAAAACAAGACTAAGATACAAGTCACAATCTTTCCTTGTGTTTTTTTATTTTATTTTATTTTTATTAATTTTTTTGTGATCAGAAAGTACAGTCAAACTTATTTCGATATTTCAGTGTTTGGGAGCAGAGTTGTTCCACCTTTAAAAATGTATTTTGTAAAAAAAAAAAAACAAATGATTAAAAAGTTGCTAATGCAGTTATTTGTGTGCTCCCTAAAATGTACTTTTAGAGAACGCACTCCCTTTAAATTATTACATTTTATTTACTCTGTACCAAAATAAAAAAAGAAGCACCATCTTAACACCTGCAGAAACCTTTTATAAAATATCCCTATTATTATTCACTACTGTTTTTAGGTTTAGTTAATGATAATATCCCCGGACCTCAGTCAGATGAAGTACTGTAAATGCATGGTGTCACTGCAGTGGATGGTCCACTCCTCCGTCTGAATTGCAGTTCTTGTCTTCCAGACATGAGCAATGGATCCCCAAAGATGAGGCAGATGGTGTTTGGGGTGGTGACAGCCATTGACCTGCTGAACTACGTGGCCACTCGTGAGAGGAGGGAGCGCTCACTGTCCGAGTGCTCGCTGTCCGAAGATCAGTGAACAACCAAGAGTTGAAGCTTTTCACAGTTTTTACCTTTATTTCTCTGCAAGTGGTATGCTCCACATATGCTTTTATAAGAGCCAGTCAATATAGATTTACATGTAAAACAAATTTCTCTCTGTTTACAGCATGTTCTTCTTTTATCTCTAAAGAAGAGATAGCTGTTTTGTTAGCCAATCAGCATAGTGAAGTTATATCACAGATCAGTCAAACACCATTTGTAGTTTTGTTTACTTTGCAGATTTAATTTGATGGTTTATATATTTAAAAGAATGTTATTTTATTATTTTAATAACTCTGCATGCAGTTTGATTTAGTTTAGTTTATGTGCTGGATTCAGGTGCTCTCTTGTTAAAGCTACAGCTTCAATCACCACCTAGTGACTGCAATAGATTACGACAGGCATAGAAACTTCGACTTTCAGGATTCATGCTCTGCTTTTTGGCACAATTATCTCTGGAACGTGTGAGGAGTTTTGCAGGTTGATACTAAGTGTGTTTAGCAAAGCAAACTGCACCCGGACGAGATGACTTGTGATTTTTCTTGTATTGTTGCAAGACCGGATATTGAGTGTAAATAAATAATAGCAGTTTGGACTTGCTTTAAACACATCACTCTGTGTTGAGCAAATTTGATTGTTTCATTTTTCTATGTTCTTTTCGTCTGACCTCTTGTAAATCAAAACTTTAACTGATAGAGAATGAATAAGATTGTTTGTATATGAGTTAATGTGAAGTAAATGAATGTGTGAGGGTGCATTAGTTTGCACTCCTGATCATGGTTTCTGGAGTCTCTGGCTCAGAATGTCTTTACTCATTTGATTTGCTTTTCCTTGAATCTTTTTGCTTTAATAAGTGAGAGTTACAAATAAAGACTTCTTTTCCGGAAGGGATACTGGTTGTAATGATTGTTGTCACTACATCTGTCTTTCAGGTCAATAGATCAGAACATTTTATTCAGGCTGATGTGAATTACAGTTTGTCATCAGTCTCCCCCCAAACAATAGTGAAAATGTTTTAAAGTCTTCATATATATATATATATAAATATGAACACTATTAACAACAATTATTATGATGCAATCAAACTTCTAGCAAAATTTGGTATTTCTGTATGTTGTTTCAGGGTTTGCATCATCTGAGGGGATGGTATCATCTTCTGAGGTGTTATGGATCCAGACTGAAGCTTGTGTAAATCCTAGTTACCACTAGTTACCAAAAGTCCAGCATTTTGTGACCTTAGGGAGCGTGATGGATTGTAGCATGGTAGAAGACTAGTTAGGTACGCAGGAGCTAAACCATTAAGGTCTTATAGGTGAGTAATAATATTTTGTAATAGATAAATAGTGCAGAGACTGCGAATTGGTGGGTATTTGTTAAATGTGAGCTAAAATCATCACAATTAAAAGTACCAAAGATTAAACTACTTCAGTCTGTGTGCACTGCATTTAATACACACATTTTATAATTTTAGTTGAATTTATTGAGATGCACCTGTAAAGTCAAAGGCATAAAATTCCCCAAATCAGTTTAATGTTTACTAAGTATTAATTATATGAATGAACACAAACTAATGATGCAGCAGCACAATTACTGGTATCTGCCTCAGTTGAAGAAAAAAAAGAAAAGTTTTATGTATCAGTTACACGTTTGAGTTTAGTTTATGTGGAAAGTTGTGGTATTATTAATTTAGGATGCATGCTGAAAACTAGTCAATGGTCACCAATAGTCATTAGAACATATTTAAAGAAATCAACATTAATTTCATAATAGGCACGGATATATTAACAACACATACCCTTTTATTATGTAGAGATATTACAAAAGTCTCCATACAGCCTCTGTTAACTCTTTAAACCTGACAAATAGCGCCGCCTGCTGGGGTTATGAAGATTAACACGTACTTCATCTTGATCTTGATTTAATAATGTGGTCTTTGACTGCTGGACTGTATGAGAGCTCAATATCTGTCTTGGCTGTTCATTGTCAGTGATTTTTATCAGTGGAATATTTCATGCGGTATTAAAATGTCTGAAATTATGAATATGCTTTTACGCAGCATTGCATCTTCAAGAGCCATGTGATATTAGCAGCCCAATAAATCAGCATATGCAAAGTTTTAGAGAAAAGTACTGATGTTTAAAAGCAGTATTTGACACTTTTTGCCCATATTTAGCTCACAAATAAAATGTGCTCTGAAAATGTGCTCTGCATGAACTTGCACAGGCCTGCATGAGTGCATGGAGGTTGTTTTGGAAACTTTTCTTCCTCTGGTCAAGTCTCCAATCAATCTCCACTCACCATCAGTAACGTCATTCATTTTTCCTTTGAAGCTTCCTGGCACTGGGCCTCTGCTGTTACGAGAAATCTGCCTTTGCTGTCGTACAGGACCCTTCCCCACTCAATCAATAATACAAACGCACATCACTGCTAATTTAGACCTGAACTTCAATGATTTAATGAACAAATCACTTTTACAACTAACTGTGACAGGAAATCTTTCTAAAATAAAACCAGTTTCTTTTCCTTTTCCCTTTGTTTGTGGTTTAACAGGATTGTGTTTGCACTTTCTGTTTTGTGCTGCTCTATTTAGTTAACTGATGGCTATGAATTGTTGACAAGCTTGTAGTTGATTCAGATCTGTGTCTCTGTGGTGAGCTATTGTTGCATGTGATTTGGATTAGATTGTTTCAGTAATGTTGGGATGGTTCCTTTAATAAAAACAGGCTTGCAGAATATACAAATTATTAGGAAAAAAAGATAAATAAATATAGGCTTTCAAACTAAAATAAAGGAAAAGAAAAACATAAAGGTTAAATTACAGAGGAAATTGGGTTCATATATATATATAATACTTTTAATTAGCAAAGATGTAATAAATTGATCAGAAATGACAGTTAAGGTTTCTACATGGTGATTTCAGGAGATTTCTTTTTTAAATAAATGCTGTTCTTTTTAATCTAACCAACATTTGCAAGCTAGTATATAGTTTATATTAATACCTAATATATATCCTATATAAAATATAATAATAAAATATTACAATGAAATTATTATTAAATCATATTTATTATTATTATTATAAAATTATCTATAAGATAATATTTACAGGATAGTTTATTGCTGAATAAATCAAATCACATGGACACATTAAATTAAGCATTGCCCTCACAGATGATTAATTTTTGTTCAGGCTTCCATTACCGAACAGCATTTCATAGCAATTTTAGAATCGTTTAATTTCACAGCCACAGTGTTGGTATAAGAGTCCTACAGTGTCTCCTCTCAGCACACAATCACACCGCAGTGCAGCTTAATGAGGCAGAAAGACCCGACAGCTCTGGCAGGAGACATGCCTGGAAAGTCCTGCTCCAACAAAAACATCACGAGCGCTCCAGTCTGTTTAACAGCATCATTTCCACTCATTACATGAGCAGTGCAGATCTGCGCTCACTCACATAGTCCTGTATCTCCTGTGAGTGACTCATGACGGCTCCTGCGTCATTCTCCGTCACTGCCACCAAGAGCAACATTCATATTGAGATTATTATCCAGAGCCAAGATTACACATTCCTTTCTCGAATGGCTTTCTTTTCAGCCTTCTCTGAAGTGACACGCTCCAGTCAGGCTGCTCTTTCTGTTGATTACACGGCTACTCCAGTAGGTGGCGACATACAACTATCTTTATTTGCGTTTCATTAAGTTAGATCCCGATATGTTTCATTATTAGCTCTCAATATGTGAGAGACCTCTCGTGTCTGCGTGCACAAAGGAAAAAGGACATCCGCAATGTGCAGTTTCAATCTCTCTCAATCAACATCAAAGCGTTTATTAAAAAGCAAAGAGTGAACCACTGATGGCAGATGGACTATTCGGACGATGTCTTTCATACCTTTCTAGAACAGTGTCATTTACTTAGCAGTCAATGGGGACAGTCGCAAGGCTCCAGGTTTTCATCCAAAATATCTCAAATTGTGTTTCAATTCAGGGTGGAGTAACCCTTTAAACACAACAACAACAACAACAACAAAAAACGTACAGTCTAGTGTAGCATAAAAAGGAGCCAACAATGTGTTAAAAGGAGTCAGTACTCAAATGCAAATTTTTACTGTTGATTGGAGGCATGCAGTCCATCAGTCACTGCTGCGGCTGCAGTGTTCATCCACACAACTCCTTGAAATTGAAACATAGCTTTGGCTTTGTCTGTCAGCATGATTTGTATTTTGGTGTGTTTTAAAGAAAAACTTGTATAACTGGATTTACACTGCCAAGAACATGTAATGGTTTTCAGCCTCAGGCCGTGGTCAGTCAAACTCATTATTTTGTTTTCAATCTCCTCAGACAAGAGCGTTAAGGAATGTGTGTGTGTGTGTGTGTGTTCAAAAGTCTGAATCAGTTGGTGTTCAGCCCTCTTTAAACCCAGACTGCTGGACAAACTCCAAGAGCATGATAAAACTTTATTGCAAAAACGTCCCTGCCAACGTCCTTCAGTCTATTGGTTTCTGTTCTTCTCAATTTCCAATAATGACAGCTGTGACACTGCGAGAGGGATTGGGGCTTTCAGTCTAAACTTAGTTCACTTATGGTCAGAGAGAACAAGTGAAATGCACTTTAACATTTGTAGTCTATTAAGACAAAAAGGAACAACAACAATATAAAAACCCTGTGGATCATCCAGAAAATGACACCTATTGTTTTAAGTTTCAATAAAACTTTTGAATGGGTTAAATTTGATACATTCAGTTATTATTTTGTCTTGTGGAGTATATGTAAACATCTGTTATGTGATGGTAATTGTATAGTCATTAAAACCATGGAAATTATTTAGGGACTAGAAAATTGTAAACAAATCAAAACTTCTTTATTTGAAAGATCTTACTCTGGACATTCATTCAGACAAATTCATGAAGTGCAAGATGTTTTTAAACATTACTGAAGGAACATTTCTTCAATATGCAGGCCAACCAATCAATGCCAATTTTAATTTCCTTTTTTTCCCCACTTTAATTCTGTAAAGAAGAAATCATAATGCCTAGGCACAGTTTGACAGCGGTACCTTTTTTCATTACATTAAAACATTAAAATGTCAAATTAATAATATCTACATACATAATACATAATACCTTCTTAAACATAAAACTTAACCCTTTAATAAAAAGTAAATTCAAATACAAAAATTTATTTTTTTTTTATAACCGAAAAATAATTCAGTGGCACTTTATTGTTTTTATTTAATAATATTGAAATATTTTATCTTGAACTATTTTATTCATGACAAATTAACATCAACTACATTTTTCATTTTGTAGGATATTGGTAATATTTTATCTTTTATAATTCTTTAGCCTTGTTTTGAGAATACAACCTCCTACCCAAAGCATAATAATGGGGGTCACTTTATTTATTAGACCTTTTATTTATTTATTTTTATATGTGACATCTGTCAACCCTTCAATGGTACTTTAAATAAAACACACACTGCTTTATGCACTGGACACTGTTTCCTTCAGAAGTTTTGACACACCTGTCCATTCCAAAGCTGTCAAACCTGTGGAGACTGGAATACATATGCACATGTACACAAACAAGCAAGTCCAATACGCAAACATACCTACATTTATTAGCAGAGAAACACAGATGCATCCACATTCTCCTGCTGGGAACGTCAATGTTTAATAAAGGCTGATGTGTTTTAGCTGTACTCGGCCCCTCCAGAGAGCGATCTGGCCAGAACGCCACATAATACGAGGCACTGAGAGGAGCTACTTGATTTTGAAAAGCAGGAGAAAGTGGTGTTTGTGCTTGAAATCGTAATGGGGAAGTTGCTGGGAGGGTTGATGGTTGGGTAGACATGACGTAAGCAAAAACAGCTTTGGTTTCAATTTGAGTCTTTTGCGTCATTCCTTTGAATGCCATAATAAATCATGGAAATGACATCCCATTAGCCCCACTCCAGGCTTCCGCCCTCCCCGTCCTCCACTCCTTCAGCTGCTTCTTCATATGGCAAACGAGGTATGAAATATCACTGTGCAGCGAGAAAGAGAGAGAAGAAAAGCACTATAAAAGCAGAAAGAAGTGGCTCTGAGAGTCGAAGTGAAAAGGTTATCAGAGGACTGAAGAATAAAAGAGGCTGTGAGGCTGAGAGTGAAAAGAAGGGAAGAGGAGTCGCTGTGTGCTTTTGATGATGAACTGACGTCACAGCCAGTGCTCAGAGCGCAGCCTGAGGCAGAGAGGAGAAACATGTGTTTGGCTTTCCACCTTTTCACTTTTAGATTCTAAAAATGCCTGTTTTTGTGTCTATAAGCTCTGCATTTTTAGCTGCAGCAGATTTATCTCCTCTGTTTTCTGAAGTTTGGACTGTGGGGTTAGTCAGCGGCTTGGCTCTGGAAATCAGTAAGGCATACCAAAATGTGTCTTTTTAAAATATATATATAGTTTGCATAATTAATTCTGTTTTAATTTAAAAAAATAAAAATAAACAATGTGTACACAACAATTTCAATCAACAATGATTAATTCTCAAAAGAAATGCATATCTTGTCCATACGCCAAACCGAAGAGATAAAATATGATTTTGCTATGAGAAAAACTGTAGATAAAAATTGATTTAAGATCAATAATATATCTAGATTGCAAAACGATTTTGTAAAAATATGGCATATGTAAGAAGAAAAATAACTATAAATACTACAAAAAAACAATCATTTTTATTGTAATAAAACATGCATTGTGATGATGATTATTATGATCATTATTATAGGCCTAGACAAAACATTCATAATGCAGATTATGAGTTTATTCTTGTAGAATAATGACCATATAGGTAATGTCAAAACTGATTCTGCACATTTAATATTGGACCCTGCATATAAAAATAATCTGTATTATTCATTCCCATGATCTTGGCATCACTAATGCAAGGTTTTTTTAGTTTTAGAAACTTATTTTTGCACAAGAACTTTAGGATCCCCTCTAAAGGGTTGAATCATGTGTCAGTTATTGTACATTTCCCTATAGTGTATTTGGATGCACATTGTTCTCTCGCAGGTTTCAGCAGCAGTCCGACTCTATGTTCTCTGATCTGAAGGTCTGCAGAGAAGCGTTTGTGGCTCATTCGAGTGAGTAATTGACCCTGTGACTGTGAGAAGAGAGAGCATTCTGGAGAGGCGGTTAATAACCTTCCACTTCCAACGCGTAGCCTACTGTTTTTGTATTACAAACGTTTGAGCTCATTTGTGAACCAGCCCCCCTGAAGGCTAATGTCTAAGCTGGCTTTGTTGACCCTCACACTTGATTTCATTGTATAAACGAACAGATCATAATCGTAATGAGGTTTACAGTCTGTGTCGCATTACTTGCTTAAACTATTATAAACAATAATGTCAATAAATGTCTGTATTTCTTAATGTCATTGTGTTTTACATGACCTCAGATGTGTGTGAGAGATCTGGACCAGAGGAGGGCGCCCTTGAATTGACATGAGGTATGAAGCCCTTAACCTTGGACTCATGCGAACGCATCAACATATTTTAAGCCACATTTTTTGTAATAATGCATCTACACTGAAATCTCCATAATCACATACTATTTGTAAATGTCAATGGTTGCATTGCCTAAAAGCATTTTTATCTTCTGGATATCTGGCTGAGAAAAGGTGCCAAAGCAGTTGATGAATCGGTTTCTAATGAAACCTTCATTGCGGTGATTATTCGTAATTACGCAGATTGCGATGGCGACTAACAATGCTCCTTCCATTCAGTGGAGGGACTATCTTTCATCATTAGTGAAATGTGTATGAATCAACACAAAAGCGCTTTTCCGAAGTTGCTGACGCAAATGGATTATTAGGAGTTTTTCTTCTCCGCGGGGAGAGGCTAACTGCATTAGATGGGCGTTATTCAGGGGAAACAGCCTCGATGTCTTTACACCCTGGGGATTTTTCTGTCTCCTAAATTCAGAAGTTATTCCACACGAGACTATAGTTAGAGGCAGACGGATTTTAGTGCTATACAGCAGTTAAGAATAGGGAATAGGGAATGATACATAGAGATACATGAATCTTTCAATGTGTAGGCCTATGTCACGTGTGAGATTAGGGTAGGCCTACATGAAAATCGATGTTTATGGATGTAATTGTTATTTTCTTTTTTTTTCTTCTTTTTTATAAATCATGTTCAGCATTCATGAAGTTAATTGCCAGTGTCAACATTACCTCTATTCCAGTGGATTTATTTAATTATTATTATTTTTTCTTGCTGTTGTGCAGTGTTTGGAATAACAGCGTTTAAAAGAATTGCGTTAGGTAACAACGTTATTTTTTCAGTAACGGGGTAATCTAACTTATTACTTTTCCCGTCATTACAACGCCGTTAACGTTACTGAACGTTAAATGCGGTGCGTTACTATGCATTGATTTAATATGCAATCCGAACGCACCCCTGGCTCACACAGCGAGTGAGCAGGTGGGTTAATAACGAGATAAGCGATTATGATTGGCTAAGGCAGAGTCATGTGTTTCATGGTAGCCAATCAGAGCCAGTGTTTTTACCAGGCGGCAAGGAAGCCGACCGGAAGTTGAAGTCGGCCGGGTTCTGCCATCTTGTAGCAGAACATCACTTGCGTTAGCATCCCATTGACCTCCCATTCATTTTGGCGTCACTTTGACAGCGATTAACTTTACATCTGAGGCGTTTAAAGACTCCATTTGTCCATTATTTATTTCTAAAGATACACGACAATGTATAAAGGGCTCCATTGCCTTCTATGTTAAATTATGGCCCCGTAGAAACAGTTTTTGTAAAAATAGGCTAACGATTGCGTCATAACCACTCGACTCTCTGGCGCATTACCGTACAGACAGGAGGAGAAGCTCGCAGGCAATTAATTTAATATGGCATACTGGCGTTACATTTTAAAATACTATGCAAAATAATTAATCAGAATACTTACTCCTGCTCACTCATGCCAAAGAACTCCCCGCTCAAGCTCGCCGTCTCTGCAAGATTAATGATGGCAGTTTGCCCGCACAGCTACTAGAAGATGTACATCTGTCAGACAGGTTGCTGACGTCATCAAGCTTAGTTTGAGTCTGCGCGTCAGAAACGGAAGTGCTAAAAATAGCTAAAACTGGGCTTCACTTGTCTCAATCGAGTTTCAATGGGGTCGCTGTGTCCATTTCTTTTACTGTCTATGGTTTTTACACACACGCGCCAGCGGCGCCAAACACACACAGTCACACACACGCAACAGCTACACAGAGATTCGCAGCAGAAATGGCGAGTCAGGAGCAATCCGATGAAAAGTTGGCATTTTCAAGGTGGAGATATAAGCACTACTTTAAATTCATTGTAGTCAAAGGCAAGAACGTGCATGTAATGTGTACATGTAATGTGTGACACGCATCTACAAAGCTAGTGGCCAAAAACACTTTTCTTACAAAGAGTGCAGGATAAAACTCTTGCTGTCTGTTGACGTGCAATAAATCTCGAAATTTATGTACGAACACCTGTCTGTTCTACTTATTTCAACTGACTTGTTAAAACTGCTAAAAAAAATAAAATAATAAATCTTTGACATATAGCAACTTTTTTTTTTTTTCGTACAGTAACGCAAATAGTTACTTTCCCTGGTAACGACTTACTTTTATTATAGAGTAATTCAGTTACTAACTCAGTTACTTTTTGGAACAAGTAGTGAGTAACTATAACTAATTACTTTTTTAAAGTAACGTTCCCAACAGTGCTGTTGTGTACCTATTTGTGATTGACTTGGAAACTGAAATTGGCCTATTAGTACTGATGGTGGTTGTGACATTTTTGTTAATCAAAGAGTCTTGAAAAAAAAATTGGTTTTCACAAAAAAAAAAACAACAACAAAATTACACCCTTTAGCATTGTAGATTATAAGAAATGTTTCTTAAGTAGCAAATCAGCTTATTAAAATGATTTCTGAATGATCATGTGACACTGATGATGCAGAAAATTCAACTTTGTCAAAATTTTATCTTACGAATAAATTACATTTAAAAATATATTCAAATAGAATTAATGGTTTACTGTATTTTTGATCAAATAAATGCAGCCTTGAGCATAAAAGCCTTCTTTCAACAAGATTAGGGAATCTTACCGACCCTAAACTTTTAAATGGTTGTATATAAGTCACCACCACCCTCATGTCAGTTGTTTAGGAATATGAAAATAAACAGAACAGAATACTTAATTAAAATATGTTCAATTCTAATTTATTTTTTTTCCATGATAACTTAGCTATGTCTGAAGCATAATCATTTTAGTGAAAATATGGATTAAATATGAAAAATTGATGCAGGGTAATGGCCATGTAGTTAGTAGTTAGACTCTAAAATAGATTTTAAAGCCGTTCAAAAGTCTTTTGAATACTTTTTTTATTCATTGGAGTGAAGCTTTTTTGTGTATTTCCATTTCTATTCAGTCACCATTTCTCAATCCATCCTGTATAGCCTGTACTCTGTTTTAGTCGTTTTTTATAGTTTGATAAAAAAGGAAACATCTTCAAGTATGAAAATAAACGGTTTTCTGTCTGCGTCATCGGTGGGTTTCTCGATTACATAAATGCAGTTTATTGACAGTAAGCAGTGTGTGTAACAGGATACTGTTCAATTTGTGTTTATCAAAGTTTCTCATGGACAGACAGGAGTTCATTCCTCTGAGATATGACACTGTCTCGCACAGCCTTTTGAATTTTAATAGCTCAGTGGAAAGGCCTTAAGTGCACTCACACATGGATGACATCACAGGTCCCCATGGTGCTTTGCTGCAGGCGGCACAAACAGAGGTGACAGGCAGTGCAAATGAGGCAGAATCCAGGGCTCAGCAACTGACAACGCACGCTATCATGTCTGTCTGACCCAAAATCATTGGAGGCAATGAGGTCGTTTCCCTTCCACTGGCTACACAGTTGTTTATCTCTTATGTAAACATTCTGGACTATGCATTTGACACACTGCCAAAGTTAGATGAGCGTGACGTGACGTGTCTTCGGCCTGTTCCTTTTTTCCGCTGAGGAAGCCATTTGACACGTTCAGTGAAGCACGATTACAAATCCAGTCTCCCATGGCAGAGTTTCTCAGAAGGAGGCCATAAATTTACAAGACACTTCACAGTCAAATGTACAAAAATATTGCCATTATCATGTATCATTTTTGGACGTTTTGTATTCTGTTCCCCTTATGAAACAAAAAAATATTGAAAGATGCTAAAATATAATGAGATATATTAAAACACACATATACACACGCACACACATTTCCACATATGGGAAACTAGTGCATTTTTTTTCAGTATACTTCAATATGGACCATGTATGGCTATAGATTGATACATGAAATGAAAAATATATAGAGCAATGAAGGCAAAAACTGCACTACGTTTACGTGTACTAGCTTTATTGAAATACTGAAGTAATTAATTTTTAATTAATTAACTTAATTGTTTATGAATATGTCTGTTTACTTAACCTAAAACATAAATACATTTGCAGTTATTAAATCTATATTTAAGTTCAATGTACTAATTTATCAAATAAAGACAACAAAACTTGAATTTTTCATCTGAAAACATTTCCCAATAAAACATGAAAAAACTAGTTTAACAAACTAACATAAAACAGAATCTCAGAATCACAATAAACAGCATTCAACTCTGAGTTCACAAAATTGGTAGTACTGAATTATAGGTGCAAATTCACTTTTTCCGAGGATGAGCGTTACCTGCTGAATAAAATATAAAGTGCTTTTCATACACCTAGTCCAGGTGCAGGGCATAAATCAGTATGAAAAAATTTTCTTCCAAGATGATTCCCACTCAATATGGGTTACATGTGGACTTGTTTGATCAATGCTGAGGATTCTTACTGGAGTCTGTCTTGTCAGCTTGTCAAAACATTATAAAGTCGGTTAGATAATGCTGTTGTCAAATATTCAAGATCATGTGCATTCACACCATGTTCTTTTTAGAGCTGTTCATGTCCTTGGACCGGGAACTGTGCGTTTCTATGGCAACACCATCAACGCAACATCAACTGGTTCCTGTGGTCTTGTCCCGATGGCTGTCTAGGAGACAAGGTTTTCACTGGGGATCTGTCTCTGGGGCTCATCTAGTTGTCTTGATATTCATTGACATTCAGGGCTGTAGAGGTCATCACTAGGTGCTGATCCACCATATGGGCTGAATACGTACTGGATCCGGGTGACTGCAGTGACCACCTGGTCTGGAATGAGGCTCGATCTGGTGGCTACGGTGACCTCGGATAATAAAGAAATAGAATAATATTAGGAGGGTAGGGCTCGAGTGGAATCCCCCACCGCGTCCCGAACCCTCGCGGCTGGATGATTGGTTTCTCGGGGTGGCGCGCGCTGGTTCTCAGTGCCCCACCCCAGTTCCTTTCTTTCCGGACGTGCATGACGAGCTCACCAAGTCGTGGACGGCACCTTTTACTGCCAGAAACCGGCCGGTGGGCTCCTCCTCCATTCGTCTGGTCTGACCGGCAGTGCCTATGCGGCTTGCGGGGAACACGCTATGGTGTTACTGCAGGTGCACCAGGCTAAGGCACTGAAGGACCTGCACGAGGGTGGTCACGATCCAGCACTTCTGGAAGAACTCCGAACCGCCACTGACCATGCGCTTCGAGCAACGAAGGTCACTGCGAGTTCGCTGGCTTATCAGGCTCAGGATGTGCCCTGCCTGTTCAGGTTGCGAGCTCACTCAACTAGAAGTGTTGCTTCCTCCTGGGCACTGGCTCGTGGCGCCTCGCTGACAGATATTTTTAGAGCTGCAGGCTGGGTGACCCCTAACATTAACATTATCCATGACCCTAAGCAGCTGGATGCGGCGGAACGTCCGGTGCCAGGCCTTTATGATGTATCCGTGAGAACCATGGAAGGGTGGGTTCCATATTGAGACCTAAGCGGTACTTGTATGTGTATAGTCCATGGTATAGCCTTAGAGCCCATGTTTCTGCCTTCCCAAGAGGGTTTTTAATCACCTTAAATTTCTCTGTATACTCCTAAACGGATGCTATATGTGTATTTGCCTCCGAGACCTCCTTCGGGAAGGATGGGGCTTCTGCAGTGTCCCGGTTCCAAGCGGACTGGGTACGTTTTCCCAGTGTTATCCAATCTCACCCAGTGAGGTAGTGCTTTGACAACGGTGAGTGGAGCTACTTGTTCTGAGCCCTGGCCTACACCTAATAGGGGCACAGGCGGCTCGCACAGGGCACTGGAAGGGGCAGCACCCATGGCGCTTTGATAGGGATCCCATATTCATCGGTCACCGACGTGGCGTCGAGAGTGACTGACTGAAAGGGAACGTCTTGGTTACGTATGGTAACCCTCGTTCCCTGAAGGAGGAAACGGAGACGCCACGTCCCGTCGCCATGGTTGCTGTACCGCCGCTGAGTTACCGGGTCCCGGGCTCGGCTCCTCAGCGAAAAAATGGTATGCATTGCACCTGCTGCCCTCTTATACTCACGCAGTGATCAGCGGCAGCTGGATGCAATAATTGGCTCGTTTAGTTTACACTCGAAGTAGATTGGTCTATCGAAGCGATATCCCATATTGTTCGGTCACCGACGTGGTGTCTCCGTTCCCTCCTTCAGGGAACCAGGGTTACCATACGTAACCGAGACGTTTTTCAAATTGGTATGTTTCGCTGGGCCGCGAATCAGAATCAGAATCAGAATCAGAATCAGAATGTTTTATTGTCATTATGCTCACACATAACGAAATTTTGTGTGAGACTCTCGGCTTAAAACAGTTATCATACAAAAAATGACACAGCAATTATATAAACACAAGCAATATATAAATATAAAATAGAAATAAATACCTCAAGTAAACACCGGACACCAGAATACATTCAATAGCAGCAGAGTAAATATATATACTAGAGTATTAAAATCAAGTAGATTAAAAACATAGTGCAGCAATGCAAAACAATCAGAGTTTTTGTATTCAAGTAAGTATTTTGCATCAGTAGGAGTAGGGTGCATGTGAGCGAGTAAGTGTGTGGCTATATAGGGAGGTTGCATGTGTGTTTGACTGCGAGGGAATGGAGGGGGGTGATAGCTTTCACAGCTCTGGGGAAAAAGCTGTTTTTGAGTCTGGTTGTGGTGGTCTTGATGTTTCTGTACCGCCTTCCTGAAGGAAGCGGTACAAACAGTCCATTTCCCGGGTGGATGGGGTCGGCCACGATGCGGCTGGCCTTCTTCCTGATTCGGACAGCATATATCGTGTCCAGGTCTTGGAGATGGCAGCCCACAATCCTCTGAGCAGTTCTCACCACCCGTGCCAAGTCCTTCCTTTCCTTTGCAGTGCAGCTGCCATACCACACCGTTGCACTTAAGCAAAGTATGCTTTCTATTGTAGCACTGTAGAAGTTCTTGAGCAGCTGAGAGGAGAGTCCAGTACGTTTTAACTTCCTGAGGAAGAAAAGACGTTGTTGCGCCTTCTTCACCAGGTGTGATGTGTTGACAGACCAGGACAGGTCAGATGAAATATGGACGCCCAGGAACTTAATACTATCCACACGCTCCACTTCATCCCCCCGTATGCAAAGAGGAGCGTGCTTCGTCTTCCTGGACCTCCTGAAGTCCACTATGACCTCCTTGGTCTTGTTGGTGTTCAAAATAAGATTATTTGTTGAACACCAATGTATCAGGTGCTGGATCTCCTCTCTGTATTGAGTCTCATCATTGTCAGATATGAGACCCACCACGGTGGTGTCGTCTGCAAACTTCACGAGCGTGTTTGTGGAATGAATAGCAGAACAGTCATGAGTAAAGAGGCTGAAGAGGACCGGGCTGAGCACACAGCCCTGCGGTGTTCCAGTGTTCAGGATCAGGGTGGAAGATGTATAGTTCCCTATCCTCACCAACTGTGGACGATTTGTGAGAAAGTCCCTGATCCAGGAACACAGTGAAACTGATAGTCCCAGGTTGTGGAGCTTCAGCACCAGCTTATCCGGGAGAACAGTGTTAAAAGCTGAGCTGAAGTCCACGAATAGCATCCTAACATAAGTGTTGGGGTGCTGCAGGTGTGTCATGGCTATATGGAGTGCTAGCGAGACAGCATCCTCCGTAGAGCGGTTCTTCCTGTAAGCGAACTGAAGGCTGTCAAGTCCAACAGGGATAGCATCTCTGATGTAATTAAGGAGGATCCTCTCAAAACACTTCATAATTACCGGGGTTAGGGCAACTGGACGATAATCATTGAGGCATGTGGCGACTGATTTTTTGGGTACAGGCACAATGATAGAGGTTTTGAGGCAAACAGGGACCATAGAAAGCTGCAGGGACAGGTTGAAAATGTCCAGGAAAACTCCTGCCAGCTGGTCAGCACATGATTTCAGAGCCCAACCCGACACCTTATCGGGTCCTGCAGCCTTGTTGATATTGATGTTCTTTAGGGTAGAACACACTTGGTGCCGCTGCAGGACTAGGGGCTGGTGCTGCTCCTCTAGTTGGGGGAGGTGTACAGTCTCTCTGCTGCTCACTGAGTCAAAGCGTGCAAAGAAGCTGTTCAGGGTATCTGGCAGAGTGGGGTCATGGCTGACCTGCCGGTCACTGTGCTTATAGTCCGTAATGGTCCTTATACCTCTCCACATATTACGTGGATTGTTGTTGTTGAAATGCTCCTCAATGCGCTGTTTATATCTGAGTTTTGCTAATTGGATACCCTTTTTCAGTTCTTTCCGGGCCCTACTGTAAGCCAGCCTGTCTCCTGACCCGTAAGCTGCGTCCCGGGCTTTAAGCAGGTGCCACACTGTGCCGTCCATCCATGGCTTCTGGTTGGGAAAAACCATAATGGTCTTTGTGGGCAGGACAACATCAGTGCAGTAATGAACATAGGACAGAACAGCAGAAGTATATTCCTCAAGATTAGCGCCCTGTTTGAACACATCCCAGTCTGTATGCTCGAAACAGTCTTGTAGTGCTGAGGAGGCCTCCTCAGTCCAGATCTGCACAGTTCTAGTAGTGGGATTAGTCCTGCAGATCAGAGGTTTATAAGCCGGGATCAGCTTCACTGTGATGTGATCTGACATGCCCAGGTGTGGAGCTGCATGAGCTTTGTATGCTCCCGGAATGTTACAATAAACCTGATCCAGTGTATTATTTTCTCTGGTTGGAAAGTCAACGAATCTGTAAAATTTGGGAAGCACTGATTTCAGTTCTACATGGTTAAAGTCCCCAGCTACAATCACAGCTGCCTCTGGATTAGCGTTCATCTGCGTGCTAATCAGACAGTACAGCTCCTCCAGTGCTAATTTAGCATTAGCCCTCGGTGGTAAATAAACTGCTATGATTATAACAGAGCCAAGTTCTCTGACCAGTTTGAACGGTCTGCACTTCACTGCCATATATTCCAGATCAGGGGAGCAGAATGTTCCAATAAGACTAGTAGCAGTACACCACAAGTTATTAATGTAAAGCACCAAACCTTCGCCTTTGTTTTTGCCCGAAGCTGCGGTCCTGTCGGCTCGGAACAGAGAACGCCCCGCTAGCTCTACCGCAGCATCGGGTATGTTGTTATCCAGCCAGGTCTCGGTGACGATCGCCACACAGCTGTCCATCCTCCCCGAAGCGAACCTCAAGCGGATCTCGTCCAACTTGTTGGTGAGAGACCTGGCATTCGCGAGGAGAAGGCTGGGCAACGCCGGTCTGTGTGGATTAGCATATAGCCTAGCACGCAGACCGCTCCGCTTACCCCACTTTTGTTTACGGTGTCTTCTGCGTCTCCTGAGCCACAGAGGGGGGGTAGTGAAAGCCCCGATGAGCCGCTGCA
Source organism: Carassius carassius (assembly GCF_963082965.1). Lineage (NCBI taxonomy): Eukaryota > Metazoa > Chordata > Actinopteri > Cypriniformes > Cyprinidae > Carassius > Carassius carassius. The sequence continues at coordinate 7,233,373 of NC_081773.1, forward strand.
GCTCCGGTGGTATAGAATCCAGCTTTGGGGGTGCATAAAGTCCCGATTTTTTTCCCCAACTCCAACATTTCAGCCCGCCCATATTGTATTTTTTTTTGCAAGTCCTTGAATAAGCAACGAAAACACATACAAAACCATACAAAAAAATAAAAAAAGCCAAGAGCTCCGAGCCGCTGCGTGCACACGCGCCGCCATAGAGATGAGTATATATAGAGAAGAAATATAGAGATGAGTATCATCAGCATTACAGTGAAAGCTAACACTGTGTTTCCTGATCTCCCAAGGGTAACATACAAAGTGTGAAAATTTATGGCCCTAGCACTGAGTCTTGATGTACTCCATGCTGCACTTGTGATCGATATGATACCTCTTCATTCACTGCTATGAACTGATGGCGGTCAGATAAGTACAATTTGAACCATTGCTATTGCACTTTTATTAATGCCAACAAAGTTTTCTAGTCTATTTAAAAGAATGTTGTGGTCAGTAGTCTTGAATGCAATGCTAAGAACCAGTAGCACTAATAGACAGATACAACCACAATCAGAAGATAAGAGCAGGTAATTTGTTACTCTAATAAGAGCAGTCTCAGTACTATGATACGGTCTAAATGATGACTGGAAATCCTCACAGATACCATTTTTCTCTAAGAAGATGACTTCCGGAAGCACCTCTTTTAGGAGCTTAGATGGAATAGGGTCTAACACACATGTTGTTGGTTTAGATGATTGAACAAGTTTATACAATTCTTCCACTCCGATATTAGAGAATGAGTGGAATTTTTCCACAGGGGATCTATAGTGCACTCTCAATCATCTGATATGATACGATTTATCTCTAATAGTATCATAAACTCAGTACTGCTGTGCTGTTGGGAAATATCAACACCTGTTGATGCTTTATTTTTCGTTAATTTAGCCACTGTATTGAATAAATACCTTGGGTTATGTTTGTTTTCTTTTAAAAAGAGACAAAAAGTAATCAGATCTAGCAGTTTTTAATGCGCTTCTGTAGGATAGGTTACTGTCCCGCCATGCAATGTGAAATACCTCTAGTTTTGTTGTCCTCCAACTACGCTCCATTTTCCGGACTGCTCACTTTAGGGTGCAAATGTGCTCATTATACCACGGTGTCAGAATGATTTCCTTAATCTTTCTTAAGTGTAAAGGAGCAACATGGGATGAATGCACTTCCATACCTGGTTTACTGTAAAAAGAGCTGGCCTTTGAAATACCATATGGGTAATGTCAGGGGTTAACAGCTTTTCTGTGAAGAGCAAACATAAGGGCATCTGACTTAAGGGTTAACATTTAATTGTGCAGTGTGCCAGTCAGGATATTTAAATAACTTTTATACAAATTTTACTGTGCACCAGTTACTGGTGTAGTTTAATCGCGGATTGGAATCATAACTTATCATGCGCATACTGCCACCTACCGTACCGGAGTGTGCAACATGGATTATTATATAGTTTATGTAATAAAGTAAATAAATAAATAAAAAACATCCTATAATATATCCTTATATCTTTTAGATATCCCACAACTGCTTCATGTGCATCTTTTACCCCTACTAATGGCGTCGTTACCAGATTCGCAGCACCAGTGTGGGGAGGCGTGATCAGGAGATAAACTTAATTTAAATTTAATACTTCCTTGAAAAATGAAACAAATAATGGTCAATTTAATTGAAAGACAAATTATTAACTGGATAAAGTATACTGCTTGAAAAACGTTTTTCAGACCATCTGTATGCTTTAGTTCAATAGTATGGAAATACAATTTATTGACTTCTAAAGCCACTTTTTGCAAAGTCGATTTAATGCTGTAGTCTCATAATAATGTATTAAATATTTGGGTGCTTTCCTTAGCAAATATAGAACTTTTTTCATTAGCAAATATTGAATGCATGTCATTATTTTGTAACTGAATTGATGATTTAAAACACATTATGTAATTGACTCAATTATATGACACTGTGCTAAAGTGGGAGAGAAACAGGTCAAGCCTACTTGGGCGGTGGAGTGTTTTGTCATCACAACATGACACAATGCAGTGGTGGTCACGTAGCACTCTCCTGTGTCAGCCTCAACTCTGACACGTGACAGGAAACCTGATCTGCATGTCCTCCATGGGAATGGGAAACAGACCGCTGGGTCTCACACACCTCCCTTACTCCACAGCCTGCTGTGGGACAGTCAACAAAATGCAAGGCTGCTTTTATTGTAGTGTAAACCTTGCTATTAAATCATTAGATTATTCAATTTGAATTATGTATGCATACTGGCCCTCATTTATCAATCTAATGTAGAAATGACTGCAGATCTGTGCACACAAATCAACTAACGACAGAGTTCATGTGTAATTCATGAAACATTCGTATGCCGCCAGTCTCATCGTACGAATGATCACACGTGGATAAATGTGATGGCAGAAATCAATCGTCATTTGAATATCATGCTTTTTTTTATATATATTGATTTCTCCCAGTATGGGGACAGGAGACTTGTAAGTCAATAAACTGGAAAACAAAGTAACTGGCATTACTTTTTTGAAACCTCCAGTAACTTTCTTGTAAATTTAAAAGTAATGCATTACTTTACTAGTTACTTGAAAAGAGTAATCTGATTATGTAATTTGCGTTACTTGTAATCCGTTACCCAAAACACTGATCATCATCATCATCATCAATATTAACAGGAGCAGTAGGAGTATTGTTATTAATTACTGTCACATATTTTATTTTGAGGGAAGAGGCAAGTAGGCAAGATATTAAAACAAAGTAATATGAGAGAAAGGGTAAGAGGTTCTCACTTGCTCCAGTGCTCCCAGGGTCAGCTGTTTGCTGAATGACGCACATTGAGCCCCAGTTAATATTGTACAGGAGGCATTGGCGTCTGACTGAGCATTCCATTACAGGCCTTTCATGCTGAGTTCACTAAGCAGCTGTGCACTGATTTAGCCTCTCTCTCTCTCTCTCCCAATCCTGGGATCAAAGTCTGGGTCATTTACTAACATTACAGGGAAGGGACATAATACAGATCAATAGCATGACATAGAAGAGTTAATTGCAAAGCAATTGTTTTAATTGGTCTAATTTTTAACAGTTCATTTTGGTCCTGTTTACCACAGATACTTGTACTGTACATAGATAGTTGATGCACAGTTTTTTTTTGTTTTTTTTGTCATCAATATCAATATATTTGGGATTCAAATATCATGAGTGTATAAGGGACAATGTGTATCATTGGTAATGATAAACCATTTCAATGGTCCTGCAGTGAGACAAGATTTCACATATTCCCTGTCACCAAAACTTACTATTACACCCAACCCAGTAGAGGCTGTTTCTGGTTAGTGACGCAAAGCTTTTCTCAACCTGTGAACCACACATTCTCCTTTAATAATCTCCAGGAGTGTCACGGTGGACTGTAAGGAAAAGTTATGCAATAGAGTAAATGGGAATGGTCTCATAATGGCTTTATTATCATGAAGGTTATACCCCTCACTGTTTAACAACTCTATTCAAAGTGGTTTGTGTGCTCTGCTTTGTTCAAAATGTACACTACTGCCAGATCTAGTCTCCAGAGAGTGATTGTTATTCACAGCTAGAAGTTTATTGGAAATTAGAAATGTCCATCAAACCAAAATCATCACAGAAAAAATAAGAACAGTGCACAAAAAAACCTTGATTTTAGCAAGATCAGACTTGTTGTTGATGTGATTGATGCCAACAGCATAGGCCGCACTGTGCAGCTTATGACAAGAAGATTATGAAGTATTGAACAAAGCGATTTGGTTCAATCACAATGATCTGATTATCTGGTTGTTTCTTGAACTTTGTCAGAGAAGCAAGTCACGCTCTTTCTTTCTAACCTGATGTGTCCTAAACATATTAATATTTTTTTTAAGTGGTAAAATTTCACCAACTAAATAATATTCATTTTTCATTCAACAGGTTGCTACATTTAAGCCTATGCTGTGAAGGTACGTTCACACCAAAGACGAAGCCAGCTAACAGGGAACATTCTCACAACCTACACTAACATTTTTGAAGTGTCATATAAATGTTAGGAAAAAATGTTTGTGGACTTTATTTAAACAATATGTTCTCATAAAATTGAGAGAATACTTTTCAACGTTCTCGAAAAGTTCTCATGATGATTTTTAGTTGAACATTTAGAAAAAAACTTTTTCTTTCTAACGTTTTAAATGTTGTGAGGAATGTTTTTGTAACCTTGAAATAACATTCTAATGCTGACAAGAAAACGTCTAAGGTTACGTATGTAACCCTGGTTCCTCGAAGGAACGAGACGCTGTGTCGAGAGTGCTTTGAGGAACGCTTCCAGCGTGACATCTCTGAATAACGTTTGTAATCAGTCCAATGGATGGGCTAGACGTCATAGGTGTGTGACATCAGAGACCAGGAAGCATAAAAGCACGAGCGGTGAAGCCGACAACCAGGCTCAAAGAATGAAGCAAGCGCCGGCCAGAGATGCCAGAAGTGTGGCACTGCAACGCAGTGTCTCGTTCCTTCGAGGAACCAGGGTTACATACGTAACCTTAGACGTCTAAGGTTCATTCTAAGAGAATGCTTTGAGGAATGAGAATGCCCACGCCGCCAGACTTTCAAATCTCTGCCTAGTGTGAAAGAGCAGAGCTAAAGCAAGAGAAGGAGACAGGAGCCTGACAGTAATCGGGGACAACCCATCCAATGGCCAAACTTCAGAGTCTTGACCCCCAGGAGAGAGGAGATCAGAGGACTCGAGGCTTAGGATAGCATCCTGATCATCGCTTAGCATAAGCTTCTTCTGGCCGGAGGCCTCAGCCTTAGTGCACCATGGAGGAAACATGTAACCAGAGGGTTTCTGCCCACTGACTGGCCACCAAGAGGGGCGCGGTAGGCCGTCATGGCAGCCACGTAGACCTTCAGGGTGGAGTGGGTCAACCCTGCGGAGATCCTTCAGGAACTCCAGCACTGTACCAATCGGGCAGTTAACTGGGTTGAGCTGGCGGTCTCCGCAACAAGAAGTGAAAAGCTTCCACTTCAAGGCATACAGTTTCCTCATTGAGGGAGCTCTGGATTAGTGAATGGTCTCAACAACCTCGGTTGAGAGACCGGAAGCTAAGAGTTGTGCCTCCTCAGAGACCACACCTACAGCCTCTAAGTTCCATGCGGGGGTGCACCCTCCGCCTGCGAGGAGAGATCGCTCCTGACGGGAACCTCCCATGTAGTGCCGTCAAAAAGAGAAATCAGAATGAGGCCAGAACGAGGCTAATAACAGCAGCCGGACCCTTTCCCAGCGCACTCTCTCCAGAACTCACGGGAGCAGAGCAATCAGGGGAAAAAATTACAGATGAAGCCTCAGCCACGTCTGCACCATGGTGTCCAGCCCCAGTGGAGCTGGATGAGTCAGAGGAAGCCAGAGGGGACAGTCCGATGTCTCTCGAATCCACCCGAGTCTGGCCAACCTCTCCAACTCTGCTTCATCACCTCGGTGTGAAGCCGCCATTCCCCGGGCCTCAGATTCTGCCTCAACAGGATGTCTGCTCCCATATTGAGGAGCTCCCAGCACCGGGCCCTGAGACAAGAACCAATGTTTTCTCCACATGTCTAAGGCATGTAGGCACCGCCGCGTGACCATTAGCATTCGAAGGTGGTTTCCCCTTGGGGAGAACCCCATGGTTTTGAGCCACCACTGTAGGGGTCTCGTGTACAGCAGGCCAATAGTATTCACATTGGATGCAGCTGTCATCAGACCCAGCAATCGCCGAGACTGCTTGACAGTGAGTGACCGGCCTTCTCTCACTCTCGTCACTGCAGTGAGGATCGACTTGATCCGAGCAGGTGAAATACGTGCCTGCATTGTGGTCGAATCCCACACCATGCCCAGATAAGTGATTCTCTGTACCGGAGAAAGCACACTTTTCTTGGCATTAAGTCTTAACCCCAGCTCTTTCATCTCTAGTCATCTGCTCTGATTGAGCTAATATCAACCAATCACCAATGTGATTGAGTCGTGAAAGTGTGGTTCAAAAGCCCATATCTAAAAAAGGACACAACACCTCATCCTTCCTCGGAACAGTGAAGTACCGGCTGTAGGACCCGGACTCTGCAACCCAAGGAGGGACCACCTTGATGGCCTTCGTCCTCAGAGAGAGTCTACTTCTGTTCCATTACCAGAGCCTGCTTGGGGCCCACCAGAACTGGATTCTTTGGCCTCTCACTACAGTGTGCAGGACCCACTGAGACACATTTGGTGTTTTCACGATGCCAAATAGTCTACTAAAGGAATCAGCCTCTGAAGACTGATCTCTGGTGTCATCAGAGCGATTAGCCCGGTGCCCTGAAGCAGCGCACTGGCAGGAGATGGAGAAGGAGAAACGCCAGTGAAGGCTCCCTCCTCAAAGAGAGCCTTCTGAGACTGAAGCAAAATGCGCGCATCGCAGCTGTCAACTCCCTCGAGAGCTAATACCACGCACTTCACTCTCAAGCAGACAACACACAAACTGCGTGTGTCCCTACCCTACCCTGCTTGAGTCCCTACCCTTTTTTTTTTTGCTGGCAGGGAAAACACACAGTCTGAACATTGCCTGCTCTCGCCCAAAACTTCTCTTGATTGAAGCTTTGACAAATGGAGTTTATCAGTGGACAAACAACAGTAAATAAGACTCACAAACAGATAGCGACTGACACACACACAGAGTTGTCGGCTTCACCACTCATGCTTTTATGCATCCTGGTCTCTGACGTCACTCGCCTAGGACGTCTTGCCCATCCATTGGAATGATTACACACGTTATTCAGAGACGTCATGCTAGAGGCGTTCCCCAAAGCGTTCTCGACGCAGCTCGAGTTCCTGAAGAGGAACTGGACTTTTTAAGAACATTAAAAATAAATGTTCAAATAACATTAATATGTTGGGTAAAAATTTAATTAGTAGAATGTTTAAGAAATGTTTTAGTCAGCTTTAAATACATTTCTAATCACAACAAGAAAACTTGACATTTTAACATTTTAGAAACATTTAAAAACGGTCTGCCCTTAATGTTTTCTATGACCTAAATTTAATAACTATAATGAAAACAAAGAGATTTTTCTAATTTTATGAGAATAGAACTTTTAACACCACAACACTACATTATTACTGCTGAAAATTGACAACAAATCAGAACTGACTCTAAATCGACATTAAAAAGTTCAAGCTTTTAAAGCAGCAAATGAAAAACTATGCACACTTATAATAAACAAAACTTTATCATCCATTGGTCCACTGATGCTAAATATACTTATTTTTATCCTTATAGTTATCATTCTTGTTGTGAACTGGGCCTTGAGGGAACAGAATGGACAGACCTTGTGATTTTTATTTTTTTTATTCCTCTTCCATACACCCAGAAATGTTTACACTCAAAACATGTGCTATGTGCTTACATGTATCACATTTATCAGAAAAAAACTATTTACAATTTTTAAATCTGCCACAGAACATGATCACTGTTTTCTGATTTTATGATGAAAATAAACATACTAGTTTTAACCTTCATGACAGCTATGACATGTTACTCTGAAGTACTTGATTCTGATTGATCAGTCATGGCTTTCTGTTCTCAAATATCTTTATTATGACAGTGAAACCTTTTAGTTTGATTGCTGTCCAAAATTTCTTACGTAGCACTCAATGTTTTTTTTTTTCATTTAAATCAAATCAATATTTCATTGAATATTGCCACTGCATGTCCCAGAAGGGAAAGATAGAGCAGTGCGGTACCAAAATACCTCTGACAATCCTACCATAAACACAACTATTGCATCCTATAACCCATGTAGTGTCATTACATCCACATGCTGCTTCATTAAAGACGGCTAAATTTAATCTGATACTCAGAAACGTCACTAAGACACATGTCAAGTGTTTAATGCATTCCTCACTTGGATTATTCTTCAAAGAGTAAAACCACTGAACTGCTCAAATTAGAAAAGCCTTTTTCTTTACCTCTCAAGAGAAACAATTTATTATACATCATCACAAATACTTATAGTTTTCAAATGCTACACCTGCTTGAACGTTCCTCCAATGAATGCCATAAAGACACACTTGAATAAATGTGTTTCTCATGTCTTTAAAACCCTGTTCATTTGTAAGGCTGAAATGACATGAAATGAGATCGTCTCGGTTATGTATGTAACCCTCGTTCCCATGAAGGAGGGAATGGAGACGTTACGTCAGTGACTGACGAAATTGGGGATCTCGCTAGAGAGACAAATTGTCTTTGAGTGTTAACAAAGCAAGCCTATGAATATTGGCGTGCGAGATTTGCTTCGCGCACCCCACCCCGCAGCGCGGGTATAAAAGGACATCGCGTGCAGTCACAAATTTAGGTTTTCACTGAGGAGCCAAGACGTTGTGCCTCGGCCATACATCGATGGTACAGCAAATTTGGCGACGTAACGTAACGTCTCCGTTCCCTCCTGTAACTGATACGTTCCCTTTCAGTCAGTCACATTCAACGTTACGTCAGTGACTGAAGAAATTGGGATCTGTATGGAAAACGGCACTATTGCTGACCTCCTTCAGTGCCCTGCAAAAGCCAGCAAGTCCCCCCACACCAGTTGGGGTGTAAGATAGGACAGGGCTTAGGCAGAGGAACCCGCACTGCTGTTCCATACAGTGAGAATTGGATAACACTGTGAAAGCGTACCCAAGTAGGGGAACGCTATGGAACCACATCCAGCGCATAGTAGGTAATGTGGAAATTATACATATGGACTGGCCATAGGGCAGTGCTACATATGAAAGTCCCTGCAGTAGACTCAGCCCACCTGGGTAGATCACTACAGAGCAGAGAAGGCAGAGAGATCTCTGCCAAGGAAAGACACGGGCTGACCGTGAAGGAAGCTGTTCCGTGGAAGAATATACATGTGGGATCACCCGAAGGATGAATCACTACCCATGGGCACCTAGCCCAGCACAAGGGCTGACCTTGGGCATACACACGAGTGCTGGACCTGGCGCCTGGCGCTCCACCACGCCTTACTGCTGAGGCTGCGGGAGGAACTTAAACAGCGTTCACCAAGAGGGAAAATTAACTGAGAAGCACTTAAGCGCGAGTATCCGGTCTGTAGAGGGGAATGGCGCAACCAGCGTGATTGACACCGAGCCAGTCCAGCATTACAGGCCTAGTACACGAGAGGACACAAGCTCTACACGGAGATTATAGAATCTCGCAAACGTGTTAGGTGTTGCCCAGCCGGCAGCTCTACAGATGTCTGATATTGAGGCATCCCGTGCCAAAGCCAAGTAGGAAGGGGGCAAGGTAAGCTATGGGCCTGATATGCTAAGACTATAGCCTCCACTATCCAGTGGGCAAGTCTTTGTTTGGAGACAGCCTTTCCCTTCTGCTGACCTCCGAATCAGACAAAGAGCTGGTCTGAGGTCCTGAAGCTCTGTGTGCGGTCCGCGTAAATGTGCAAGGCACGAATGGGACAGAGCAAAGCGATTGCTGGTTCTGCCTCCTCCCGGGGCAGCGCTTGCAAGTTCACCACCTGATCCCTGAAAGGCATGGTGGGAACTTTGGGCACAGTTCCAGGCTGGGGTCTCGGGACAACATGAGAGTCGGCCGGCCCGAATTCAAGGCACGTATCATTGACCGAAAATGCCTGCAGGTCCCCAACCCTCTTGACCGAAGCCAATGCAGTGAGGAGCGCTGTCTTTAGCGACAGAAACTTAAGCTCTACTGACTACAGAGGCTCGAAGGGCTCCTGCTTCAAGGCCATCTGGACCAAGGGGAAATCCCAAGAGGGTACCAGGTGAGGGCGCGGAGGGTTCAGCCTCCTAACCCCCTAAGGAACCTGATGACCAGGTCGTGCTTCCCAATGGACTTGCCATTGCCTTGCAGCAATAGCGGCAACATACACTTTAAGAGAGGAGGGGGACAGCCTTCGCTCCAGCCCATCTTGCAGAAAGGAGAACACAACTGCAATCGGGCATCTACAGGGGTCTTCCCGGGGGGAAGAACACCAATCGACGAACAGGTTCTACTTCAGCGCGTAGGCGTGCCTCATAGAGGGTGCTCTAGCTGAAGTGATGGTGTTTACTACTGCTTGAGGTAAACCATCTAGAACCTCCATGTCCTGTCCAGAGACCACACGTGGAGATTCCACAGGTCTGGGTAAGGGTGCCAGAGGGTGCCCCTTCTCTGAGAAAGGAGATCCTTCCTCAGAGGAATACGCAAAGGAGGGGCTGTCACGAGGAGCATCAGTTCTGGGAACCAAGTCTGACTGGGCCAGTATGGCGCTACTAAGAGGACCTGCTCCTCGTCCTTCCTGTCCTTGCACAGAGTCTGTGCGAGAAGGCTCACTGGGGGAAACACATACTTGCGAAGACCCCGAGGCCAGCTGTGTGCTAGTGCATCCATGCCGAGGGTCCCCAGGTGGCATTGGGACGTGTCCGGGGAGGCAGGTCTACCTGAGCATCCCCAAAGTGTCTCCAGATCAGCTGGAGGGTCTCAGGGTGGCGACGCCATTCTCCCGGAAGGGCGGTCTGTCATGAGACCTCGTCGGCTGCACGATTGAGCTCACCTGAGAAGTGAATGGTACGAAAAGTGACCTCAGATGCTTCTGACCCCAAAGGAAGAGATGGCAGGCGAGTTGCGACATGCGATGGGAGCGTAGACCACCCTGGTGGTTAATGTATGCAATGGTCACAGTGTTGTCCATACGGACCAGTACATGCTTGTTGCGTAGCCTCGATCTGAAGCGGCATAAAGCAAGCCATACTGCCAGCAACTCGATGCAATTGATATGCCACTGCAGGTGAGGCCCTGTCCATGTGCCTAATGCTGCATGCCCATTGCACATGGCACCCCAGCTGATGGCAGATGCATCTATTGAAACAACTGACTCCAGGCAGTTCAGCATTGACTGAGCGTGCTCTGTCGTGAGACGCACTGTCAGGTCGACTGAGTCCAACTCGACACCCTGAAAAAAGAGATCCTCTGCACAGGGGAGAGTTTGCTCTTTTCCTACTTCACCTGATGCCCCAACCGGCTGAGGTGGTTGAGTACCACATCCCTGTGTTCGCACAACTGAGCTCTGGGACAATATGAGCCAGTCGTTGAGGTAGTTGAGAATGCGAATGCCTGCTACCCCCCAAGGGACACGAGGCAACAGGGACAGCCCGAATGGAAGGACCTTGTACTGATATGCCCGCCTCTCGAACGTGAAGCAAGAAACGGCCTGTGTTGGGGGAGAATCGAGACATGAAAGTACGCGTCCTTCAGGTCTATCGCTGCGAACCAATCTTGTGGACGAACGCATTGAAGGATACATTACTGCGTTAACATCCTGAATGGGAGCTTGTGAAGGGCCCGGTTCAGAACGCGCAGGTCCAGGATTGGCCATAACCCACCGCCTTTCTTTGGTACAATGAAGTACGGGCTGTAAAACCCTGACTTCATATTGGCTAGAGGGACCGGCTCTATCACATCCTTCACCAGCAGGACCGCGATTTCCGCTCGCAAGATGGTCCAGCACAGAGGTGAACCGTATGCCCCTGAACTTGGGAGAATGCCGGGCAAACTGAATCGCATAGCCAAGTCTGATGGTTCTTGTGAGTCAGCGAGACGGTCTGGGGAGCACTAGCCAGGCCCTCAGAAACTGAACAAGCGGAACTAGGGGAACCTCAAATTGAGCCCTGCTGCCCGCTGGCGAAAGGGAGGTGGCATGGGAGTAGAGGCTGCACCTCGTGCACCTTCATCCTGGCCCTCTTGAGACCCAGAGAAACAAGAAACTGTCTTGTGCAGCTGCTTTAACGCCTTGGCCTGGTAGACCTGCAGGAGGGCCATGGTGTGCAGGGCAGAGGTGGCCTGTCCATCAGCTCCGTAAGCCTTGGCTGTCAGTCTGGACGAGAACTTACAGGCCCCGCACGGGAGGCGTGGATTACCCTGCCAGGCGACAGCACTTTGCAGGCAAAGCTGCATCCCAATAGCGCTCTCAACTGGGGGGATCTCCACATACCCCTTAGCCACCCCACCGTCGAGGGTAGTGAGGACAGAGAAGGCACTAGATCTGTTTCGGGCAGAAAAAGATGCCCTCCAGGACCTATTCCCCTCCTCATGCACTTCCGGGAAGAATGGAACCGGGGGTGGCTGCCGACGATCGGCGTGCGGCACCCCCAAGTACCAATCATCCAGCCTTGCATGTTCGGGAGATGGAGGCACCTTCCATGGCAACCTTATGCTCTCGGCGGCCTGGGCAAGCATAGCAGTCAGGTCTGGATCTGACTCGGGCAAAGTTACTCTCGCAGAAGGAGGAAAAACAGTTGAATCCTCATCTCCAGAGCCTAGCGAATCCCCCGATGCAGTGATCGACATCAGGTCATCTGCAGGTGGTCCGATGAAGTGCTGGATCCTGTCTGAGGCACCAGCATCCACATCGCAGTACACCAGGGGGCACGATGTGCTGGAGGAGTGAGGGGCCCGTGGAGACTCGCTCGGCGGGAAAGACCTGTAATCCTCAAATCACCCTGGCCATGAGCCGAAGTAGCCCTCCTCTTAAAGGAGGAACTAGAACGGGGCATGGGGAGGGGGACTCCTCCTCATTTGATATAGAGGAGCCTTGAACGCAACATCGCAATGGTCATGGTCCCACAAGGAGAACATGACTCATCCACGAACGCTGCCTCAGCGTACCCGAGGCCCAGGCACGAGATGCAGCGATCGTGACCATCAGATGGAGCCAGGAAGCGACCACATCCAGAAATGCACGAGTGGAAAGACATCTTTAAAAAGATGCCCCGTCACTCGTGGAGCTTTTTTAGAATTTGCTCTTTTAGTTTGAAAGAACAACGAAGTGTTGAAGCTCCCAGGAGGAGTTGCAGCGTGACTGCAGAATGGGAAGCTGCAGCATGCTGAGAAAAAGCAGCAGCACTGGCAACCCCCGCTGACGTGCCATAATGCCAACACTCGTCAAAAGGCTGCCTTGACGACTCTGATCAGGAAGCTGAAGGCTCGGCTCCGAGGCGAAAAGCTGAATGTGCAACTGCACACAATCTCCTTTTATACCTGTGCTTCGGGGTGGGATGCACGATGCAAATCTCGCACGCCAATAGTCATTGGCTTGTTTTGTTAACACTCAAAGGCGATTCTTCTCTCTAGTGAGATCCCCAATTTCTAACCCTAACCCTAACGTTGAATGTGACTGACTGAAAGGGAACAGTTTAATTTGTTTAACATTATTTGGTCACAAATTAAATACCGTTCTTCCATTTGTGTTATTTCATAGATGACGTTACTATTATTTTAAAATGTGGAAAAATATAAATAATAATAAATTAAGTTAACACTATTAAAGTTGCTTATTAGTGTGCCTATTATTACCATACTTGCTGTTTATTAGTACTTATAAAGCACATATTCTTTATGACAATGTTCTATATCTCTATTAAATTTAACAACTACCTTACTAACTATTAATAAGCAGCAAATTTGGAGTTTACTGAGGCAAAAGTCATAGTTAATGATTTGTTAATAGTGAGAATTGGAATTTAAAATAAAGTATTACCAAAATTAATATTGACTTTTGACAGGCAGCATCATACACACACAAAAAAACAACAACAACAACAACAAAATTTTTAGTCTACATATTGTTTAAACTAATTGTGTGTCTCAAAATAAGACATAAATGAAACAAAAAGAAATAAAATAAGAATAGAGGATATCGTATCATTTATACAATAAATTATATTACATATATACATTTTAGAATGATAAAATATCCTATATTCCAATATATATATATATATATATATATACATATATATATATATATATATATATATATATATATATATATATATATATATATATATATATATATACATATATATATATATATATATATCTATACATATATATATATATATATATATATATATATATATATATATATATATATATATATATAGTACATTTACTTGTTTAGATAATCCTGATAATCTAACATATGAACATTGAAGAGAATTGTGTTTTGGAGGAAACATGCTAATATTTACATTTTATTCAGTGCAGGTGTACATTTTAATGTTCATAGCATTTCAAGATAATATTATGACATTTTATATTTACCTTTGACATTTCTGAAATGATGAAGCATTAAAAGTAGTAAACGAATGCCTGTTCCTGGTAACTGATGTTTTTCTGCAGGCCCTCATTATGAGATCAGCAGTATAGCTATGATTTCAGAGAGATCTGGATATACACACAAAGATATTTAAGGGAGCTTCATCAATCAGCGTCTGTGTGACAGAGGTTTTGACACGCTGTGAGCAGGCGTTTGAGCTGAAGAGATGGTGCAGGGCATCCAGTCAGAATGATTGGCATGGACCGCTGGCTTTGGAGCTGCATGTATGAGCATGGTATTCCCAGCACAGATCAATGCGAGCTCTCTGGTCACAGAGCCACCCGCTAGCTTACAGCTGGAGCGATGAGTGCACACATGCTGGAATGTGTTTACATGCACTCTGTCCTCCACCGTGCCTGTGATCCTCTCCGCAGAAACTTTCACATTAGATTATATATTACAGACAGATGTGTTTCACGATAATTGTTATGTTTCTACTGGTTGCTCGGGTTTCTGAGTTGTTTACGGTCTGGAAATAAATGTGAAAGAAAAAAACTTTCTCAAAGCAGTATTTTGTTGTTTGCATTAAAATAACATAAATACTTAAGAATCACTTGAGTAGCAAAACTAAATGAATGAGTTTTCAGAGAATACATCTTGAATTAATTATTATATATTTCTTATGCCAGAAGTTTTACAGTTTCCTGTAACTTTTTAAAATAAATGTGTTGCTGTTGCAGAAAAATGCTAATAATAATAATTCCATTAAAACCGAATAAATACTCAGAGAAGGCCGATATTGAATGAAGTACTGATTATTCTTACACCACAAGAAAATAGTTAATTTCATTGATTTTTGCTTAAAAAATAATAATTATTATTAATAAAAAAACATTTAAAGATTATTATTATTACTATTATTGTTATATTAGATATTTGACTCTAAATAAAAAAAAAATAAAAAAAGATTAAGGTATATGTATATAGCATTTTGTACATGTTACTTTGTAGTTAAATAATCATGTTTAGATAATCCTGGTAATCTTTTAATATGATAAATGTCTTCAAAGGAAAAATCTGCATTTTGTTTTGAGGAAACATGCTTAGTATCAGTTAATCAATAACATTGTTTCATACTTTTAAGTAACTATATGATGTTTTAAATGTATACCTTTAATAGTAAAGTGAAATTCCATTAAAACAATTGGAACACCCCCACCCCCCGAAATGTGAGGAAAAAGGTATATAAACACAGACATTAATTTCAAGAAATGATTTTTTTATTCAAATAAATAGCCACATAAATAAAACTTAATCTCTCATATACTTTCACACAGCCATGTACAATCACACATACAGCAAGCAAGCACATCAGGGAAATATAACCAAAATAATAAAAAATAATAATAATAAAAAAATCTGAACAGAACAGTTTAGCTTCGAAACATAGTGTTTCAAAAGTAACTAGACTCGTCTATACCTGCAGTGGAAACAAACACGGTTTTCAAAAGCAACTGTCATCATAAAGTGCATAATTGTCAAACAGCAAATGAAATGGAAGTATAAAATGGGGTGTTTAACAAAACCAACAAAAATCATAAGATACACAATTCTGCATTCTTCTGACATCCTAAAATTACAAAAAAAAAAAAAAAAGTCACCACCACTGGATTTGTTCAGACAAAGGCACAAGTTTAGTGGTGGGTGAAAAAGGAAAGGATGTTAACACTGTTTCTTACATCACCTTCAGCATCTTTACCTGCACTGGTTTCAAACACTGTCATTTTGTGACCCAATCTGGAAACACAGTACAGATGTTTTTCTAATCCACTAAAAACCATTGCACAAATATCTCAAATTCACAAAAGACAGACATGCAACAGGATAATTTACAGCTATAAAAACAGTGCTTCAAGCAAATGGAGCTTCAACAATGGTAACACACTATTATTTCATATAAATTGCACACAAACCCAGAAACACTTCTGAAATCTACTTCTAGCACCTAGATTGTAAGCTAAAAAAAACATATATATAAAATTCAACACTATTGCTACAGGACATCTTCAGCTATGTGTATCTGCATCTGCATTTTAATCAAGAAAAATTATATGCAAATATAATGAGTATGCAAATGCATGGAGTTTCTGAGAAAGGGAAAACGATTGCTTATCAAATATTTGTTAACTAGAGGAGGCAGCTACTTTTTACATCTGAGCAGTACGACTGCTTTTGGGGATATTTAAACGTGCTACACTTTAATGAAAGGAGAGCTTTTTACCACCTTGACATCGATAGAAAAAAATTATGTTTCTCTTGATCTTCCCTGCTCTCTCTCTTTGGCTTTTCCAGTAATTTTTCTAGTTCTGCCATTCTACAAAGCCAGCTTGGATGCAAAGGCAACCTGTGTCAACAAGCTGGACAAAATGGCCAGACTCTTATTTCCCATGCTCATGCAGAATACATCATTCAAATCATCTCGTACATACAATCATTACAAACAGAAAAAAACATGCTCTATAAAAGAAAGAATAAAATAGCATTATCAGATATGAAGTACCTTTTGCATTCCTAGAAACAGCTTCCTCTCCTGGTTCTACATTTCAATGTGAAATATTGCACTATACTAATATTCTTTGTTCAGTGTAAAAAAAAAAAAAAAGCAAATTTACACCATTTCATGGGTTCAAGACATTGTAATGGGCCTAACTTATTCTCATACAGTGTGTGATGAGATACAGCCTTTTGAGGTGAAAGATCAGTTTTAGAGGAGGTAGTGAACTGATGGAAGAGGAGTCTTGATGGACCAAAACTGAACGGCTTGGCTGGACAATGTCTCCTAATTTCAAAGTCATTGGTAGGTGCACATTTGTATGATCATAATTGTCTAGTGTCTTTGTCTACATGTGACTAAACATGAAGCAGCATTAAAATCATCGTCACAGACAGCGAAAACCCAAAGACCGGGTCTAATAAACACTATGCAGTACCTTTTGTGCTTATACAGTATCTAGCTTACTCTCTTTGTCTTGACGTTCCCCTCATGCTAAGGCGCCTCTTCATTGCACACACATCATCAGAGGCATAGTGTGGCTAGTTTGCACACATTTTCACAGCACAGGTGAAATGACAGTTTTTTTTCGTAGTTTCGGAAGTATGGTTAAGTCAGATACTGCATTTTGTTTCAAGAACATCTAGGAAAGAAATCAAAGAGGAAAAAAAAACAATCAACTTTGGTCTTCTCTGGAGATGTAAAACACAAAATAAAAAGATCTGAAAGGAAATCATTGGAAAAATCTATAAGGAAGACATCGCCGTCTTATTTTCATACTTGTATCGAGGATAAAAAAAGTGTCTCTGACATAATCATTTGCGATTGTGGAGGCCAGTTTTATGTATGAGTGGACCAACTCGCAAATGGATGAAAACACACACTATTCAGTTCCTTGTTCAGCAATCCATCCTTTATTGCTGTGTGGACAGGAGCATCTGTCAAGGGTCATGGACTCAATGAAGACATTAGTTATTGCTTCTTCTTATTTTCTCTGGTCATTCCAACACATTTAAACACAATCGTGGAATTGTGTGTCCAGAGAGTGTCTCTCCTTTGCATTAGAAAACTATTGAGAGCATCATCATAATGAAATGCTTTCAATTTCTGACACTAAACACCATTGGCGCACTCTGGAGTGAGAGTGGTGGAAGCAGTCAGCACCACTTTGACCTTCTTCAAAGTCTTCAAAGCCTTCTTTACTTGACCATGACACAGCTGCTGAGTTGCTGCTTTTGACCAGCATAGATCAGCTCCTGGACATCAGGTCCAGACTCTACCCTGGTGCTCAGGCTCCAACTGCCCTGCTGGGGCAAGAGGGAGAAAGGCCCCTGGGATGGGATGGTGGGCTGGATATGCAGATGCTGTGGGGACTGAGGGTGGAGATGTGGCCGCTGGCTGATGTGCAGACGAGCCTCAAGAAGATGGGCAGCAGATGCCACGGGAGACAAGGATGAGGATGAGGAGTCAAGAGACTGCTGCTGCTGCCACAGTTTGTGCTGAAAGGTGATGGGGGTCTGCTGGCATGAAGGGAGAATAGGTTGAGTCGGTGGGTTGGAAAAGAGGGTGGCGGGGGCGAAGAGATTGCTGGAGGGAGGAGATGAAGGGTGGGACTGTGAGAGGAAGAGCACAGGCTGCTGAGACTGGACTTGCGGCTGAGGCTGGTGCTGGATCTGCAGCATTCTGTATGATGAAAGAACAACAGAGTTTAGGTGTATTCAAAAAATTTACCAACTCTGTTCCTGGAGACACCTCAACTTTTCACATTTTGAATGTCTCCTTCTTCTAGGAGTCTCTAGTAATGAGCTAAATCAGGTGTGTTTGATTAGTAAGAATTCAAAATTGTGGAGCACTGGGGTGGCACCAGGAACAGTATTGGGAAACACTGATGTTTCCAATCTTCAGCAATCTGTGATATCTATGGATTTCTTCTCACCTTTGCTGGTGCAGAACTTCCTCCAGCATGCTGCGACGCTCACGTGGGCCGCTGGAGCTCTGGAGGCTTGAGGGAGTGCACATAGTTGGGCTAAGAGATCCCCGACTGCCTCTTGAGCATGAGGTCGGAGGGCACACTTGTCGTGCCAGACCTTTGATCTTGTTCAACCCCAGCAGGCCTTTCGCACGAGTGTTCTTCCTCAGCTGCTGTCTGAATGCCTTCAGCCCTACAGAAATAATCACAGACCGGTTAGACACTACTTAGCCATGTTATTCTATAAAGCTAGCACATGTCCTTTAACATACATTTTTAATTTAATGAAACTCACCTTGTGTTAGGGAGGTGTCTGAAGCCCTACGCCCCTCTTGGAAGCTGGCTGCAAGCATACTGCCTTGGTTCTGCAAGAGGAGGTTGGAGGAAAGAGCGAGGGGCATCCCAGCAGGGGCTGATGCCTCCGGGGCAATATTGGAGGCAAGCAGTGATGAAAGATCCCCTACAGCCGTGGAGAGAGCCGGGTTGGGGTTCGAAGAGGACTTCAGACAGCTGTCAGAAGAAGCACCGTCCGAGGGGCTAACCACAATACCTGAGAGAGGATGACGTGTAATAATCAACCAGATCCTTGCATTAAGTCCATCATTTTACACTAATATTAACATTTCACTTACAAGGTGGATTGCACTGGTGGAATCGAGCGGAGACCTCTGCAAGCGTGTGCCTTCGGGAGGCGGTGCTGGGCAAATGGGACAGCTGGACCTGCAGCATCCCCTCTTCCTCGTCAAGGTCATAAGGTCGCACCTCCTCACTTATTTTGGTCTCCAGCAGGCTGTTGGGGGAGATGGATCGGTTCCACAGGATCCCGTTCAGGCTGGCCTCCACCGGGCACACAACGCGCTGAGGAAGGGAGGGAGGCATTCACATTAGCCACTGCCTGTCTCTAATGGAGGAGGGGGATTGGGGGTGCACTGCATATCTGCAATATGAAACAGGACAGGGAGTCTATTTACTGAGCAACTAGGAAGAGAGGGGTCTAGAGCAGGGGTGGACAACTCTTGTCCTCGAGGTCCACTGTCTTGCAGATTTTAGCTCCAAATCTACCCAAACACAAAGCTAGTTCAGGTGAGTTTAATCAGGATTAGAGCAAATCTCTGGAGAACAGTGGACCTCAAGTTCCCCACCCGTAGTCCAGAGAGGGATTGTGTCAAGCTCAAGGGAAGTACTGACCTGAAACAGGGCTCCTTGTTCACATTCCAGCTCTGAATGGACAGGAGTGTTCACATTGGTGGCGACAGGGAATGCTGAGGTTCTGAAGCTGTCAGACGACTCCATGATTACCTTGAAAGTGAGATGGACAGAGGAAGAGCTGAGTTAGCACAGGGAGATTTTATCTCCAACAGAAGACTGTCTTGGCCTCACTTCGACACTCACCTCCGGGGTGGAGGAATTGGACGCCGTCCTCGACCTCTGATTCCAGGCCCCGCATTGGCGGCTCAGCTGTTGGCTTCTGTGCTCCTTCACTCTTTCTAGCAGCAGGTAATAGATTGCTGAGAAGTGGTTGTAGCTACTGTTCTGGAGAGACTGTGGAAAGCAATCAAAAAACAGTTTTAGACACAGTGACCATACTGAGCATCACTTAAATAGGTGTAATAAAATGCAGGCAGCCTGTGTCAAGAATTAACTTCTTAAGGGAAATTACCAAAAGCTAAATGCAACACAGTATGGCAGCTTTCAAAACAGATGCTACTTTGTTTATCATTTATGTGGCAACAGAAAGACATATTTAAAGCCATGGGAAGCTGGATAGGGTGTTGCTTTTATTCTGGGGTGACAAATTGACAACTTATGTCCTTCGAACAACATTAACCCTTGCTCTGGTAAACACGCCCTTCCCTGCTGGAAACAACTAACCCTGTACTGTTTGTAACACGCGTCATCTCTGTATGCACTCCTTTTCTCACCTCCACAGTCCTCTGTCTGTCAATGCCGAGGGTCTGCATGATGCCCAAGACAGGTTCACTGTAGTCTCCCAGGTTGGAGTTGTAGTCAGTGAGGGACAGGGAAAGGGTCTGATGGGGCGCACTTGGATCCGCAAGCATCCAGCGGTGCTGCTTAATCTGAGCCATGCTGATCCGCTTGGCTGGGTCGACAACCAGCATCTTACGAATCAGATTTTCACAGTCTGGACAAGGAGACAAGGAGATCTCAGTCAAAAATCATTTTCTTATGAGGATGTAGCATTGTATGTGAAAAGAGGGAGCGAAGAGCTGTACCTTGTGACATGAAGAATGGTATTCTGAAGCGGCCCTCTGTCACTCTCTGTCTCAGAGCTGGAAGACTGTCCCCATCAAAGGGAAGGGACCCGCACACCAACACATACAGAACAACACCTAGACTCTGTGAAAGAGACATATTTATAGCATGTATTAGATTTGCATTTATCCCAGTGATGCAAGGCAGCAAACAATAATGTTCTTTATTATATTCAATATGCACATTCTCAGCTAAAAGGACCAGCTTATAATTATAATTTCATTTTCAGCAGCTGTGTAAGAGATCAGGTGAGAATCATAATGATAAACATACCCATATGTCTAACTGTGGCCCCTCATACTCCTTTCCCTCAAAGACCTCGGGGGCAGCGTATGGTGGGCTTCCACACCAAGTGGAAAGAGGCTCTCCGGCATTATAGAAGTTTCCAAATCCAAAATCTGAAAGAAATGGAAGATAATTTAATTCTTGGTCAAAAGTCTGATTACTCATAAAACTGCATGTAAATGGTATACAATCCTTATATAAAACCCTATAATGAATGACTTGTGAGAATCAGACTGGTTAGATTACTTAATTTTATTACTGATCCTAACTGTGAATTCTGTAATTACTTTCTTTTTAGGACACTCGTAGTCTGGCTATGGGAAGTGTATATCAATACGTGCTTATCTTCTTTGCTCACCTGCCAGCTTAATGTTCATGTTGGCATCTAGCAGCAGGTTTTCAGTTTTGAGGTCTCTGTGGACTATGTGGTGCCGATGGCAGTAGTCCACTGCCGTCAGAATCTGCCAAAACTTCTTACGAGCCTCGTTTTCACTCATCCTTCCGTTGGACGTCAGATAGTCTGTAAAAAGAGGACAGCTTAGGAAGGGAGGAGACATCGCCTTAAAAACACCATATAAAGACAGAGGCAAGCCTACAGTTTATCTGGGGAGACTGCCATTGTTTTATTTAAAGGCTGAGTATATGACAGGTGAAAGACAGATATGTTATACTGTTTGAATCCCTAGGTGGTGAGGACAAGCAGAGGTAGAGCAGCTTATCCCTTTTACATAGTTACATAAAGCTTGAAAATCCAACACCTGTCTCGCTCTGTGCTCGCTCACTGACTCACTGCTCTGACGGCTGTGTTAATCTGAATAATTCTCTCCCCGTCAGACCTCATTATCCACAACAACTGGACAAGAGGTTTTGGGAGAGCCACAGACGTCAAAAGCAATAGATGTCTGTCTTTTCACAGATACATTAGTCATTCATTTACAAAAGTGTTTCCACTTACCAAACATTTCTCCATTTTTTGCATACTCTGTCACGATGTACAGCATGTCTTTGGTCTCCATGACCTGTAAAGACAAAAAACATAATAAAATTTAAAAAATAATAAATTAATCACATCATCAAATTATCCCATTTTGCTATTTCTTTTGGTTTTATGAAGTAATACGGAGAGATGCAATGAATATGAGAAATTAATTCATAAAATATAGAACCATTTAAAATGGTTTAATAATGCAGTGATATTTACATAAAAAAATCAACTAAATATGTTTTATTATACATTGACGTATATGAGACTTAAATTACAATTGAACTGAATGTACATTTTATGCAGCAACAAGCCAACTTGTCTGAAATTTCCTCTTTCTGTCAACTTCTATCATAGTTTTTGGTGTTCATCGCATGACAGTTTAGTTTGTAACGGTATGTACCATTGCAGAAGAGTGTACCAAAGCATTTCTTGAATGCCCTGGGCGCACACACACACACACACACACACACGCATGTCTTTTTCAGATGCCTGCTGTCTGATCCATCAGTACCACTGAAACAGCAAACGAAAGCTGAAACTTTATCTTCACTAACCTGTTTCTTTTGAACCATAAAACATGTTCACACACTAGACCTAGTTTAAGCACAAAGGGATCCAGTGGCACAAAACAAACTGTAATTCAACAATTAATAGCGTAAGAAATTATGAAAGAGAGGGTGTATGATGTCCTCGCCC